>NC_134314.1:65971431-66275543 GCF_964195595.1 Calonectris borealis
ATATCCCCAACCTCAACACCCGAGTCCTGTGGCTGCCCTGTAGCTAGACTCCCTTAGCTGCTGCTTTCTGCAGGCTGAGGAGGCTGAGGACATCCTTCCTGGTCTGGGCAGGGAGAGGAGGTTTAGGTAGTGGAGTCCATTTATTTGCCTTCTTGGGAAGTTGGGCAGCAGACAAAGAGGTTTCCAAAACTGTTGATAGGTTATAAAGAGGGATTAAAGAGGATAGGGAAGTATATTGGCCAGGGCAGGAGAAGGCTGTGACCAGAGCAATCACTGCTGTATGAAGAAAGTGGGTGACAAGATTGTGGCTGAACGACTGTTGGGACAGGCCATCTCTACCCTGGCACTGTGCTGACAGCCAGAGAGGAAGCTGAAATCGGTGTTTTCCTGGGATGTTTTCCATCAGCTGTTAGAAAGGTATCATTTTTCTAGCAGGAATAAAATGTAAAAGTATGCATAAAGTAGAAATCCTTGTGTAAATATGTTTTCCCCAGTTCATGGTGCAGTGGGTTCAGTTTAGATAAGCTCCTCTTGTGACATTAGATTAAAGCCGTAAAGAACAGCTGTGGTCAGTACCCAGACACAGCTGGAGCCAGAGATGTCGGTCTATGGCCTAAGGTCCAATTCTCAAATCTAAGTCTTTAAACTACATTTTTTTGCCTTTTTTCTGTTACAGCCCAGGTAGAACATTGTTCTTACTGGCAAGCTTATTGCGTGTTGAATCCCCATGGACACTGTTATTCCTGACTCACCCCAGGAAAGACAAAACACAAGTCCGTCTGTCAGTCCTTACCAAGGCTGGGACCCTTAACTGCGTTTCTTAGACTTATTTCTGAGCATCTGCTAGCATCTGAAAGTGCCTGTGCAGGCAAGTGACTGCCATTTGGTGCTTTCTCACTTGAATTTGGCAGTCCCTGTTTGTTCAGATTTCTTTGTCGAAGGGCACATTACCAAAATTCCCCTCTCAGCCAGTAGCCCGAGGCATGGCTTGTTAGCTGAAGATTGTTACTTATTTACATGGCTTGCTAGCTGAAGATTCTTGGCCTTATTTACACTGACACTAACCAGGCTTCTTGCCTTCCATCTGGAAATCACTGAAGGTTTGTCTAACCAGGGCTAGCCCTACTCTCAAGAAAGTTAAGACGACTCTGCTAAAGGTGTGAACTCCATTTCTACAAGTAAAAGCATGCTTGGTGCCTTCTGAAGGGGTGGGGTGCAGCTAAGTTGCTTTCATTTCTGCAGACTGAGTTTGCAGTTTTAGTTGAGTCATCCCAGTTTTCCTGCTTGTCCCTGGGAGGTGGGCCAGCAATGGCCAAACTTCTTGGTCCTCCCTTCTGCATCCTGACGCTTCCCTGTGCCCGACGGCTATGAGACACCTACCACATACTGCACCACCACGAACTGAGAGGAGGGGAAATTCCAGGAGCGATGTGGGAGAGAGCAGGACTGGGCATGCAGCTGGGTCCCAGGACAACCCTGCTGGCTCATTTCCTCCTGTGACTGAGGACTGGGGGTTGCTCTTCAAAGAGGTAGCTTGGCTCTTGCCAACCTGGCAGTCTCTGGTTATTGTGTTCTCTTTCTGGCAGATCCGCAGGTGGCTCCAGCTCAGCGTCTGGCCGCCCAGTCACTAGGTGACCTTGGGAAAGCAGCAGGAAGGTCAACCAGGGGCAGGGAAGAGCGAGACCTCCACATTAAACAGCGTCCTGTGCAGTTATGCTGCACTTGGAGTAACATAAAATTGCTTCTGGCCCTCAGCAAAATGACAGCCTCTCTTGCATCCCCAAGTCAGTGAGAATTGGGGTCACGGTGCCATTTCCAGGAAGTCTTCTAGATCTTGCCCTTTGACGGCGAGATAAGATCACTGGCACGTATGACAAAATGGATTAGAGAGGATGCTGTTCTGGCTATGCTGTCATACCCTCATCTAGCCTGAGAGCTAACTCAGTCTCCCCTGTGACGCCCAGCCCCCTGCTCATCCACCCTGGAACAACAGTTCATTTCCAAGTCCTTTTGGGATAGGGCAGCTGGTTCCCTCTGAAACAAACCCAGGTGCAGTGGGGAGAACAGTTCACGCCAGGATGGCCTGAGGAGGTAGTATGGGCAATCTGCACCAGGTTTGCCTTCCTTCACTGCACATCGTCCTCCAGCACTGTCCCACACAGGCAGCCCCGGGCACCAGCTTCCCCATGACCTCACCTCACACGGCGTGGCACGCAGCAGCTTGGAGGTATCCTCAGCTTCACGCTATCAAAGTACCTCTGCAGTGGGCTGCGACGCAACCTTCTCATTGCTTCAGACACTTTGAGCTGAGAAGACACAGAAGAAACATTGATCGTGCCCTAAAGCCCCAGGTGTACCGCCTGGAGCCCGGAGGAGGGCTGGGGCAAGCCCGCTGTGACCTGGATGCGGTCACCGTGCTCTAGCCCTGAGCAGTACGAGCACAGCCACTGGCACCGGCTGGCTGGGGCAGCGATCACGCATGCGTTGGGGAAAATAGGTTTGGCAGAGCATCACAGCCCATGATGTCCCCAGTGCCTTTCCCTTCTCTTTAGGAGACAGAGAGAGCAAGAGTTGGCAATATTTCGTGACATCACCAGCCACAGCACTGCTGCCTTCCAAATATAGTTGCTCGTTATATGTTTATTACCTGTAGGAACATTAACTTGCAATTACTGGCATAACTTAGCTACTGATGAAAGGTCCTTATTGCTTTGTTTGCTTTTACAGACATTTGCTGGCTGTAATTAAGTAACCGCAGTGCTACCTTCATTAACAGGGAGAACTTTCTCTTTCAAGATGACTGCCTGGAAGGTAAAGCACCACTTGTGCCAAGGAACATTGTCAGGGGGCACACCTTCCCTTTTTCAGTGCTTACCACACAGAAAAGGGCAGAGCTAGCAATGGAAATATGGTTTTATATGCTTTCTTTTCAAGAAGATGTTCTGCCTTGCAATCAATATTTAATGGCGCTTATTTTAAAGTGCAACCCAGAGCTCCTCTTTGTGTCGGCAAAACTTCTTCATGAAGAACAAGAGGTATTTGCATATACACATGCGATTCAAGAGAAGGTATTGCGAAAAAGAAGGAAAAAAAAGAGGGTAATACATGCCAGCCTTATTCTCCTGGTCTCTTTACTTCTTCCTATACCCATCTCTTTTTCCATATCCTCTTCATGACTAGGAATGTTCCCAAAAAGTGCCATGCTATATAAATGGATCAGGAAAAATAACCAATGCCACACCAGTGATTATAATTAGAGAGGAGCCCTCGCTGCTGGCCGAGTGAAATGCCGTTACCAGCTGGGATTTATTTGACTGCTGCAGTGCAGTAGAAGCGATGGGTGTACGTCACTCACGGGAAGCAGGGATGATCTGGTACAGCTTTCTGCTTGCAGGAGCACGGGGGCTCAGGAGGCGTCTGTGCTGCAGCCCAGCTTGTCCGATACAAAGCCGTCACCCTGCATTGAGGCATTGGCCAGATCCTGGCAGTGATGCACCCAGAGGACAAAGTGACAGCTGCCTTACATCGGGGAGTCCTAGGCCACTGCTTCTGTGGGCCCCTTCTATGCATGCAGCCCGTTTGCCTGAGATGAAGGCGCTACAGCTCTTATCCCCAGTGTGTATTTGTGCGTGGGAGGGTATGTAAATGCATAGAGCAACCAACTCAGAGGGAGGTACGAGCTACAGGTAAAGCCCAGGACCCCTGAAGGTCATTGCAGAGAGCTCAGAGTGAGTGGAAGAAGAAATGCTATGGATTATACGGTCAAAATATCATAACTACCAAACTAAACCACAACCCTGACTGTTGCGTACCTGGGAGGGAGATATGGATTTCCTTTCTATGAAACCACAGCAGGCTCTGCTATAGCACAGGGAAAATTCCCACCAAAAACAAGGAGAGGTTTCCTGCTGTAGGGCCAGAAAGGCATCTGAGGAATTATCTAGGATGACTCACAGAAATGTTACTTTTAACAGACAGAAAGATCAGCCCAGCATCACCTCAGCAAGTTCTGGTCTGTAGTAATTTGACACTGCAAACTCATTTCTTGCTCTGTCATCCAGCCAAACTCTTTTGCCTGGTTTAGGCAGCACTTCACTTCAGTTAACAGAAGACCTTTGTAATTTCTGTGAGTAAAATTGCAAGATTTTTCTCCTTGATGTTAAGGCCTTTAGTCTCCAAATGAACCCATTATCTCCCTAGTGTTAAACTGAGAAGCTGGAGCACGAGCTCCTGTCACACCACAAAAATTGTGCTTGTTTAGAGCTTTTACGGGCCCTTAAAAATAAAAGTTTTATTTTCTTGGGGTTGTTTTCCCTCTCTTTTTTCAAAAGCCTCTGTTTATCCAGAAGATCAACCAGAAGAGCACAGTCTAGTTCACCAAGCTCATTTGAACAGTTTCAGAGGAGATATGCTTACTTCATGTTCTTCATACTTTGCACATCCTACTGCTTTGTCACTGCTGCCATTAGTTAAAAAGGGTACAGTTTGGGGAGAAAGTCTGTGTGAGCATGTGTGTGTATCTTTTTCTTAACAAATACGTGTCTCAGAAACTGAAGGAAAACTAAAAAATGCATTTGTTCACAGCAGTTGCTTCGCAGCCCTCAGTTAATTCGGAGACTCACTGCTTAGACGCAACATCAAATTCGGAGCAGTTGTGCAGAAGCAGGAGGCTTTCCGCCCCTCTGCAAATGTGGCAGAACCCCGCTAGACCAGATGGATGCCGGGCAGAGGGAAGGGTGTCGTGCCCACGACAGAAAGATCAGTGAGATGGAAATGCAATCACAAGAAAGAAGCAGGAAAGGATCGAAAGGATTTGGAAGGAGGGAATGGGCAGGAGTATGCAGAGTGAGCCTGAAAGGAAGGGTGAGAAGGAAGCTCAGGGACCCAGGCTTTGGGCTCCCCAAAAAGCCCAGTCAAAACCGCAGGGTGCTTTCTGCACCCCCTGCGCAGGCTTCTGATGCTGGCTCCTCTCTGCAGGCTTCCTCCAGGGCTTCGCTCAGAGGCTCTGGATTAGTGCCGATGATGGAGGCAAAGTGACTCTGGCCAGCCCCACCTCGTCAGACTTTCACAGCTAGTCCCCACATCCCATAGGCACCTCATGCACTTGTGCAATATGGCATCAACCCGCTGTATCCTCCTCTCGGAGAGAACACGATGTAGATGCCTCCTTAGGATACCTGAATCTCATCTGCAACTTGGAGCTCCACGTGACGGTGGGTCACAGGAGCATTTTTGGGTGACAGAAGCTCAGTGGTTTGCTGGTGCCTGGCACCCCTCTGATCGCCCACAGCAGAGGGGTGCCCCGGTACGCAACCCAGAACTTCCCTGGGCACGCTGACCCAGGAGGAAGCACAAGATGGGTGTTCTGCTTCTGCTCCGGCCGCTCCTTTGGGGGGATTGGGATAAACGTGACAGCACATCTTTTCCCAGCGAGAGGTATCTGACAACACATCCCAGTATTGCTGTTATCAGGAAACATGGGTGGTGACTGCAACACTCCCTGTTTCACAATCAGAGAAGGAAACATCTCTGACCCCATCTCTGACTAAAGGACAGCATAGTTCCCGCTCCTGGGTGTGGGGTTAAACTGATACAGTGAAGTTTTTTCAGCCTTTTTTTTTCTGATTCGCTAAGGTGTCCCCACAGGAGCGGGCAGCCTGCTGTCCCCGATGTGCTCGCCTCCGACCGAGCTCCCCCAGAAACACCACCTGAAGGACGGGAAGGAAACGTGATCACCAAGGAAGCCAGTCGTGCACTCCCAGCCTGAACTTCTGGCACGGGCAGTGCGTGGTGCTGCGAAAGTTCAGAGGCTTATTCTTGAGCGGATTTGAAGCAAAGAGAAGTCGTCACGGGTTACCAAGGGATGCTCAGGGGATGCCAGCCTCCTGACCTGGCCAGTCCCGCTGGCAGCCACTCTTACCAGAGAGCTGGCAAGCCAGGGTCATCAAAAGTGGATGCTGATCCAAGGGAGAGCTTTGATGATGCTGGCACTGCAGCAGGCACCGGTTCTTGTCTCAAAAGGACAATATGAAACAGTAAAAAAACATGCTCTCACCAGGGAGCAAAGGAACTGGGTGCTGAAGACACTGGCATTCCTGCTATGTGACACATGGCGCGTTAGGCAATTGATTCACCAATTTCCTACTAACTTCTGTCTCTTTTCTACATTTACGCCATAATCTTGCAAGCCGGGAACTTCCAGGCAAACAAGGAAGGACAGGAGAGGTGGCCATATAGATTAGAGTGAGACTGGTCTGACAGTAACATCTATAACGACTCCAAGCTTTAGCTACTGTACAAGAATGAAAAAAGATGCATAAAATCTAAATATTATCAACCCCCTGGGGTTGGACTTTACCTGGAAGGTCTAAAAATAAGGATTCTCACTGTAAGTGATTTCCATTTCACAGTTATTTCTCTTTCTGTTTTCTACTTTGAGAGTCTCTTCCAGTCACACCATCTCTATTTACAGGAGTTTAGAATGGAGAATTTCTTACTCAGAAAGGGAAATTAATCTTTAAATGTACCCAACACTCATCGTGGAGAAGTAGGTCCCTTCCCAAAGAGAATTCAGGTTAACAGCCAGTCACCCAAATTTTCCTGCAAAGACCAAGAAACGAAAAGGAAGGAATCAGAAAGTTGAAGAAGTTAAAGGCAAGACAAAAGACTCAAAACAAAACAAAAATTGCGTTTGCTGTGATAGTCTGCTGAGAAATGTTGAGGTAGTGAAGAATGAAAATGCATATTTGCTGCTTTTCACAATGAGGCTGTTTTCTCCATTGAAAATGTTGTCCTTGAAAACATTTATGAATCCCTAGCCGTGACTCCACTATTTTAGACAACCAGTCCCCTGAGGACTTCAAACTACCCTAACAAGGACATTTTAGTATAAATCCCCTTTTTTTTTTCTTTTTCCATTTTGTGATTTTTCATACGGTCTCCAATTGGGCAAAATGTACGGCAGTGAACTATTCAAGCCTGTTAAACTTTAGCTTTTCGCTTTTCCCTAGGGCCAGTGTTTTTTTTTTTTTCCCCTAGTCTTTTTTTACCTGCTCTGTTGCTTTGCTGAAGCTGAGGGGGATTTGAAAGCTGCAATAGGAAAAAGAAAATGAAACATGACCTGGTGGTGCCCCCACAGAATGCAGTCAGCAAAGTCTGGGCAAGACACTGAAGACCAATGTGCACAAGTCAATGTACATGACAGTTTTGCTTGGATCACTGTTGTAGCGTATGGTTCCTCACAACCCCTTAAACGACACTGATCTAGAATATAAGCATCTCTACTTCCATTTCTAAATCCTGACTACAAATTGTTCCTTGATTCATCATAACTTTGAAGAAGACATGTTTTCGTAAACAGAACAAAAATGAAATTCACGTGGTATTTCAAGTTTTACTTTTATGTTTCCCATGTAAAAATGGACTTTTCCCCAGAAAGGACAAATTCCCAAATGCAAGGATTGGTTTTGCTAAACATCATTTCTTAGTGAGAAAATATTTAAGTGGAAATATTTTGGCCTTTTTCATGGTGATCTTGGAATATTTTCATTTTGGGGAGCACAAGTAATTGAGGGTAATAAAACTTCCCTGAATACTTTTTGAGATATACACAGAAGGAAAGATTATCAGAGCCAGTGTTGTAACTGTAGTCCCAACAGAAGATGGATTACCCCATCACAACTTCCTTTGAACCATAAGGTTAACCAGTTCAGTTAGCTTGGAATAGATATAAATGTTTTGTTTATTGTCAGCGCTTGTCCAATGTCTGTTACCAAGACTGATGGGTGTAGTGACTATTGCCAGCACCTGTAGGTACAGCTTTGTTGCATAAGCAGCCAAAAGAAACGCTCATCTTCCTCTTCTGCTGCTGTGCCTTTGCCACACACTCCCCTTTGAATCCTCCGTGCAGCTCTTGTTCCAGCGCAAATCTCTCTGCTCCCTCTGCCTCTGTTTGCATTTCTCTTTCCCCTTTCCCGCACTCTTCTCCTCCCAGACTCTTTCTGAGGTCTCAGAGCTCTCTGCTGCTGCTCTGGCCATGCACCATGTGCCCTCCGTCGCCCTCCCTCTCCTCTCACCCAGCCGTCACCACCGCCTCTCCCCGACCGCCACCACCCCGCAGCACCCATCGGCAGGGATGCTCTGTTCATGCTCCAACAGCTGCCGGCCTGAATTACCTTCCCCGCTCCTGGAAGTGGGCCACTAGCCTTTCTCCTACCAAACGTATCTTTGGGAGCTTGGCTGGGAATGCACAGTAACAGTGGTCAGCGTGCTTTTCCACATGGCCAGAAATGAGTAGTAGTGCTCTGCTATCAATCGAGTAATTACTGAGGCACTCAGAATAGCGGTCTCTGTGTCATGGCACTCTTTTTGGCATCTTGGGAGCATCTTGAAAAATCTCAGCACAGACCAGATTCATTATCAGGATCTGATGTTGTCTGATGGTGAGAATGCTGAAATAAAATCTGGATTTTTCACCCATCCTTTCTGCCTTGCAAAAGAAGGGATTGAGCTCTCAGAAAGCGTGACTGTATGAACTCAGAGATGGGAAATCCACATGTAGTTTGTCCTTTTTAGAAGAAAACAGACTTATTTTGCAGCTCTTCAGGAAAAAGAGAATACAGAGGCCAGGGCTTTGTGGGGACTGGGGGAAGTGTAGACTTTTTTTCTGCTTCCTTCTTAGGTCAGTACTGTAAGAAACTCTGGCCACATCCATACAGGGAAGTTGTGCTGATTTAACTAAAGACTGTTTTAAAATTCCTTTTAAGCCTAACAACCTCTGGAAAATCCAGGTGGAGATGCTACTGACCCTTCTGGTCCACTAAGAACCAAAGCCGGAGGTTTCCATTCCTATGAGAGAGTGGGCAGAATGCAACATTTGCCTATGGGCCAAAATCTTAGCACAAAGCTACCATCCTTTACACTTTGGGTACCTTAATATGACAAACGGTGACTCTCTGGGTACCCCAGAATATCAAACTGTGAACCAGGATGCCTAAGGCACAAGCAGGATGCAGATCCACCAGCTCTGCTGAGAGCAGGGTCTGCTGGAGAAGCAGTGCAGAGAGCTGCCAGTGCTGGCATCTTCAATTGCTATGCCAAGCATCACCAAGGCTCAGCTGTCAGAGACTTCCCCTTACGTGGACTCAGACTCCTTTCTTGTTTTCCTCCTACTAGGTTTAAACGTGGCTGGTACCAGTTTGGCTTGCAATCATTTCACTGCACATGAAGCCCATGCACTGCTAACAGCAATTATAGTGATAGCAATGTCAAATATCATGTAGCTTGTTTTGTCAGTAGATCTCCAGGAGCTTTGCCATGGGAATATCATTATCTCCATTCTTAACAGTGGGTAAATTGGTCACAGAAACTCAGATGTCTGCAAACAGCCCTACTGAAGACTGTTTTTTAATTTTTTATGGTTCTTGGTATATGATGGACCTTTGCATGAACTACGTTTTCAACACTCTCATGTACTGCTAATGAAACCAGCCAAAGCAATGTCATTTGTGGTGCAGCTCTCCAGAGCATGACAGAAATAAATTCAAGGGATGAAAAGATTTTCTTTACTGAACACCAAGGCAACAACATAGCTTTCCTAAAGGAGCAGCAACCAGGAACCTTGCTAGGTTTCCCTTCAGGATGAAACATGCAGTATCACACTGACGTGCAGCTGGGAATCACCATCTCAGTGACAGTCCTGCTGGCGGTCTCAGGAAAGACAAACAAACCTGACAGGGACTTTACTGTCCTAAAGCACACTCACAGCCCAGTAGGAGAATGTTTTTCCATCTTTCACACCTTTATGTTTGTTTGGGTCTTTCACAAACTCTGAATATATTAACTATAAGCAGGATGTACTGGCTTAAGCAAAGCATTGACCTGCCCCTAAGACTTCTCCATGCGGGCTAATGTGCCCGCAATATTTTTCATATCCCTTTTCTTCTTAAAAAGAAACCATATTTAGGTCACAGTAGCTTACCTGCTAACATTGTACATTTTAAGAGCAGCTGGAATTGCTGACTGTCTTTGCAACAGAGCAAGAAAGAATATTTTAGGCTGATGGTTTTACACTTGCTTCATAGGACAACTGACACAGAAGGAAACGGAGCAGCAGGTGGAAGTGCAGTAACACAGGAGATCATTTAAGCTCCCTCCTGCAGTTCAGGAAGGAGTTCACTTGAAGGGGAACTGTGAAATCAGTCTGAGGGAGTTTCCTCTGTTTGTACCTTTGGCTTCTCCTCACTCACTGCTTAGGGTTTTGCTTTTGATTAACAAACTGTCATGCCTTTGCAATCCATAGGACTCAATGAAGATGAGGAACTCCAGTCCACAGCTTGTATCAGAAGTGTTTTAGCACTTCCCCTTTAATCTGCTGCATACTTATTAAGGAGGAGTCTGAATTAAATTTTTTTTTTAAACCTGATCTTACCCGTTGAGTAGCCTGACAAGTATAAGTTAGTATCAGGGCTTCTTTCTGGCTTTTTGAATTATGGAGATCTTCAGAGCTTTTTTTACTTTCTTATTCTTCATGTATTTATATTATTTTCATACATTCTGTCACAGCAAAACACATTACAAGGAAACAGAAAGCTGCATTTTTGCAATCTTTGACTCAAAACCTCTGACACAGAAAACAGAGGATGATATAGCTCCTTAACAGTAAAAACCTTGATGCACAGCCCCAACATTCAAAACATCTGCAGGCACAAGAAGATGTTTCAGTGTTTCAGATGTTTAGCACAGCGAAGTCTGGGCTGGCTTCACCCATTGCCCGGGCTGGCAAGGGAACTGCCGGCAGCACAGCTCAGAGAGCACCGCCGCTGCAGATGGGACCCTCAGCAGCCTTGCTTTGGGTGCTGGTACGGTAGTACTAGTGCTCATGGGATGGCTCTGTGCCCAAAGCAATCCTCCCTGCCAAGGCGTAGAGCTTATCATCCCTGGCACAGTGCCAGGCTAGCAAAAGGATCCGGAGCTGTCCTGGAGATGCCCCGTGACGTGGCACCATGTCATATGCACGTTCGTAGCTAAGCATTGCGGTGGGGGTAGAGGTGCCCTAAAAGGTTTGTGCCAGTAGCTCTGGTAGGGCCAGGCTCTGTATTTCCCCAGGACTTGTCTCTAGGGTCACTGCCTTTTTCTGAACATTGCTGAGTTCAGTGTCACAGACCTGTCTGCTGCTGAGTGCCCTGGGGCTTTGGCTTAGGCTAAAGGAATTCTTGAATGTCACACCTCTTTTTTGGATAAAGGGAGACTTAAAAATAAACAAAACACCACAGAAAAAGAAAGAAGTTCCAGTTACTACAAGCAAATGCAAACTAGTTGGTCCCTGCTTCATCCTTATGGGGTCCTGCTCTTACCACACACCTCACCTCCCTCCGCCCTCGCCTTTGGGAACCAGGAGCTCAGCAGAGGAGGCTGCGTGGTGCCTGCTGCAAGCTGCATCGCTCCCTCGCCAGCACTATCAGCCCTTGATTTTATGAAGTACTGAACTTTTGCAAAGGTCAGTTGTTTTTAGAGCGTTGCTTTTCAATTTGCTTTTCCATTCATCACAGAAAAGACTTACTTGACAGTTTCTGAAGCTTGAATGGTTGTCAGGCGGTACAAACCACAGAAAGTAAGTGCCTGCATTCTGAAAAACTCCCTCTTTGCAGTTGGAGATCACTCACTCACTGAAAAAAGGCACGCTTCATTATTTTCATCCCTAAACACTAGTGTCAGTTCCCTCTTTAAACTCCAGCGTTTAATGTCCTTCCTGCCCATATTAGGGCAGTTACTTAAGTGGTGATTTAACCAACCCAGCCTGAACTGCCGGTATGTAAACCTCTTCTCCTAGACTTGTCCCTGGAGCAGCCCTCGTGGCGATCTCATGGTCCATACCAGCAAGAGCAGCTGGGGTGCTCCAGCAAGCCTCTTCACCTTGCCCACCGGCAGCGGGAACAACTGCACCTCCACCCCCAGAGAGCAGCCTGCAGCGTTTCCCATACGGTCTGAGTCACGGTACGCCAGCTGAATGGTACTTGTCCGCTGGAGAGAAGTGAAGCGGATTTCGTGGGCTTTTTGATGGCACAAAACCCTTCTGCTTTTGACCCTGCGGGAAGGGGGAAATGTGTTCACATCTCCCCCGGGATGTAAGAGAGATCTGCCCTTTCAAGGAAGAAAGAGAGAAAGCCAAGCTGCCCGTGCCCTTCACCAGGGGCTTTGGATCAAAACTGAATCACTGTTTGCTCTGTATTATATCATGCTGAGCCCACGCCTCAGTGCTTCCCCAGAGGCTTGAAACCAGGAAGGCTTTTTTCCTGCCTCTGATGAATAACTTTGGTGTCAGTGGGAGCCGGGGCTGGGGGGTTGGTGATCTCTGAAATACCACGGCTCGGCTGCAGCTAGGGACATGCTGTAGCTCCTTGGCCTCAAGCACCCCTGTGACTCTTCATTCCTGGTTATGTGCCTCAGGCATCCAGGGCCAGGAAGGAACCAGCCAGGATTCCGCATCGGGCAGCTCCCCGGGGATGGGGACAGGATGTCGGCCTGCAGGTGAGGCTCAGGATCAGGCCCAGTGGGGGGAACCGGCATCAGACGCAGCCCTGGGATGTCCAGGCAGGGCGGTGGTAGGGCCCGTTAGCGTAAGCCCCAGGCACGTGCTGCTGGTGGTCTGCTAAATCCAGCTCTGTCTAGGCAGGGTCCTAGAGGCAGTAACAAGCTCCCGCCTGGGGTCACCCCTAGCAGCCGTTCATCTTGGCTTCTTTAAAAAACGCCAGGAGTCATGGTGCGTGTGTCTGACTGTCTGCCTGTCCATCCTGCCCTTCCTGCCCGCCCCCTCTCTCAGAAACACCTGGCCAGCTAGCCCAGAGCCTGTTGGCTAATGCCACCTATGACTTTCAGGGGCAGGAGTTTTGAAGAAAATTAAATTCTGCCAAATCTGTGAGAAGAGGCAGTTTGTCAGGGCGAGCGGCCCAAGGGGTGGAGGGATGCTGTGGCAGGGGCATAATCCTCCTCGAGCACCAGCAAGTCCACAGAGAAGGGGCACCTTATAAACAAGCCCATGACAGGAAGATCTCCAGTCAGAGCTTGCTGTCACAAGAGTTGAAGACACAGCTCTGTAGGAAATGAGACTTCATGAGCTCCAGGGCTAATGCACAGAACTGGCTACCCTAACTTGCTCTTCAGAGCTCCCAGTAAAGGAGATGCCACAAAACAAGACTTGGGCTCTATTTACACCCCTACCCCTATATGGCATTATCCCGTTGGGTCTCCATCACTTCCCTGCCAGAAAGTGGCAAGAGGAGCTTCACAGGGAAGTGAGTAGGTTTGATAAAGTAAACCTGACCCTAGTCCTCAGGGATCCTCAAAATACGCTGTGCCTTGGAAAGGATTTAATATCACATTTGCCTTAGAAAGTTTGGTTTGCCAAACAGTCTGCAGGAAGCCTACAATAGCTTCCCCTTTTGCTATGTGACCATTTAACATGCCCTCTTGCAAGAACGAAGGTGGCTTCACAGCACCGAGCTCCCCTATATCCTGCAAGGAATACAGAGAGTCACTGGTTTTTCTAGCATTGTGACAGACAGACAGGCAGACAGACGGACACATTGTTGCATGTCGTCTTCTCCTTTTTCTGGTGCGCACTGGGCTTGCTCTGTACTTTCCAGTTGTGCTTGGGCTGTTGGCCTCCTGCCTGCCTTCAGTCAGCTGCCGGTGAGTCACCCCGGCCGCCCGGCAGGACTTTCTGAGAACACCCACAAAAGCCAGCAGTGACAGTGGGTCAGAGCTCATCCCCAGAAGACATGCACCTTTCCTCCCCCCCATTCGCAAACTTTCACTGAGCGCGAACTCGCTGGCTCTCAGCGACAGCCGCTGCCGGCCCCCACCACAGCAAAGGCAAAAAAAAGCAACTGGGTTAACAATTTCCAAGAATAACAGAGGAGCGCTTTTCTTTTTCATGCATCATTTTCATGAATGAATTATTCACTCAGTTGTGGTAATTCCTGCATTCATAAAAAAACAACGAACACAAACACGGTGACTTCTCTTGACTCTCTTGACTGCCAGTGACTGCTCAGGACTGGGATCGCGGGGAGGGGACAGACCAACATCGAGCTTCTGAGCTGCGAGGAAGGAAGAAGTATGATACAGTGGCACCGTTCAGCACAGCGACTGCCCCGCAGGCAACATGGGTGCCTTAGTCTCAGAGCTGAATTCGCACACAACTAATTTTAGGTTGGAAAAGTGAAATACCCCAAATAACAGCAATTATTTTAATGCTGTGGTATAATATTGATTTTGTATTCTGGGGAGATTAAAAGTGTCAAATTCTGGCCCACCCTATCTGCTTTGTCTCCATATGTATCAGCAGCTCACTTACCAGGGGTATCCCACTGGGTATAGATTGCTGGGCAAAGCTGGGTTTCTGTTCCTACCTCTGAGCCTCCCATGAGGCTCAGGCACTCCTGCTTGATTGAGCCTTGCTTTAGCATTAGAAGCTCCTCAGGCAATGGGTGCATTATCCCCTCTGCCCTGTGCTCACCTCCTCTGAGCTCATCTTAAAATACCAGCTGCCAAGCCAACACTTAACACAAGCCCACTGCCTGATCATGGTTAGAGAAATCAGGAAATACAATTGCTCCTGGACTGCAGCTAAATCAACTAGGTAAATCAATCGGTCAAAGGTGGAGAGAGGGGTCAAAACATATTCCTTTTATCTTTTCAGCCCTTCACCCAGTTTTGAGACTTTTCGTGACACTCGGAGTGTGGGATACCCGCTAAATCCTAGGTATAGGATATAGGGTACCAGGCTGGAAGGGACATCGAGAGGTCTCTACTCCAACCTCCTGCTCAAAGCAGGCTCAGCTGTGAGCTCAGACCAAGTCGCCCAGGGTTCTATCCAGTCAGTCTTGAAAACCTTCAAGGACAAAGAGTGCACAGCCTCACTGGGTGACCTGGTCCAGTGCTTGACTGTCCTCATGGGGATGTGTCTCCTTACATCCAGCATGAGCCTCTTGTTTCAACTTCAGCCCCTTGTCCTCCCAATGAGTAGTGCTGTGAAGATCCTGGCACTGTCTTATTGCTGACCTCTCCATAGGTGCTGGGAGGCTGCCGTTAGGTCCCTCCAAAGATGTCTCTGCCCCAGGCCGAACCAGACCCGATCCCTCAGCCTCTCCTCACAGGGTAAGTAAGTGCTCCAGCCCTGACCATGTTGGTGGCCCTCGGCTGAACATGCTCCAACTCCCCTGTACTTGGGGGGAAGGGGGTGTACAAAGCTGGACACAGTATTCTAGATGTGGTCTGATGGGCGCTGAGTGGAGGGGAATAATCCTCCCCTCCGTCTGCTGCCTCTTCTCCTGTTAACGCAGCCCAGGATGCTGTTGGCTTCCTTTGCTGTGAGGGCACGTTGCTGGCTCATGTTAGCTTGCTGCCTGTCCCCAGTCCTCTTCCCCCTAGTCAGTCCCCTCCCTATATCACTGCAAGGGCCTTTTCCTTCCCAGGCGCACAACTTTGCATTTGCTTTTGTTGAATTCCATGAGGTTCCTGTCAGCCCACGCCACCAGCCTGTCCAGGGCCTGGCAGCCCTGTCTTTTAACATCCTTACACTTGCACTGGATTGGACATTTACTACTTTCTTCGGTTGTGCAAGTCTAGAAACCACTGGAAAAAGCAAATGTTCTCTTTAGACCAGTCCTGCAAGCAGCCACAGCATATGACAGCTATGTCTGCAGTGAAGCTTAGCCAATTTAAAGGGTGAAAGATATTTTTGATTTTCTTGCTCCCGCTGACAAAACACAGCACTACTACTTAAATATAGACAGCAGAATACTTCAGGCAATGGAATCCTCAGCTTATATTACGAGATGTTTGTTTTTGGGAGTGCTATATGAGTTTATTACTGAAATGAGGTTCAGAAAAGGACAGACCTGGAACACAGGGAAAAGCACTGTCTGCCCTGGTTTCTTCTGAAACCACCTCCCTAACTAATATCTCAAAGATAAAAGGGTGGACTGGCATGACCCTCGATTCTGGTCTCAGTAATTCTCAGAGAAGCTGCTCGTTAGCCCGTTGTTATTACTCTGGTCAGGCACCAGAAAACAGCACTCAGGACCTTCAAATGCACTCAGAAACTTCAGCGTGGGCAGGACCTTTCCTTGGTGTGGCCGTCCAAGACATGCAATACAGCACCAACGCCAGCAATGCTAAGGGGAGGCAAAACCTTTCAGCCTGGCAGTAGGAACAGTTGATTTTACTCTCGGTGTCTACCAGAGAGAGGAATGATCTGATTTACCCATGCTACTGCCCCCTCACCGATCCACCTCAGAGGTCTGTGTTTATTTTTATAACGTGCCTATGACCTGACAGGATTCAGCCCACTTGCAACCTGAAGGTTTAATGGTGTTGGGGGGGAAACACCACCCACTGCGTGTCTCGCACGCTACCAGCGCCTGCCTGAAACTTGCTCCCTCTCCCTCCCGCGCACACCTACCTCGCCCACATTGCTGCCACCGAAAGGGCTGCAGCAGAGGGGACCTTCCCTCCCCGCAGCCACCCCGCGCTGTGATCACGACCAAACGTTATTCACAGGCAGGAGGGGCTGCTGAAACAAAACGAGATCCGGAGGGTGAAGTCTAAGGGGGCGCAGGTCGTGCCTAAAGCCGAGGACGCCGAGTGCAGCCGCACCAAACAGGAAGCCGAAGGACGTCAGCAGAGTTGCACGCCTGTAAAAACAATGTGCGTGAGATCAGCCTCTGGCCTCAGCCGCAGCGAGCCAAACGAGCCCTCTGGCGTAGCTGGCAATCACCTAAACCACACCTGGGTTTGCCAGGTCAAAAATGAGATAACCAAAAAAAGAGAAAAATCACTTTCCTCCTTAGAGCTGACATCGCTATCCACAGGAGTACACGCCCTTAAAGGTAAAACACACTTAGATGACTGCTAGAAGCAGAGCTGTGCAGAAAACCGTTGCACTTCAGAAACTGCAGAGCTTTTGTCAAAACAGTAGAAAAGGTAGAAAGTCAGTATAGAGTAAAACCAAGCAAACCAACAGACTTGCAAAAACTGTTCATTAGAAATTAGTCATTATGTGTCCAGCTGGAATCAGAAGACACTTTTGCAACAGGACTGATGACCTCTCTTAGCAGAAATGATCCGCTTCCATCTGCCCGATGTTGCTGGTCTTATGGTAAGAAGTCACCAGGACTGTCTGGTAGAAAATATATTCATTTCAGCTATTACAAAATATGAATTTCAAACTAAATTGGTTGTTGTTGGGAAATGAAAAGTAATAGTGGCTTTCCCTGGTCATATAGCTAAAAATCACTTTCACTAAAGTGGCAGTTGATTCTTGTGAAATTGCCACATACTTGATACACAAGAACTAGGTGCATTAAGCAGTATTGGTAAATGTGCAGTATGAATGCTTCAAGTGGTTTTCCTTTGTTTTTTCCTCCATTACGTAATTACAAGAGTTTGGCTAATGCAAAATTCTTGATAAATTAAGCAGAGGCACAGGAATGAATTAGTATACAAGTGGATATACGATATATGCATATATTTGAAGTTGGTACTCGAGGACAGAATTTTGCTGGGTAAGGAGAAGGTAAAGTTGCCACCTTTGAAAGAGAAAATTAATAAGGGAATTGCTATGCAGGCAGTGGCTGCAGAGTACGATCCACAGCACCAAAAACTACTGCACATCCACACCGAAACAAGCTGAACCAGCCTGGTGACATCTTTAGCAGGATGGGACAGTGTGGGAAAGTGAGGACCTGTGCCATGAATTTATATCTAGGCAGATAATAAATCAATTTTCAATTTGGGGTCTGAACACACACACTGGTACTAAAATAACATAGCTGTGCTATTGACTTCAATTGAGCTGTTCTGATTTATCGAGGATCCAGCTCTTTGCTTAACTATCTGGTTGATAAAAGTGAAATAAAAGATAAGTCTATAGGACAAGAAGGGGTATAGGACCTGATTTGAAGTTCTCTGAAGATTTTAAAAAGAGACATTAACCTCATTGGTATGTGCTTCTGTGGAAAGCCAAGTCCTAAAAAGTTTTGCTGTCATTGCTGTGGCAGGAATGTGACTTCCCGGACTGCCTCGCACCACTCCCCGTCTTGCTGTGCTGCCTCGGCCATGCCCCAAACCCCGCCTGGCATCAGCACCCCACCGTGATCACCCAGCCGACATGCCATGGGGTGTGCTGAATGCTACCGCCCAGCCTGAGCGAAACCACTGATGTCCGTTGGGAATTACTTGTTCAGCACACAATCAAAATAAGAAATACGTCAGATTTCTGCTGTGCTTGTCACCCAGTGCATGGCGAGAGGATGCTAGGGGATGGGTGGGTGAGGACAAGGTCACCAAATGGGACTGTTGCCCTCCCGCCACCCGCAGAGTGACTCCGTTGCTCGCATATGCTTCATCCCACCTCCATCACAACGGCCCCCAGCTTCCCTGCAGACACATGAAATGTCGAAGCGAAGCGGTGCCTGGGCTCGCAGGCCTCGGACCGGCAACAGCAGCAGCGTCCACCAGTGACGTGGGGTTTATGGCTTGGTGCTGCCATACTGGTCCTAACTGCAGATCAGGGGCACCTGCAACATCCAGCCTGCAGTGAGGGGTTTTCTAGGTTGGCTTTTCACTATAAAGATGGAAAACAAAGTCTGAAACTAGGCATTTGCATTATAAATACCTAATTTCCCCACATTTCTTTAATGCAAAAAAGAATCCTTCTCTTCCTTCCTTCCAAGTGGAAGTGTTTGATGCCAAATGACGCTTATACTCACACTACTTGGTTCCAACTGCAGAGTGCACAAGTTAGGGAGCTGGAAGTTAAACGTGAGGAGACACTTCCAGTCAGCAAAGGAGACTGGAAGATATCGCCAAGAAAGAGTGTGGAACCCTTATCATTGCAGGTGTTTAAGAACAGGTAATAGGGGCATCTGTCAGGATCAGCTGAGGTGTGTGGGGTCCTACCTCAGGGCAGGGGTAGGACAGGTCATCTCAGAGTGCCTCTTATCTTGTCTCTCATGACCCAGTAAAAACTCATCTCAACCTGCTACTGCAAAAAGTTCTGTAGCCCCCACTCATGCTAAAAAGTGTCAAACCCTCAGCTTTAAATATCATGAGAAAGATAGTAACTATGCAGCAACACATCAGGCAGAGGTAAAGGGTCAGCAATGACTCAGAGAAAATAATGCTGCCTCCTGAATCATTGCTTCCACTGCTGCCACGTTACCCTCTGCAGCACCCCGGGAATTTCCTTCACCATCTCCCACCCTCCAGCAGGGCCCAGAGCACTTTATCTGCTGATGTGTGGCCGTGTGACAACCTACGGCTGTGGACAGCTAGAGATAGTCGGTTTGGCCAGGGTTCTTTCTCAGAAACAAGTGCTGTGCTTATCTGTTAGGGAATAAAATTCTCCGGCGTGCCAAAAAGCACTGTCAGTTCTCTAGAGAATGGTCACTTCTCTCAGATGTCAGCCACATGGATAAAAGTGGTTGTTTCCTCACGAAGACGAGCAAAGCGAGGGTAGCTAAGGCAACTCAGACCATCCCTCTCCTTATCTGAGAAGGATTACAGCTGTCACTAGGTGCCCATAGCATAGTCGCACACCGCAGACCGCGGCAGGCCAGCGTTGTGTTCTGCCCCTGAGCTGCCTCCCAGTTCCTCTCCCTTGTGCACCGCTTTCATCCACATTGCTCAACAGACTTCACAAAGGAGAGCAGCATCCTTACTCGCATTCGACGGATGAGGAAACTGAGTCAGAGAGATAACATAGCAGAAGCAAGAGTACAACCCAGGTCTTGTACACCAAGAGCTGGCTAGTAGGCAGACAATCCTCATGAAGATGCGTGGCCATGTCACCATGATAAAACACTGTCTTTCCTGTTGGTGAAGGGGTTGAGCTGAGGAAACTGGGCCCAGCGGGACCTGGGCCTGTCAAGGGACGGACTGCGCTTCTCGCCCTGAAGCATTAGCTCAAACAGCAACACCCCCCTGGGGCTTTGTGCCTACTTTGAGATATGCTCAGCCGCAGGTACCTCACTCAAATGCAAAAGGCATCCTCTGGTAGTATGAGCTACTGCCTGCTTTCCTGACAGTGGCGAGGGTGGGAGGTGAAGGGAGGGGACATGCCTGAATAACTCTCTGCTCTCCTGATACTCAACTGAGGTGTCCCCTCCTTAGGACCATTAGATGCTGGCCTATATAAAAGCAGAGTCTCAGGCTAGTCTCTCTGACAGCCATCAGGCCAGGCACACGATGGTCTTCAGTTCTGGGATGTATGTGCCACAGTGCAGTTTTAAGGCAACCTCACATACAAGCCAACTAAGACACTTGCATACAGGTCCCAAGTCCAAGGCAGAACAGTTTGGAGACAAAAATTATCTCCTTGATGTATGTGAGAAGAGCAGTTAGAAAGCATCCTTGATCTCTGACAGGACTCTGGCATATTTTCTAATAATGGCAATTGTATACACAGATGTTTCAAATGGCCACTCAAACACTAATTTTCTGGCTACAACTGTAGTAATGTCTTCATTGGAGAAACTGTCATGTTCCTCTAGGGGGACCGCATTACTTTGCCTTTCAATGCTCTATTTTTGCTTCAAAGCTCTTCTAATATTTTTCTTAGAAAAGATGTTATCCTCAGCCAAAACTGGATTGGATGGAAACTGTGGAACAACACTCTGGGATACCTGAAAGCCCCCTCACCTTTGGATTTCTGTGTGGTACTGCATGCAGTTTTGTGTACTGTGCATTTATAATCACTGAGAGACCGCAATCACCTTTTGGAAGGGACTAAGGGGCTCAATTTCCAATTGAATAGGCTTTCCCTGGGATATTCTCCCAAAAGCTTAACTTGTGTGTAACTGAAATTTGCATAAGAAAGTTTGAACAGTTTTAAAGGCTTTACCTCCCCACTTGCTAAGCAGAGAGCTAGTGGCTTCCTGTTAAGGAAACATTTAGTCTGCTCTTGTCTTTGTTAGTCAAGTCTGGCATTCCCCTCCAAAAAAAAAAAAAAAAAAAGAGAAAGAAAGAAAAGAAGATACTGCTTAAAAAAAAGCAGTCAAGCAATGCTAAATTAGCCTATAGCTATATAAATGTTAACGAGCGTGGGCGCATCCTCCCACGTCTGATGCACAAAGTGGGCTGAGATGACTGACCGCTACACTCACCACTTCCAGAGGCCATCTATTTCTAAGAATATAGTGGCTTTTCATTCCCACAGGGGCTTTTCATTCCCACATGCATGTATCTTTAGCACAGAGTTTTACTCCAGACCAGCACAGCAAGGATGGGCCTTTCCACTGAACACGTAGCAGAAGACAGAAACACAATGTACCAATGACTTCAATCTGCCATCTCTTGAAGCGGCTACGCCAGCGAGTGTACCAGATAAGTCCCTTTTGGGGTGATACTGATCATGTAACAAAGGCGAAGAAAATAGGTTGGATGTCAACAGCCGTCCCTAAGCAACAACTGATCTGTTGTGGTCACTTACAGGTATGAAAAGAACCAACGAGGTTAAGAGAGATTTAATGTCTGCAGTAGCAGATTTCTTATTTGCAAAGAAAGTCATAAATGCTTTATCGTGCCAAAATGCTGTGGAAACGAAGGGAGACAATAGGAAACGATGAAAGTGGTTTGACCTTCTTTCTTAGATCAGCATCTCGTAGTTAACTCTTTTAATTCTGTAAACATGCACCTGCAAGGAGAAAAGCACTGTTGCTTAAAGTCACGATGACAGCAACTCTGCAACCTAGCACATATTACCATGATGCAGCACCGCTGACCTGAGTTACTGTGCAACTTTTCAAGCCACTTCAGCAGCATGTAACAGCAGCAGACTCTCTCCCACCGATAAAATAATTGCAGGAGGACCATTCATGTTCTCCCTCCAGCTGTGGCAGCCTTGTACTACTGGCCAGAAGCAACCCTCACAAGGTGAAACTACCCTCTGTCATGACTGCTAGGCAGGGAAATGCCAAAGGCTTGCAGCAGCATTGAACACTTGTGTTTGAAAACCATAGAGCTGAGTGCTTCAACAATCCAGGAGTAATGCTTGCCAACGCACACCTAGCAGCACACTCCTGTCTTCGTGGGGCAAACCATTCAAAAGTGACTGGTCACCTCGCTTGCCTTCGTTGGGTGGTACCCTTTTGAGAGATACTTAAGCAGACCAGATTCTTCTACAGTGCTACATGAGTGCCCTTCCTTGAGTTTCTTTTGGGTGTCTGGTACACAAAAAATAAGACGCCTCGAAGTAAACAGTAATCTTTGAAGATCTGAGTGGCAAAGGCAGCCATTTAAAAAATAATTACTAGTTACATTATATTAAAAAGGATGCTTCTATATACCTTCCTAAGGAGGGTATTGCTATTTTTGTGTATGCCTCATTCAGTTAAAACATAGCTGTACAAAGATGTTTATTACCTGATTTGGCCATTTTTGGTTTTCTTGAAAGTGAGCGCAGCTTTATGACCCATAACTGCTTTGTGGATACAGTCCCTACACGGAAAAGCTACACCTTCTCCTTTTTTGAGTGGGTTAACAGGATGATGTTTCCCTCTACATGTGTTTAAGAGACTGTGTATGTTGATAAAGAGACTTTCTATCCAATGTCTACACACAGAGGTCTATTCCACCTCAGCTAATCCAATTTCAGGATGTGTTTGAAATATCCACACTCCAACAGCGCTCTCACTTACTAGAGTCAGCATCCAAACTTAAAAAAAAATAGAGGCAAAAAGAGTCACTTCGCTCCTCGGACAGCCCCAGATTTTTTGTAAATGAGGGGTGCAATTTTTTACTGGAATCGAATAATTCTTGCTTCATATGTAGTTTATCAAGAAAGACCTAACTTCCATCAATATATAATTTTTGTCTTTTCCTGCAGTATAGAAGCATAGAGCACCTTCACAGCTGTGTAAATGTGTCTCCTCTGGAAGCAGATGACTGCGTGCCCTTAGCTATACTACTACCTGCATATGAAGATGGAATGGTTCAAAAATACCTATATGATTTTGGAGCTTATGCCAGAGTTTTTACATAAATACTTGGGACTTCAGTGTACATTTCTTTTTTTTTTGATCAGTATAAACTTGCTGATAAGAGAGTTGATTTTCTGCCACCATGGTTGTGCTGGTAACAGTTCTGATACTTAGCTGTATGGAAATACTTTTTATTAATTACCAGCTGTTGACTTGGAGCAAGTTGCATTGGTATGAAACAATATTTTGTATATATTTATTTATAAACATCTTTGTGTTTATTTATGTATTAATACAAAAACACTACCCAATGAATACCAGTAGTATTTTAGTATGAGACAATGTACGTACTTGCCAGCGCCCACATCTAGCAAGACCAGTATGGAGAGTGATATTTGTGTGTGATTATCATAAACCAAGGTTCATCCAGACAAAGAAACATGTCAGGCTGTAATACATTGGCTGAATTTGCCTCTTTACCATGTTCGCAGAGTCCCAGAGTCGCTGAGGTGGGAAGGCACCTCTGGAGATCATCTGGTAGAGGTCACCCAGTTCAGAGGAAGGTCAACTTGAGCAGGGTGCTCAGCACTGTGTCCAGTCGGGTTTTGAATATCTCCAAGGGTGGAGACTCCACAGCCTCTCTGGGCAACATCTTCCAGTGTTTGACCACCCTCAGAGTAAAAAAGTTTTTCTTATGTTTAAGCGGAGTTTTCTGTGTTTCGGTTTGTGCCCATTGCCTCTCATCCTGTCACTGGGCACCACTGAGCAGAGCCTGGCTCCCTCTTCTTTACTTCTTCCCATCTGGGTATTTGTACACATTTATGAGATCCCCCTGAGCCTTCTCTTCTCCAGGCTGAGCAGTCCGAGCTCTCCCAGCCTCTCCTTGTATGACAGATGCTCCAGTCCCTTCATCATCTTTGTGGCCTTTCACTGGTCTCACCCTAGCAAGTCCATGTCTCACTTGTACTGGGGAGCCCAGCGCTGGACCCGGCACTCCAGGTGTGTCTCTCCAGTGCTGAGCAGAGGGGAAGGATCACCTCCCTCCACCTACTGGTAACAATCCTCCTGATGCAGCCCAGGATGCTGCTGGCTGGTTTTGCCATGAGGACCCATTGCCAGCTCATATTAGCAATAATCTGGACTATTCAGCGCAGATGAGACAAAGGTCGCTTCTGAAGGTGGTACCTGGACTTCCAAATAATTTAGCTATTTCTGAAAATATCTTCCAGCCCTTTTTCCCCAAAGAAGGTGGTGTGTGGTTGGGTTTGTGACCCGTTTATCTAAGCAGTGGGAGGTTTATGTGTTCTTCCACAAAGTGATCACCTACAGCCTCAGAGAGTCATAGGCCAAGAGGGGCAATCAGATAGTTTGACGATCCCAGTGTTACACATCTAGTCACCCCTGCACTGAACACAGTTAGTTGCATTCAGTGGTGTTTGGCTGATGCTTATCCAGAGAGCTGTCCTGTTTTGATTTGACATTCAAGAGATCTTGGCTCCATCTTGTATTTGTTCCAATAACAATTAACCATAATTTAGCTATGAGCATCTAACTTCTCATTTGAACTTGTCTAGCCTTCATTTCCAGCCACTGGGGTTTGTTTGCCTTTTTCTACCATTAGCACTTAGTCCTGTCTCCTTTAGAATATGCCTATCAAAACCCAAGCTTGATCATTCTGATGGATGAGGAATTGGTTGGATGGTCACATCCAGAAGGTAGTACTCAACGGCTCAATGTCCAGATGGAGATCGGTGACAAGTGGTGTCCCGCAGGGGTCCATATTGGGACCAGTACTGTTTAATATCTTCATCAATGACAGAGACAGTGGGATCGAGTGCACCCTCAGCAAGTTTGCAGACAACACCAAGCTGAGTGGTGCAGTTGACATGCCTGAGGGACAGGATGCCATCGAGAGGGATCTGGACAAGCTCAAGAAGTGGGCCCATGTGAACCTCATGAGGTTCAACAAGGCCAAGTGCAAGGTCCTGCAGCTGGGTCAGGGCAACCCCCAGCATCAACACAGGCTGGGGGATGAAGGGATTGAGAGCAGCCCTGCCGAGAAGGACTTGGGCGTACTGGTGGACATGAGCCGACAATGTGCACTCGCAGTCCAGAAGGCCTGGGCTGCATCAAAAGAAGCATGGCCAGCAGGTTGCGGGAGGTGATTCTGCCCCTCTACTCTGCTCTGGTGAGACCCCACCTGGAGTACTGCATCCAGCTCTGGAGCCCTCAGCACAAGACAGACATGGACCTGGTGGAGTGGGTCCAGACGAGGGCCATGAAAATGATCAGGGGGGTGGAACACCTTTCCTATGAAGAAAGGCTGAGAGAGTTGGGGTTGTTCAGCCTGGAGAAGAGAAGGCTTCAGGGAGACCTTATTGCGGCCTTCCAGGACTTAAAGGGGGCTTGTAAGAAAGATGGCGGCAGACTTTTTAGCAGGGCCTGTTGCGACAGGACAAGGGGAAATGGTTTTAAACTAAAAGAGGGTGGATTTAGACTAGCTGTAAGGAAGAAATTTTTTACAGTGAAGGTGGTGAAACACTGGAACAGGTTGCCCAGAGAGGTGGTAGGTGCCCCATCCCTGGAAACATTCAAGGTCAGGTTGGACAGGGCTCTGAGCAACCTGATCTAGTTGAATATGTCCCTGCCCATGGCAGGGAGGTTGGCCTAGATGACCTTTAAAGGTCCCTTCCAATCCAAAGTATTCTACGATTCTACGATTCTTTCAGTCCAAAGCCCTTTAAATCTCCCAGTGAAAGATGTTTTCTCCAACCTGCAAATAAGCCTCTTTATTTTTGAAAACTGAATATTCTGTTTCAAATTGGAAGAAGGAGTTGTGCACTGAATTTTTTGTCTGTTTTTTCCAACTATATCAGCTGGTCAGATAAGATATGAACTCTACCTACACTGAACTGCCTCTCCATTTTTTCACTGGTCTTAAAAAATAGAGTAGAAACTTTAGGGCGTAAGTTCATGTGTTTGCATGCATCAGGCCATTATGAAAAACAATTATGTTCCTCCAGATAACAATCCAGATGTTCAAATGGACTGGATTAGAGACAACACCATAAAGAATTAAAATCAGCAGTCCTGCTGCTGAATCCTTCTCAAAAAAAATCTTACTGCAGGAGAAGAGGTATGCCAGAAAGATCATCTTCCAGAAGTTTAACCAGGTAAGCTAGAAGCTCCCTAACAGCATGTCTGCCATAAAACCTCATTAATAGAGTCCTTAATACCTTGAGATGAATCTTGGAACTTGAACAAGAACAAGAACTCCTTGAACTATGTTACTGTTTCTGAGTTCTCTTCCAGATCTCCTCTCAGGAGCTGCTCATACTCATTGCCTCCTCCATGCCACGGGTCCCAATCCTCATTGAAAGTGCTTGTTGCGTGCAAATCCTAATACACTACAACAGCAAATACAGCAGAGAATCAGTTGTCTAAATGCGATACATGCTGTGATTGTGGTGAAGAAAAATGACAGGTCAAGGCCTGCAGCATCTTCTGCTCACAGCTAATATTAACCATTTTCCAGTAGCTGGTGTCAGGCCCACAATTTCAGCTGTAGTTAGAGCTGCAGCAGAAGAGAAGGTAAGAATCAGCACAATCCCTTTGTTTAATGACTGCTTTCTTGGGTTTGCCTTGGAAAGGCTGGAGATAGATACTTTTATATTATCCTTTTACTTATTATTTCCACAGTGTAATTAAAGAAAGCTCCAGTCCTAGTCCACATTGTTAAATATTGCAAAAAGTTAAAAAAAAAAAAAAGGGAGACAAGACATTGCCCTTCCTGCTACGAATACAGAGTACGTAAAAGAGAAAACTCATGTCTGAGACCAAGAGAAGCCACTAGTGAAGACAGACACCAGGAAAATTGTGCATACTGAGTTTTAAAATGTTACTGATAAATGTCCCACATGATGTCAGACTCATTGCTCTGAATCTGCAGACTGTCATGACATTTGGAATAAATTTCACTCCGATCTTATTTTCACGGTGGAGAAGAAAACAAAGTTGTGGGTTCTTTTTTGCTCAGAAATTAAATATATCTGTACCCAAAATAGTGACTTGGTTTGGGGTTTTTTTTTTCTCCACTGACTTTTCGATAATGAGTGACCTATATTGTAGAGGGTTTCTTTTTCTCCCCCTGCTCCCAACTGGCCTCACAGATTCCTGTGACTCACAGAAATTTTTAAAAAACAAACCACCAAATATGTGATTTTAAGAGTATCAGTTACAGTTTCATTATCAGCTATTAGAGGGGATTCCACATACTCTGCAATGGAAAGGAGTACCCCTTTGCTCATTAAGGTACAGGTGAACGTCAGTTCTAGGAAACTGCCTTTAATTCCAAAGCCAAGCCCGTCATCCGTGTCCCTGGCTTTGCGCTGTTGATACCAGAAGCTCTTTTGATTCCATTGAATCACACCCATCCAGATCCCAGAGATTTTTGTAAAATTAAGGTTTCCTTCAATGTCATGCCTGGATTTCTCCTCTAACATGCCTGGTGTTGCCAAATAACTATTCCCCTAGTTATGTTAAATGGCAGGACAACCACCGGACTCCAAGGTGAACTGCAGACCTGTGTGTATTTACGCAGCGTTTCTAACCCAATATGGCTGGAACAATTGGGTCAGTCTTTGATCCATGTCTTCTTTGATCTTTAGGGGAAAGAGCAAGATGCAGGGATCTGGGGTTTGTTCCCAACTCTTCAATGCTCATTTCAAATCTTGATAGGATAGTTCTGTAAGATGGTTGCGATACTTGCCCACTTTTCTAAAATCCTGCTACTAAGAAGACTATAAATGCCGACATATCAATTAAAAATACTGCATTAATAACACTGTTATTCACCAACAGAGTATATTATACTACGAGGAGGAAAGCCTCACTCATCTGGCATTACAGAAAAAGAGAAATGTCCGTTTCACCAAACAGAGCTTGCTAGCACAAGTTTACGTTGCACACAGAAATGTTCATCAGACATTTACAAACCGACTACTCAGGGTAGGAAATCCCAGAATTTGAGTTACCTTTGCAGCTCTGTTTTAGTTGCTCTGTGCCTTAGGAGCGAGTCCTTTCAGGATCTCACAATAACTTTTTCCACCCCACTGCCATCTCTTTGCATGCACAGGCTGCAAAGCTAGTCATTTGGTGAGCAGCTCTTTGGGCTTTCAGGTCCTCCCCTTTGCTCAGCGCCTAGCCTCACACTTTACCTACTACTCAAAAATGGCTCTGAACATAAATTACTCAGAGACTCTTGCTCTTGCCTCATCGCTAAAGCATCTGAGTATCTTTGGATGTTAGCTAATCTTTGTTCGTAAGCCCTGCAACATGAGGGGGTGGTACAATCCACATTTTACACATAGGGAACTGAAGCACAAAGTGATTAAGGTCAAAAGTTTCCATTACTTCTGTGTACTCCCAAGGACCTGATTTCTCAGTTTATTTAATACTTTACTTTCTGTCTCCAAAGCACAGTATGCATTACCTCAGCTACAGCTGTGAGAACTCAGCACTCCTTCACGTCAGACCTGAAATCTCCACCCACACAAGCATAATACGAGGAGCACCCAGTCAGTCACCACCTCTGACAAGGTAGGTTTCAAAAATTTGCCCGGCACCGCACAGAAATTTTGCGGCAAAGAAGAGGATAAAGTACAGTTTCCCAGGCCAGCATGCGACTGCCTTCACCAGGCGCCTGTGCTTGCTCTCGGTGCAGTCCCTTCCCTCGTCCTGCAGCTTCAGGACGAGACGGCGAGCTGGGCAGAGGTCCCGGGCACACGGGGGATGTCCTGTTTGCTCTGCCTCACGTCCCTGACTCCCCCAGGACAAATGTCTTATGTACTGTGAAGGAGATGGGCATTCTCACGTATCACACTTAGTGACGTTAATGTTCTTTAATCTCAGGGGAAGCGATAGGAAGTGTGGGACAAAGATAATGGATAATCCCTGGTGTAGAAATGGCAAAACTCAAGGGGCTTCAACAGGCTCAAGCACAGACTCCGCAGCGGGGTACACATGTCTCTGCCTACTGCCTCACATTTTCTCCTTTTCATTCCTCACTCCCCCCTGTTCAGGTGCCACCTGTTTCTTTCTTATCCCTCTAATTTTGTTCTCTTCAACTTTCAGTCTCCATTCCTCAAGCTTCTCCATCAAGCTCCAGGCTCCTTGCTTTACTAAGTTCCAGTCGTCTTTTCTAGCCCTTCTGGCTCAGTCTTCACCTCTTCAAAATTCATAATATTGGTCCTTTTGCTGATAGCCTTCATCTTCCCTGTTCTCTGTTTTCCAACTCCTCATCATAGCCTTTTCCCTGGGCTCCTCCTATCCCTGTCCCACTCAGTTCCTTCCTTTACTTGATCTTTTGTTCTCCAGTCATTTCCTTTTCTCATCCTGTATTTTAGCTCTTAGTAAGAGCTGACTCTTCTTCCATCACCGATTCCACAGTCCCAGTTGGTTTCTATTCTAGTACCACTGATGAGTGAATTGCTTGACTGAATTGCTTCCCTTACACAGCTTCTCAGCTCCTGGTTTCCCGTCTCCCACAGAAACTGTTCTGTGTCCCCAGCTTCCCCACCTCTGAAATTCAGTCTTCTTCATCTTTAGATACCAGCAATCACCACCAAGTCTCAGCTGCCACTCAAATAACACCAGTCACAGATATTCCCCTCTTCTACCATGCTGGCCGGCAAGGCAAAGGCCACACTGAAAGCACAAAATAGAGAGAAGCTCCCTTGTTTCATTTACATTGCCTCCCACCTTGATTTGGACTAGTGGGGGGCAGGAACTGTAGGAGGTCCAGCCTTGGCCTACAAAAGGGCTGCAGCAAACCTTCTCTGGATCACCCATGGTTGCATCTTGTGGGCAGCACTGGATCTGTGAGGGGATGACGTATGCTCCATCACACTGTGGGGAGCACAGAGTTGCAGGATGGCATCTTACTCCAGCTCTGGGTAAACCTAGTTTGTGTTGGTGGAAGAACTGAAAAATCAATAAAAGTGGTTTGATCTGGAGGAAAATGCAGATTTTTCTGTTCCTTTATTAACCTGAAAAATTACATTCACCTGCATTTTTACTCATTAGAAAACCTTTCATTTCCATTTGCAGCATTGGAAACAAAAAAAAAAAAGGCACAAAGTGAAGAACAAGGCGGCAGTGCTGTAGCTTCCTGCCTTTTAACTAAAAGAGCCTTTGGTTAACTTTTTGGTATGTGAGGAGACCCGGGCTCTTCTTCCACAGCTAATATCACCAGCTGGTATAGTCCAGGGTAAAGTGCTTCCAACCTTGCATGTCGAGACTACCCTACTCTATTTAGAAATATTTAACTATTACTTGGAGTAACCTCAGTAAGATTCCTCATTGTCAGTCTATGATTAAACCTAACTCCTTGGTGCTTTCTCTCCTACCCAGAAAATAAACAATTATTTCTTTAAATGCCACGGTTTGAGAGAGGGACTGAAAGACTCCTCCTGCATACTCTGTGCCTCAGCATAGCTTGGAGATTTCCTTATTTCACCAAGGAGGGTAAAGGAAATCTAGGTTTGCCTCTGTCCTCATCTGGCTTTATGTGGCAGAGGCAGAAATTAAACAGTGCCAACCACATTCTGTACGTGTGACCTCCCCTGGGCCACTGGGCAACAGGGGGAATTGCCACTTCCACTCGTGTTCACACTGCAATATTTTCCAGGTGCAAGTATTTGGTCTGACTCCTGATGGTTTCAGGTCAACCAGAACACATTTCTTGGATGGCAGGCAAATATGCTCTTCACTGGAAGCAGCACGGCCAAGCCAAGGCATGGAGTGAGCTCTGCAGGACGTGCTCCAGAGACACAGCTCCAGCCAGGACAGAGGGAGGCACAGTGGTACAGCCACTGTGAGGAGCTAAGGGGAATTTGCCCGTGGTCACTCATTACAGAACCACCTGTAGTTTGACTTTTAAAAGTCTACCCACAAGTGCAAATAGCTGTTGACTAGCAATAGGTTTAGACTGACATTTCTTTGAGCTACAAATAGCACATCCCTGATGCATAAGTCTTTCTGTTGCCATAAGTCAGGTTTCTGCTCCAAAGAATGGGTCATCTGAGCAATTTAAAGAAAAAGTTGCTAGAATTTTTTTTACACAGGCAAAACAATGTGTTTTTTCCCCTAGCCTTGTCCCTAGAAAAGAATGAGCTATTTTAAGTCAGGCTTTCCCTCTTTCTCACCTCCCTCCCCAAATTCACTGTGGAGGCCAACTTCAGACACTTCATCCAAAACAGATGTGATTTGACAAACATGGAAAAAATAGGGTTTTAACACCAGCGATGCTGAGCAATTTAGTAAACTGTTTTTACCTGATCCTGCTTATAATTAAGACTGAAACACATGCTATAATTTCATTCGTGAGAGACGCTGTATCGGCTTTCTCTAAATAATAACAGTGATGGCTTAACATCGAGCAGATACAGTGAGTATTGAACTAAGGCAAGAAACGGGTAAGAGTGCGTAGGTGCCTCTAATCTGCAAAAACGCTTATGCAACGGTGAATATTCAATTAGGGGATTTACCTTTGATGAGCAATTCAGATGTTAAATTAGCTATGGACTACAACAGCATTGTGGGGTTTTTATGCACAGTTCAGTGGAAGTAGGTGAACTACTGCAGGGCTTCGTTAGAATCGTGCAGGACTTCATTAGAAGGAGTCGCCCTCTCTGCCTGGAACAGCTTCAGTACCAGGAAGTTTCTCCAGAGTTTGCAGGCTCCCACTTTGAACTTTGAAGTAACAGTGCTGCTCTACTTTGGCCTGTTGTAAATTCTTCCCATTCTGGTGCCAGCTGTCCTATCTATAAAGGAACAAATCTCTCTGCAGAACATGAGGGCAGAGATAATCCTGGTTTCATTAATGTCCGATTAGGGTATACACACCAAGCAGCCAAGGGGGCAGAACACATCTTCCTCTGCAATCTCCACAAGAATCTACCACAAAGGCAGAGGGTGCAGAGATTACTTCCTCCCTGCATCTCTAGGGATTCAATGTACCGTAGAAAGAGAACATAGATAGATCAGATAGATACCTGCTCCCACAGGCAATGTAATGTACCTGCCACCAGAAGAGTAAATAGTCATAGGAGCACGATGGAATGATGTTTGCTTAGAGTAAGGCCCTGGTCTGTGACAAGAAATAACTAATGATTCCTATTTTGGATGGAGGACTTTTAAAAGACAGACATGTCCAGGCTGAGTGTACCTGTAGGGGCTAGGTGAGCGTGACCATGTCAGAGCGTAGCTAGCGAGCCATACAGACACTGAGATCCTATCTTTAGGACTGATCATCTTGAAGTATCACAAGAAAAACCTGAAGCTTATCACTCCATTTCATTTTCCATCCCACTGAAGTGAACAAGCCCTTCTCAGGACATGGATTCAGAATCATGGTTATAACTGGTCACGATGCTGTCAGATCTGCTGGATACCCCAAAAGAGATGATACTTTCCTACTCAGGTAGGGGGATGACTGGTTAAGGGCACTGTTGGGGGAGACAGACTTGAGCTCACGCTGCCCTGGCTACCCCAGAGGCAGGAGCTCAGGGGAGTGCAAGGCAGGCAGATCTGAGCAGCAGGGATGGGTGCCCTCATGGCACCAGCTGCACGGTAGCCTGGCACTGTACCCATTAGAACAGAGAGGCACAAAGATTTGGAGGACTCATGAAGAAGGGCTGAAAAGCTATTGCTGAGAGTATCAAAGAGAAAAAATTCATGGGGAATCTGTGAAAACCACCCACTCTATACTCTGTAGATATCACACCATGATCTTTATCCCTGTCGTTTGCCTTCTGCTGCCTCTATCATCTTAAGATTTAGCCTTCTCTGTTCCACTTCTCTATTATTTGTGCACACATGTGTACATAGATGTATACCCTTACTGGAGCGTAAAGCCCACATATCACTTTCGTGATAGAAGAACTATTATTCACAAGCATAGGAATCGATCATATGCTGGTCTGTGTTTCTCAGCAGATGATGTGGCACAGGGCAATCTCTTTGATACTAGTTCTCTCTCTTTTTCTTCTTGTACACTGGAACTGCCCCTGAAACGTAGCCATTTCTTTGGAAGAATATCATAGCTGCTCCTCAGTGCATGATTTTATTTAGGCCAGGAAATTACAAGTTGTCATAAACCTGCTGAAATTGCAAGCAGAAACCTATGTAGGCAGACCTAGTTGGCCTCATCGAAACGTGTCAAGCCAGTGCAACTAGTGACCTCTACTGTGGTAACAAATCCCATGGAATAGTTACTGGCTATGAGCTCCTTGTGTTTCTGCCTCCTGTCTTCATGAAATTTCATTACAAGTTATTTGAGAATTAGCCATATAGTTAGTGTTTCCTTTCATCTATTTTTAAAATGAACGAGTTTGGGCAATGTGTATAATCATAAAAGGGAAAAAATGGCAGAACAGCAGAAGAAGGAGGCCGAGGAGATCAGGATCAGCTGTGCACTGGTCTTTTTAGGTTGTTTGACTACTGGTCCACAAGCCAGACATGATCCAGCCAGGATACAGCTGTACATACTGTACACTTAAATCTTTGGTGTTGGACTTTCAGCCTTTACCTTGTCCACGGCGGGATATTTCCTTCAATCCATCTTCAGCTATCATGCGAAAGCATCTGCTTAGTTTTCTTATACACAACATCTATTCTTCTGTACAGAGAGGACTGAAAGGTGAACGTATTTTGATCACAATGATGAGGAGCTGACTAGCCCTTCAGCAGCTCTCCCAATGAAAAAAAATGATTTTGCGATGGAAAAAGCAGCTTTCTGTAAAACTGGTCTGCCAAATAAAGAAATGCCTCCTCTGAAGAGTATGGCAAATTCATCAGTCCAATTAGAAAACATGCAAAATGCTTTTGGACAACGAACTATCACAGGAATATATCAAAAATCATAAATCTACGGCCCTTCAGAAGTTGCCTGCATGGTCTGGACTATGTTACTGCGCCATGAAAAGGGACTCCCTCTCCATATGAAGAAGGTCAACACACAGAGAGATGCATTTGCTTGATGCAGGTGTTCCAGGTTAGACAGTCCTCAATTTTAATGCTCTAGGACCGTGAGGATGGAAACACAGTTACTTAGGGTGCTCCATGCAGACCAGAGATGAATAGATTTCTATAGCATCTCCTGGGCATGATATGCTACTTCTTTCTCTATTATTCCCAAATCTATCTGGGACTACTTTTACTTCTCTCCACCTGAATGGATGATAATTTATAGTAAGCAGCTTGTGGGCTGTGTTCTGCAGCTGCAAAAATTACAGAAGTGGGGGCATGTGACATGAAAACACATTCCCCGCATGTACATGGCAGAAATCTTACAAAACCCTCTCTGTGAAGATCGGAATAAATGATTATGTTAATGTTACCAATAAGTGCTGTAATTGCAAAAATGGGGAGTCCCTTCTCCCTGAAATCAGTATGAATCAGAAGAAATTCCATGGAAAACAAAAACACATGATCAGAGTCACCCTACGGACATTGACTAAAGCCATGTTTACAAAGCAAAATCACCATTTCCCTGGTGGGAGATGATGGTTAGTTTTTAGGAAACAATCTGTGGACTCTGTTATTTAATTCAGCAAATGCTGGTAAATTCCCATGCGTAAACAAACATCCTTTTTTTGAAGGATTTTTTCTTGGGGAAATTCTGCTAATACAGGGCAAATAGATTTTCTCTCCACTCGTAAAGCTAGCTTTAATTTCTGGCCACTCATATAAGCCTCTCGTATTATTCCCCATGCACTGAATTTGCTCTACGCAAAGGAAATGCCTTTCCTCTGCTTTTGAAAGTCCAGGAGTGAATTAACTTCCTCATTGTCATGGAAAACGGCTGTGAGATTTGAACAGACCCAAAATGTAGTTAACCTCTTAACATACAAGATACTGAAACCTATTCAATACTTAATGCTTTTGAGGTAAACCCCCAGTCAAATTGTTTGGCTGGGGGTGTGCCGAATGAGATTAAACCCCACACCTATGCTAGTCATTCTAAAATAGGATTTACAGTAAGCGCTGGGGGTACCAGACCCCTTACACGATTCTATTCTCTTTGACGAAATCAAAATAGTCTTTTCCTGAAGGAGATGCTGTGCATCTAGCCAAAGTTATGAGGCTGACACAGAAACTACAGATGAAGCTCAACAGCCTGTGTTATTGAGAAGGTCAGACTAGACAATTATGAACATAGAAAGCTGGTCAGAAACATTCACCATGTACTGTAGAAATGGATATTTCTTTCTATTTCTCCACATTTTTATGAATTGGGGGAAATTTCAAAAATTACACAGGGAAAAGATTGACAAGCTTCATGCTTTATGATTTGTGACTAAAGATTACCTTCACATGGTGACTTTTTTTTCACTTAGCAGTCCCCACATAATTCCATTGCTGAGAGCTGTTGAGGAGAAGAGACATTTCCATCTTGAGAGAAAACAGTGTCAGCAGTTTTCCCACATTAGTAAGGAATGATACAGAGTCATTCATTCACGTATTCACCAAGCACATGGAAATTAACCACAATTTAAAATAGCTTTACTGACTTTAAAGGGAGTAAGGTTGGCTTAATAAATGGAAACATATGTAAGAAAATACATTATTGGAAATATCTGAAAGAAATGAGAAGAGGTTGCACTGAATTTTTTACCATTCAGCCTATACAAACGGCATATATTTTGGGAGAAAATAAAAACTTCCAGTGAGACTAGATTTCATTGGGAAAGGAGCTAAGATAGCACAGGATGCTAAAGACCTGAAAGACTGGCAAGTCAGCTGAACCGCAGGCTGTTCTACCTAAGAGAGTTTGACTGACTGCATTATATGTTGAAATTGTTTGGGGAATAGAGGAGAGAGGAGTAAGGGCTTTAATTACGTAAGCAGGCATTCGCTAGCTCCATTCCCTGACCCTTCCCACCCACTCCCAGAGGGTATAGCTCTGTGCTAAATGCTTACTTCTTACCTAAAGTTAGAATAGCTGCTTATGTAATCTCATCAGACGGGAATACAGAAGAAACGAAAACAATAGTAGTTCCCGGGAATACAGAAGAAAGGAAAACAATAGTAGTTCCCCCCGGACTTCAGATGAGGCGTTCTCTTTAGCTATTTGTTTGTTAACCAGTTGCTGACTCACAGATGCTAAAGTGCTGGCTGAAGCAAACAGCTCCGAAACCCAGACTCTGCTTTAGGGTCCTCTGCTATGGTGTGCACTATACATTCAGGCAGCACAGAAGTTGTCCCTGCCTAAAGATCAAGGTAAAGGCTAAAATGAGTGGACTTGCACTACCTAAACCCGGCCATTTGCTCTGTGCATTAAGGCATGCTGACTACTACAGTTTTGGAAAGAGAAGACCATCCCTGTGCAGAACCCATCCCTCTGCAGCGTTACCTACGCAGTGCTTTATGCTTACAACCCTCAACCTAAATCAAAGACCATTACAACAGTCGCATTTCACAGTTAAGTGAAGTCTGCTACACTTGGATGGTAAATTCCTTGAAGCAGGAACCACACTCTAAATATGCATGGTAAAAAACCATGTGGCTAGGTTTTAAGGTACAGCAAACACAAAACAAGAAAAGACTCTATCCTAAAGAGTTTGAAGTCAAAATTAAACAAGCAAGGAAAAGTGTGAGACAATGTCCTGGTTTTGGCTGGGGTGGAGTGAATTTTTTTCACAATAGCTAGTATGGGGCTATGTTTTGGATTTGTGCTGGAAACAGTGTAGATAACACAGGGATGTTTTCGTTACTGCTGAGCAGTGCTTACACAGAGTCAAGGCCTTTTCTGCTTCTCACCCCGCCCCACCAGCGAGGAGGCTGGGGGTGCACAAGAAGTTGGGAGGGGACACAGCTGGGACAGCTGACCCCAACTGACCAAAGGGATATTCCATACCATATGACGTCCTGCTCAGCATATAAAGCTGGGGGAAGAAGGAGGAAGGGGGGATGTTCGGAGTGATGGCATTAGTCTTCCCGAATAATTGTTAACGCATGATGGAGTCCTGCTGTCCTGGAGATGGCTGAACACCTGCCTGCCGATGGGAAGTAGGGAATCAATTCCTTGTTTTGCTTTGCTTGCGCGTGTAGCTTTTCCTTTACATATTAAACTGTCTTTACCTCAACCCACGCGTTTTCTTTTACCCTTCCGATTCTCTCCCCCATCCCACCGGGGGGGAGTGAGTGAGCGGCTGGGTGGGGCTTAGTTGCCGGCTGGGGTTAAACCACGACAATCAAGAAACATCCTTACACTTACCGTACAACTGAGAAACTGAAGTGCCAGAATGCTAAGCCACAGCCCCAAATCCCATAGGAAAACTGTGGCAAAGTGTGGGCTGGAAAAGTATCAGGAACAACCCACCCTGTTTCTATGCTCTTTCCTAGGCATCTTCTCAATCACTGTGAAAAACAGGGCACTGAGCTCGATGGGCCTTTGATTTAGCTTACTGCTGCCATTCTTATTTTCTTCAATTTAGCCACAAGCCCTGTCTGAGCCTGCTTCAAAATCCACTGAAAGCACTTTGCTCTCCTAAGCAAAAATAATGTTGGTCTTCTGCTTATTTCTTGCTGCCGGCTTATTGGAATTCTCTATATTGTGCATTGCAGAGAGTCAGTAATGCTGGGCTGTGCTGCTATCTCAAATGTAGCTGTACTCAGCTATATGTTTCTGCAGTCCTTAGGGGCTCTGAGGCTTGATCTAGTGTGTACAGATATCAGAGGAATATATAACAGATAAAAATCGAGTTAGAAAGATATTACCACTGCAACCTTTTCACACATTTCATAGACTTTCATAAAACAGCACTGGAAAGGCACTCTGAGATTTCAGCTTGCGCGTTACCTCCACACCAGGAGGTAAGTATGGTTAAGGCCATACTTAACACTCTTCTAGCTAATATAACCTGTTCTTAAAAATGTCCAATGTTTGCCCCCATAGGTCATTTATTGCAATGTTTCACCAGCCTTAATGGGAGAATGTTATCCTTAATGTTTAACCTACAGCTTAACAAAAGGGGCAAGGTTTGAACTTTCAACTTCTTTGGAACCCATTGCAATTCCAGCCCTTTACTTCTGGTGTTTCTCTCACAGATATTAAAAAGAAGAACAAAATGAGAAAAAAAAAAAAAAAAAGAAGAGAAAAAGCAGAAGAAAAGCAGAGGGAGGCTTGGCCCCGTGGCATAATTAAGAACCCCTACTCCCAGTACAGTCCCTTGCCATAATACCCTGGTAAAAGTCTCCCTGGGAATCCAGAGTTCTCTTACTGTATTCAGATGAGTATAAAGGAAAATTCACAAAACCAGTTCAGCTCTTGCTCTCTAAGTGGCAGAGATGAGTTTGGGTATTTTTTTTGTTTTTACTATCACTACTTGATTCAGTAGTAAGCACCAGTTTTCTGTCTGATAGGGTTTTAAGGGATTTTCCTCCCTCTTTCTCCTCTGCACTGACAAGCTCTTCTCATCACTTCTCCGCCAGGAAAAGAAGCAATGAAAGGGCTCCTGGAAGACAGAAGTGCTGAACTCAAGCGTGACCTCAAGCACTGCTATTGCAATAGAAGGGATTTCCCTGTTATGATCCTTTTCCTTCCTTCTAGATGAATCACACCTCTTACAGAATTATCTGATATTAAAAGACCTGGCAAATGATTGAGCTATTAAAGGCTGAATGTTACTATCCATAAATATTATCATCATCATCATCCTCTGATAGAATATTATATGAGTACTGTCTTGACCTAATGCAACCGCTGAAACACTTGGTGATGGTGTTCTGGACACTCTGAGGTCTTGGTTTAGTTTAGTAAGCATGAGCTCCTCCTTCCTGAACAGTAAAAAGAAGTGAAGTAATTAAAATAATTTAGAGATACAGAGCTGAATGGGGCCTTGTGAGATTTATTCTTCTTCTCAAGTACAATAAAGAATTCTTATTGATTGATGTGCATGAAACTGATTACTTAAATACCCTCCAAAGATGGATATTCCACACCTTCCTTAGACAGCCTGCTCCAGGGTTATACAAACTTCACCACTTATAAGGGTGGGGTTTTTTACCCTTATGCCTAACCAGAATCTAGGTTGCCGCAATTTAAAGTATTTCTTATCCTGTCCTCAATGGCAAGGAGAACTTCCCCCTTCCCTCAAGAGATCTAGATATGTATATATACATAAAAATATGTGTATCTGTATATGTATAGGGGGGTGTGTGTGTATGTGTGTGTCTACACGCACACACTTCAAAGAAGAAAATTTTCCTTGCCCTTATATATATGTATATATGTTTATATTCTGTCAAATATAAACATTATATCATAAATGGTGGGATAAACTATGGGGTATAATTACAAGAAATAGGAGTAAATCAGAAAAGAGGAATGTATATTCATGCATTCCATAATTATTGATGTTGTTGATGTTTTTAATGTATTCCTATATTGCCTAGGAGATCCGGTTGACAAGACAGAACTTTATTTTGTGCTGTGCAAACTCAGATCAAATAAATTCCTGCCATCCTGCTCAGACCTGTATGATAAACATCAGCCTTAGCCATGTGCAATCAACTTTCAGTTTATTGGGTTGTAAATAGTAATTATGAATATTCAGATGTGCTCACATTTAGAAAAACAAAAATAAGCTGTTGCCTTTTCAGGTTTTCCTGGGACTCAGCGTCTCCCTCATAGGCTTACAGCTAATGCCTGCAGAACTATTAATCTCCTTCCTCACACTTATCTTCCTTTCCTTCTTCCTGTAAGCAAAAACCAGAAGGGGCTAGGACCACTTGTTAATCTATTTGCTGCAGTTTCACGTAGAAAGCAGGGTGTAAGTTCCTACTTCCTACCTTAGCTCCTCATTCCCACTCCACGGTAAAACTCTCCATCACTTCAAATCCTCTCTGTAAAACTCACTGAGCGGCCAGGCTTCACATCACATGAGAGAAATGGCTTGGGTAAAAATAAATATAAACATATATATAGCTGTTTTCTAATCAGATCACTTCAGTAATCCAGTACCTCAGCCCACATAAGGGGACAGGGAAGAATGTCCAGGAGCAGGGAATGCCAAGATGCTGAAGCAAACATACACTGGGTAAACCACTGAACAGATGCTGTGCTGGTTATGCAAGTCATCGCTCAGGCCCCGTTCCCTCAGGCATCCAGCCCCTTGGATCTCAGTCATCCCTCAGGCCATCAATCCTTAAGTGCGGAGCCTTCCTACACAGCTACTACTTTCCAAGGCAGCAGAGAGGTTAAGGGAAAAAAAGGAAAAAAAAAAAAAAAGCTGTACTAAAACAAACAAACAAACAAGTCGCCCACAAAAATCTTTAAATCTCCGCAAGGAGAGGAGAAAAAAAAATGGGGATTATTCTTTTTCCAGCCACATCCCTGACTTCTTTTTGAACGAAGGCAGAGAAAGAAGGTCAGCAGGCTGCGCAGAGCCAGACACAGGCCCATAAACCCTGGGAAGGAGCCTGCTGCCACAGAACCACACCATGTAACGCAAGCGCATGAGCTGAGCCAGCTGCTGCTGCTGGAGGTGAGGTGAGGGAGCTCAAGTCTGAACTCTTCCAAAATCCACCTGTTCTCTGAAGGAGTCAAGATTTAAGACCTGATTTCAAGGTGTGGAGCAACCCCAGCTTCTCACCGAGCCAGTGGGAGCGGCGGATGCTCGGGAACGGGCAGGAGCTCAGCATCTCTGAGTCCTCTTTTAAGACTGCAAGAAACTTTGTTGCACTGCATTTCATTTCTGGGTGCCTTCAGGTTGCAAGCCTGGTGGGCAAGGAACTGCCATTTTGCCAGCATAAATCCCATCTATAAGTCATATTTACAGGCCTTAAGTATTGTGTTTTATTCAGTGCGTTTTTCCATTGCACAGATTTTAGGACATGGTTTAAAGGTGTGAATTAATTGATTACAATCATTAAATTTAATGATTCCTTCAAACTGCTAGGCGCGGCCAAGAGTTTACAAACACAGGCACTAAGATTCTCCTGACCTCATAACTTTAGTCCAAAGTTCTGTCCCTTGCCTACGATGACCTTATCTTGAGCAGGGCTGGATTAAAGCACATTAACATCTCCTGCCCAAAATACCAGCATATGGAGTTATGGGATTACATATCAGTCTAACCTCTAATTAAAGAAATGAAGTCACTTGTGGTTACTTACAATAAAAAGCCAAAACTGTGAAGCAGATGCAACCTAAATGAAAAAAAACAAAACAAAACAAAACAAAACAAAACCCAAAACAAACTTGCTTGGGTTTGAAAACAGTCTAGAAGAGCAATAGCTTCAAACAGGACAGGCTCCCTTTCAATCGCATTGGGATGTCAGCTCCAGGGAGGGTGGGCGCCTACACCCTGAGGCTTCTCTGCGTGCATCAGGAGTCCAGCAGGCCCCTTGTCACGCTCGTCCGTGTGGACAAGGACAAGGTAACGGTTCCTGGGGAAGTCTGAGCCTCTTGCTGCTGCTGCTACTGGTGCTCAGAGGGTGCCAGGGTACAGCCGGGGTACAGTCACGGTACAACCAGGGTACAGCCGGGGTGCAGCCGGGGTGCAGCCGGGGTGCAGCCAGGGTGCAGCCGGGGTGCAGCCCCCGGCTCTTGGCACGGCAGGGCGCGACGGGCTGCAGCTGCCGGTTCCCCAGCACAACTCCCCGGTGCCCGAGGGACCTTTCACACCGTCGTAGTGGCGCCAGGGCGATGCCCTGCGCGGGGGCACAGAGATGCCCCGGCCCCAGCGACTCGGGCCGCGGGACGGGATGGGCACCCCCCCCGGGGGCGGAAAAAACGGAATAAGGAAGGAAAAAATGACAGCCCGGCTCCCGAAAAGCCCGCCGGTGAGTCACGCCGGGCGGAGAGGCGGCGGGGCTGCCCGGCGGCGGCGGGGGGAGCGCGGCGGGGCCGGGGCCGGGAGCGCGGCGGCGCCCTCTGGCGGCGGCGGTCGGGGCGGGCGGCGGCGGCCGCGGTTGTCACATGTCGGAAAGTCCCCGGCGCTGCCGGTGGAAATCCCCGGTGGGGTTTTTTTGTTGTGTGTTTTTTCTTTTTTCTTTTTTTTTTTTTGCGCCCGGGCGCTGAAACAGAACGGGAAAAAAAAACAAGAGGCTCGGCTCAGCCCTTCATTCCGCAGCGGCGGCGGCGGCGGCAGCAGCTCCGGCGGGGAGGGGGCGGCGGAGGGAAGGGAGCCCCGGCTCGGCGGGGCTTGATGGCTCCCGAGCTCGGCTGCGTCCCACCGCCCCAGCCCCGCTGCTGAGCAGGAGTTACCGGCAGGATCGACCGGACGAGGAGCCCGCCGGCGGAGAGGTGAGTGCCGCTCCGGGCACGGGGAGGGGAGGCGGGCAGGGCACGGCGGGGCGGCGGACCCCCAAACCGGCTCCATCTCCCCCGTCCCGCTTGCAGCAGGGCGCCTGGGGGCAGCAGGCGGGTTTGGCCGCGGTCTTTGGTCGTTTTCCGCCCGGCACCCGAGCAGTTAGCGCTCCGAGGGGGCCGTGCGCCCGTTCCCGGTTCGCGCGGGACATCTTTGGCCGGGCGGTGAAATTGTGCTGCCCGTTGATCGGCGCCGGCCCGGGCTCGGCGGGACCCCGGCCCCCGCGGGGGCTCCGCGGGCTCTCCGCAGCACGTACGGCGGGGAAACCGACCGGCGGGGGTTCGCCGGGCTTGCTTGTAGCGCTTGCCGCTGCTGGAAAAGTTATCCGCTTTGAGCTCCTTCTCCTGTGAAGCTGGCAGGTGGCAACAGCGGCTGTCGTTTCCACCTGGCATACACTTGCTTCCAGCACACCAGTAAGTTAGGGAACTAAGCCGTGTAAACCAGTCCTGTGGTATATAGAACACCCTCAATCCTCATCTTCTTCCGTGGTGAAGAGTGATGACATGCTTAGTTCTGTACCACGCGCTCAGACGAAGACCCAGGCATAGAAATCTGTGGGTGCTGAAGGTGTATGAAGCGTGTTTATTCTAGTATTGCCTTAGCACTTTAGGGAAAAGAGTTTATTATTGCCATTTTTCAGGTAGAGGACAGAAAATTATAATAACTTTATGAAGTCACTGGCAGATCTCAGAACAGTATTCAGCTTTCCTGAGCCCAGCATCCTCAGTATTACATGTTCCGAAAGGATGCTGCCTCAGATAGCTATTTAATCATTGTTTACAGCTGTTCTTTTCTGAGAATGCCTAGTCATTACATGTCAAAAGGTTAAAGTAGTATAGCATACAGTAAAGCACAGTGCAGTATAAACTAATGTAATTGTGGCTGAGCTTTCTGTTCTTTAAATCTCTAGCTTAGGTGGCTATTGAGTTCTGTTTGTTTCATCACATTGTTTTTGAAAATAAGGGTTGCTCAGCTTTTGCCTTGATTGACATTTAATGACCGTAAATAGCATAGACAGTAATTTCCATGTGCGGAGGGGAAAATATGCCTGTAGAATATAATATTGAATAATATAGTTTCATTGAATGCTTCTGTAATCTCAGTACTTTTTGTTACTTAAAGCTGGAAATAACCATTTCAGGAGTCCATGCCGGTAGTTCTTTATCATGTGATTAGTCTTTATTCATGTAAAAAAATCCCATTGACTCAATGGCTCTACTTACGTAAGTAAGGAATTCAGTATTTTGGTCACCTCGGAGCAAAGTATAGCTGTGGTTGTTAAACAGATTAATAAGGGGTTGTTTACATTTAATTTCTTAAATCATCCACACATTTAAATATAGGATTACATAAATAGCACATGTAAAACTATATTGGTGGGGTGAGTGGACGAGAAAATGTGTTATTTCCATTTTAAGGCTGTATGTTGGTGGGGGAATGGTAAGAATATGCCATCTTCATTAGCTAAAGGAAAGCTTTTCCGTGTGTTGCAAGATGTGACAGCTCTGAGCCGTGTCCCTAGTGCTCTTACAAGAGCAGAGAAAACATTGTGTGAATGACATTGCCTGGACTGAGCAGAAGGGACTTTGCAGCATCTCGTGTTTCACCTGCCTCTATTTAGGGCTTGACAGGACGTTCACTGAGCCTCTTGATCAGCTGGTTCCCAGAGAGGTTATAGAGGGCAGCTCTTGGCAGCAGGAGTTTGAGGTCCCCTCTTATCTTGGCAGGGTCCTCTCCAGCACTCCGGCTGGGCGGCTGGAGGTAGATGTCGCCAATGGAAGTGTCTGGGTGAACAGGAGAGAGCAGGGGAAGGACGTGCTTAAGTCCTTCTGTGGAAGTGGGGTCTTCTGCCTCTGCAGACCTGGGAGTCCCTTCCCGGTCAGTCTCTCAGGTTGTAGTCTTTCTTCTTCTTTCTCTGGCCCTCCAGACTCCCATCTCCATGAGAAAACTTCCTAATAGTTGCATAAACCAGTTTTCAGTTGCTTCTTGTCTCCCTGTACTTGGCAAGGTACATATCCAGACCTTGATATATACTTATGGCTTGATATTTGTCCCCAGATTCATAATCACAATGACGGGCTCTCCTAATGTAGTCTAAACACGTTAGGCATGCATATCTTTATTTGTCTTAATAGAAAGTTTGCTTTGTTTTTAAACAGAGCAGTAATGTAAACGGACAGCATGGGGAGTCTCTCCGTGTAAAAACAGGTTGTTGGTGGTGTTACTGTAGTGCACGGGAGTTCTGAGGGATGTGGTCCCTACGTTTGGCTCTAGCTAGCCACAAAGTACAGACAGTTTGAGGTTATGGGGTTTTTTTGTTCTTCCTGCTGTAGCCTATGAGGGCAGAGATACTGAAGAAAGGGATGCAGGGCAGCAAACATTACATGTCCTACCGTGGAAAAATATTGGGGTTTTTGAGCCAAGTGGAAATGCTTTTTCAGCTATGTTGACTTACCGCTGAGTAATAGCGGCACTGCAGTCTGCACCCCCACGCATGGCACAAGCACCTCTGTGCAGTAGCTCTACTGCTCACAAAATATAAGGAGCCTCAAGAAGAGTAACGTAAGTCTGTCCTTGAGTACTTGCTCTGCTACAAATTCCTCATTTGCCATCTTCAGTCGCTGTAAGTATGGGACAGATACTAGCATGGCATGTAATTCTTGGGGCTCTTTTTGCCCTGTACAAAGCATCACTTCTCAGAATGTATGGGCTGCAGAAATCTGAAATGGTCATTATCTGCTTTTTTTGGCATGTCATCAAAACAAGAGCTTGGAACATGCTGAAAGTTCAGCAAGTTCATATGGGATTACACTGTGCAATTATCAATTAGTCAAGTTTCCAGGATAATTTTCCCTTACCTTGATCTTGCCTTCTTTTATCCTTACTTTGATTTAAATGCTTTTTTTTTTTTTGAATGATGATGCAATTTCCTTAGATATGAATAATTTGTCTTTAATATCTCAGTAAGCGATAGCAGTAAATGATTGGAATAAGCTGGTCAGTGTCTATATCTGAGTAATGCAGAGAGGCTGGTCTATATGAGCTTTAAAAACCATCACCTATATAAGGCTCAGTGGACTGCATCCACTCTGTGCTCATTTTAGGCAAAACTGCAGCCAGAATCCCGCCCCTGAAAGTGTGGTCTCAATCTCTGCAGAAGTGATAGTGCGGTGATGCAAGGACACTAACATGCCAATAAAAGGATCCTTTTTCGTTTCAGATGTCTTCTAGAAACATGGCTGGCCAACACATCCTTCCTCAAGCTTTGTATCAGAGCAATATGCTGAAAGCCATGAAGATTAGAGAGAGGACACCTGAAGATCTGGTCAAACCCCCCAGTGGAATAATTCACCACTTCAGGACTATGCACAGATACACCATAGAAATGTTCAGAATGTGCCAGTTTTGTCCTCAGTTTCGGGAAACACTTCAGAAGGCCCTGACTGACCAGGCCACCCAGACTTCGCTGGAGCGCCAGAGGAAGCTCAACTGGTGCATGGAAGTTCGGAGACTTGTCCCTTTGAAGACTAATGGTAAGTTTTGAGCAGGTCTGTGCACTCGCATTAAAACGGGTAATACGAATGTAGCACCTTTATTAATAGCATCTGAGCTCACGTTACTGAAACAGAAGCGCACGGCTTTAAAAAAGTGATGCCTTTTAATCTTAGTTTTGCAAACTAAAATTCTTTCCACATGATGTACTGTCCTGAGGCTGTAGCAGTCCCCTGCCCATATCACGGTATTATGAATAGCCTGAAAATTTCACAGATATTTTCATAACATCAGTAACACGTGGTACATCAGAGTAAAATACCAGGCGGGAACCTTGACTTGCAATCCATCGCCTTTCCATGAATCCAACTCTGCTATGTGTCGGCTGCCTCGTCGGAAGTGCCGAATGGCCCTTAATGCCAGGCAAGAGGAGACTTCTCATGCTTTGAGTGATGGGGTGCATTCCCGTGTATGTATAGCAGAAGTTAATATCCTGCCATAAGCCCTGCCATTGTATCTGGCAGGCAAGGTTCACTTGCTGATCCGGCTTTAACAGCGGTGCCGGTGGGAGCATCCTGGACGTGGAGTCTCTGGGAACCTGACCTCACTGGCCCTGGAGTCAGCGCCCCGCACCCGGCCCCCGCACGCCGGCCGGCTCCCTCATCCTCAGCTACCTGCTGGGGTTTGCCAGCTGTTGCCCTCCCTCAGGGCTCACCAGTAACTCCCGTGTGCGTGAATGACAGCCATTTTTGTGCAACACAAAGTTTGCAGTGCCCCTTTCTTGCAAGGGTCAGTGCTGGTTTTAGGACTTGGCTTTTGGGTTACTTTGTGTGTATTGCATCAAGTGCTGTAAACTAAAAGGTATAGCAGTAGTGCAAAGATTTCCTGGACATGTGTCCACAGTCTTGAGCAGGAAACTTTTGCACATGACTGTAGGAGTCGCTGGGCATTTCGCATTCAGTGGAGGAAAGATTTGGTAATGGCTATGACTTATGATCACGCAGCTGCAAACTTGGACTCAGGATTCCCTACAGCACAGATTGCCCCGAACTGGGAAGGTAGACTGGGACAGTGAGGACTCCAAGAACATGGAAAATACATATTCTTTGCTCAAGGAGCAGATGACACTGGTTATAGAAACACTGGGTGTGGTGGACCTGCAGCATCATTGAAGTCCTTATGTTATGTTCTGTGGATGCTTCTTTCCATATCTGTTTATATACGCATTGCCCTTATCTTCCTAATCCACATTCTTCTCATCGCAAGTTCTACCGTACTTCTCAGGCTGATTGCACACAGCTGTGTTGTGCAAAAGCCATAAAAACAGAACCGCCGTGTAGATGTCAGTGCCGTGACCTAGAATAGCCTGATCCTAATGTGTGTCTCTGTAACTGCCTAGAGGCACTGACCTTTTGGTGGGCTTTTGCACGTGCGTAAAATTCTTATGACTGTAACTAGGCTGTGCGTGGAGATGGCGTAGTCTTGAACTTCTGGAAGGACTGGAGTGGCAGCTAGGGCAGGCAGCGCTTTGCAGGTACTAGGAAGGTAACATCACTCCAAGTGTTGCGTCTTCAAAACTTCACCCCAGGAGATACAGATTTACTAGGAGAATGGATAGCGTGCGTAATTTTTGCCCAGGGCAAAGAGCAACGGTTTTGGAATCCCCCATCCCCTGTTAGTACGAGTCCTGCAGGGGTTAACGCTGCCCAGACAGGCCCTTGTTGCTGACAACACTGTATTCAATAACTGTGACCTCTGGCGTTGTCTCCTGACTGTCGGCCAGTGTTACAAATGGGAACAATTTGTGGACTGGTGACTTGGATGCCATCCGTGAGCAGGCGTACCAATACACAAGATGCTGAAATACCAGGGCAGGTTGAGGGAGGGCAAAGCCAGGGCTCGGTTTGTGGTCCCCTCGTACCCTGTGCAGGCCATGAACTCTGCTTCGGTTCAGTGCTTTAGGGTCATTAGGTGCATGTGTAGAAGGAGTGGCTTCGGGGACCTGTGGTTTATGCAAAGTAGTCGCAGCGAGGGACCTTTGCAGGAGAGAGAAGGTAGACTGGACTGAAGGAGAGAATCCCTGAAAGAAGGGACAGAAGCCCTGTATTATCCCAGAAAATAACATGGGCTTTTTTTTCTCCCAGGTGGCATAAAGAATACTTTAAAAAGCATTTAGCTGCTTGGCCCATAGGTGTGGGAGGAATATACTAGTTCTTTCAGCCAACGGTGGGCTTTCTTCAGAAAATTCTGGGGTTTTTTTCTAATGAAGGTTTTAATTGTTGAAAACAGAAGGTATTTCCTATAGGATCCTTCAATGTATATTTTACCTAATATGTGCATGAGTTTGTGGAGTGGTGTTTTTTTTTTTTATAATTAAAAAAGGCCCTTTGGAATCACCACACATTTCTTTGCAGTCATGTGGATGGAGGATAGAAGGAAAGCAGTAGGAGGTATAAAAATTGAAACTGTTTTTTGTTTTTTTTTTTTCTTAAGTTTAAAAATTCCAGCATCTATTGGCTGTAGAGATTTCACTTGTATAATGAATCGGCATTCATTCCAGCTCGCCCAGCCACACCCCCCGGGAAAGTCCGAGGGAGGCTTCGCTGCTCAGCCCTGCGCGCTGCAGAACAAAAAGTACAACTGTTGCTCAATTGCTAGTCAAACAGCGCAGGGGAATTCCAAGTGCTGTGTAAGGAATTTTTGGGCAGCACTTCTCAATAAAGAACTGAAAGTGAGCTCTCGGAGAGAGAGGGAAAAAAAAAATCTTATCTTTGCTCTAGATTTTGCAAAGGGAAAATTTTTATGGGATTAATATTATCTTTCTTGGTCAGAAGGAAACCCAGACAGTTTTTCCGTCTTATATGTTGTTCCCTGATTTTTGAGCTCAAGAAAGCAGCCTGCAGACTTAAGTTGCAAGACAGCATTCAGAGACCAGAAGGCAGTTGCAGGAACTTGATATACACTGCGTCCATAGCAATTTATAAAGTGTTAACTAGATTTCAAATGATACCTTTTTTCAGGTTCTGGGGTCTGTTGTAGGTTTTTCTCTGCAGTTTCATAGAAAAAGTAGTAAAAGTGTTCACAAATGGTGAGCTCATAAGGCATGTGGCAAACTGGGTTTAAGTCTTTTGTGGGTGTTCTTTGGGTGAGGTTTTTTCCACATGAGAAAAATCTAGTAGCTTTACCATGGTTGATGTCCTCTATTCCAAGGAAATTGCTGTGGTTTCTTAGCATTCGGTGAATCTGTTTACCACTGTAGTAAACACCGGACCTAGTTTTGAATCTGAGGATATGACAGTAATGATTCTTGATGTCTCCCTTTCAAGGGATACATCCCCTTTTGAAGAAGATGGCTAGAGATAGAATTTGAAACCCAGCCATAGGCATACTTTGCCACACCTTTTAATGAAGTTAGTTAACTCCTCTGATTCTTGGTTTCCTCCCCTCTGAAATTGCAGAACATCGCTTTCCTTCCTACTGTAGAGTAAAGAGGACTTTTTCAATGCAAGGAGTGTGTCTAAATGAAAATCAAATCATTATGTTTTTCATTTATTTAGTTTTAATTTTGTATTTTAGAAAAACAACCCCTAAATAAAACTTTTAACAGCACAGCATACTATCCGTTCTGAGAGGACGGCAAGAGGTGTTCCTACAATTGCTTTACATAAATCACCTACTCTTCCCTTTCTGTCTCTTTTTTTTTTTTTTTTAAATTACAATTCCTCCATCAAGCACAGCCAAGTGCCAAGCCTTTCAATGTGGTGCTCATCAGGGGATGTGAGGCTTGGTGTTACTATAGTATTTTCTTAGTGGTTTCCATTATCTCTACCCTGTGCCATCAGGTGTATATTTGTATAAACACTGATGAGGGAGATTTACACATTCTTTTGTAATTTTAAGTTGACTTTGTTGTGTTTAAAAGCTATTTCAACTGTGTTTGACATTTGCAGTTGACCCCAAAATTTAGTTCATGATATCAGTCGAAGTTAAGTAAGATAGATAAGGGGCAGGCTTCCCACTTGTCATGGTTTAACTCCAGCCGGCAACTAAGCCCCACCCAGCCGCTCGCTCACTCCCCCCCGGTGGGATGGGGGAGAGAATCGGAAGGGTAAAAGTGAGAAAACTCGTGGGTTGAGGTAAAGACAGTTTAATAGGGAAAGGAAAAGCTGCGCGCGCAAGCAAAGCAAAACAAGGAATTCGTTCACTACTTCCCATCGGCAGGCAGGTGTTCAGCCATCTCCAGGACAGCAAGACTCCATCATGCGTTAACAATTATTCGGGAAGACTAATGCCATCACTCCGAACATCCCCTCTTCCTCCTTCTTCCCCCAGCTTTATATGCTGAGCATGACGTCATATGGTATGGAATATCCCTTTGGTCAGTTGGGGTCAGCTGTCCCAGCTGTGTCCCCTCCCAGCTTCTTGTGCACCCCCAGCCTCCTCGCTGGTGGGGTGGGGTGAGAAGCAGAAAAGGCCTCGACTCTGTGTCAGCACTGCTCAGCAGTAACAAAAACATCCCTGTGTTATCAACACTGTTTCCAGCACAAATCCAAAATATAGCCCCATACTAGCTACTATGAAGAAAATCAACTCTACCCCAGCCAAAACCAGCACATTCTCCACCCCTTATTCCATACCAGCACACCACCATTGCTGAGTGACAGCTTAACACCAACCGGTGAAGGGAGAAACCGGTAGAGAGGGGACTTTCTTCCTTTCTGTCTCTGAGCAGAGAGCTCATAGCTGTGGTCTTCTTGTTAAAATCCTTCTGTCCGAAGCTTAGAGAGAAGTGCACAGGGAATATGGATACGCACAGCGTAATTCTACATCCCGCGCGTTTGTGGGGTTTTATTTAAGTAGCCATTTAAAAATTATGTACCCTTTCTTTTTTTGCAGGTGATGGAAATTGCCTCATGCATGCTGCATCACAGTACATGTGGGGTATTGAAGACATTGACCTTGTCTTAAGAAAAACATTGTTTAACGCACTCAGGGAGATTGACACACGGAACTTCAAGCTCCGCTGGCAGCGGGAGGCTATTAAATCCCAGGAGTTTGTAGAAACGGGACTCCACTATGACACCCGGGTAAGGTGGCCTGAGGGAATCTTGCTGTTTTCTGAGTGCTCGTCAGCGTTGCCTTGCTGATTTCATTTGCTTTTTGGCTTCACGGATTCCGCCGTTAGTGGAGAGCAGAAATAGTCTTCCTTTGGAGGAAATGGGAAAATACGATTATCTTGAGCACTGTTGTGCTGCAGTTGGTTCCTGACCTCCATGTCTTTGAACCGTTGCTGATGGATGTTTCTTTCCTCAGAATTGGGAGGAGGAGTGGGAATACCTCATTGAAATGACCTCCCCAGAAACATCTGGGGCTCGAAACAGGCTTCCATATAATGCACTGGAAGAAATCCACATCTTCATCCTTGCTAACATCCTCAGAAGGCCAGTCATTGTCCTTGCAGGTGAGTTGTCCAGACAGTCATCTCACCGTGTTACTCTGTGCTGTGTTAGTAATCTTACTTCGATAATTGTTGTTTTCAGGTAGATGCATTTCAGAATGGGGCGTTTTCAGCAATTGTTCTAAAACGCCCAGAATATGTTTTCTCTTGCCTGTAGCACATACTGATTTGTGTTTTCTTTTTCTTCCTTATGCAGATAAAGTGGTGAGAAGTTTAGAGTCAGGCTCCAGTTTTGCTCCTCTGAATGTTGGTGGTATTTACTTGCCTCTCCTTTGGCCAGCTGAAGAATGCTACAGATACCCAATTGTGCTCGGCTACGACAATATGCATTTTACACCACTAGTGACTCTGAAGGACAGCGGGCCAGGTATTTTTCAAGTACCTTGTTTGGTATTTATGTAGCTTCTTCAATATCATCATGCTGATAAAGCATTTAAAATATAATCTGGTTTAGATTTACATTTCAAAAGTTAAAATTAATGTAAAAGATTCCTTTGCAGTATGTGCTTAAAATGTGAGCAGAAACAGTTTTGACTGTAAATCTGAACAGAAAATAAAGGTTGTCTTCAAAACGCCAGCTGAAAGTAGAGTACAAGTCACTTGCTTGCAAGCTGGGATCAGTCAAATGGTGGCCTCTGCTTCATTGTGTTCTGGCCTCCTTTCCATGCGCCATCGTAAGAGAAGAAGCTTTGAAAGACGTGGTCTCGCAGCGGTGTACCCCTGCCTGGCAGGGATAATGAGATATATGCTTTGCCAGTTTTAATGCATCTCTTCTGAATGGGTAGCAGTTCTCTAGGTTCAGGTTAGGGCATCATCCCGTGGAAAGGTATAACAAACTAAGATCTACAATGCTGCCCACGCTGAGAAGGAAATTGCTATGGGGACGTTAAAATTCCCGTGGGATGGGGCTAGGTTTGTGGTGCAAGCATGTCTGCATCCTCCCCCAGTGGCACTGTTTAGAAACCAGTTGCTCTGGCCAGCCGTTGTCCTCTCTCCGAAATTCAGCAGCAGTGATGACATCTCTGTGTGTTGCATCTTGTGGTTACTCCTGCCTGGTAAAATATATCTGTATGCTAACCCATCTTGTTTCCCCACAGAAATCCGGGCTGTCCCTCTGGTCACCAGTGAACGAGGCAGATTTGAGGACTTGAGCGTGCACTTTCTGACAGACACAGAGGAGAAGGAGAAAGAGCAGCTGCTAAAAGACTACTTGATAGTGATAGAAATTCCAGTGCAAGGCTGGGATCATGGTACAACTCATCTAATTAATGCTGCAAAGTGAGTGTCATTCCTGTTTCTTCAAAGTTACCTTGTTTATGGTGGTGGGAGAAGCCGAGCTGCCCAGTGTGTTCCTTTGGTCTTTCCTTCCACGGTAGCACACATGTGCAATATGAAATAATGGCATTACTGCTGACATGCTTTGAAGTGGTATGAGCTCAAGCTAGTCTAAAATTTAAAGGCAAAAATGTCTTTAGACTTAGCAGACTGAAACTAATATTTTAGAAGAGTAAACCCAATGGATTAGTTTCACTGACTTTTAGGTTACACAAGAGGGTGACTGAAAAGTGGTTAAACCCGGGAACTAGTTAGACCGAACTCTTGCACTTGATGTAAGGGCACATTTGCATAAAGGGCAGTTGGTAATTTTGGCTGCCCGAGGGACGGTATGTTCTTGGCGCAGATGCCTTGACAGCCGGGGCTGTTGCAGTGCCGCAGTAGGCAGGAAGCTGTGGCCGGTGGAGGAACCGGCGTCTGCGCTCGTCCCCCTGACGGTTGAGCATCAGTAACGTGCAGGGGGCAGCTGGCGGCACCCGTCGGCTTCTCACATTTAGGGGACGCTGGCAGCGGTGTCCGCCCAGCCCCTTCACAAATGTGGGAGGGAAGCGACTCCCTGTATCCTCTGTCTTTGCTTCCATTACCATGCAGGGAGATATTTTTATGCTGTTGGGTGGTTCTGGTTTAGGAGCCTTGAAAATTGAAGTCCTCCTACCCAAAGGATATATGCATACACAAAGAGCAGCAATTGAGCTTCCCTAGTCCCACAGCACGGATGTGTTCTTGAGTGTCACCAGTAATGCTAGCTCCTCATCATACCAACTGTGGCACGGTGAAGCTCTGGTGTGGGGTTTTCCCTGCGGTCGGGGGCAGAGTAGGGATGGTGTATGGATGCTAGCACTGAAGCCCCATGGTTTGCTTGAAGAATTCCACTGGTAGATACAGACCCAACAGGGCAAAAACAGGAGCAGATTTCATGATAAACTGTATCATGAGATGCTGAGCCCGCTGTAGAAAAGGCTAGTTCTTAGCGTGGGCTGGTGAAGAGAGGGGTCTTCCACTCTAACCTCTGCTCAGCTGAGCACTGGTCTTCAGAGGACTTCAGGATTTGGGGGACTTTTCTTTTCACTTCTGAGAGATTATCCATATTCTTTGTGCAAACAGCTCTCAGACAGAAAACCCTCACCTAGAAGATCCTTTTAAGAATACTTCTGTTTAGCATTGTGTCAGACCATTTCTTTAGATGTGAAAGTCTCCATTTGACGTTACCGAACACCTGCTTTTAAAATTATTTCCATTTACAGCAACAGTTTAACATCCTGGATCTTCTAGCTGAGTAATATGGATGTGCATTAAATCTACATTTCCTCCCCACATTGCTTTTATTTGCCTCCTCCCCCACCATCTGCCCTTTTCAACCACTGATGCCATCTTCCTTTTTTGGCTGTCAGGTTAGATGAAGGCAACCTCCCTAAAGAAATAAACCTCGTGGAAGATTACTTTCAGCTGGTACAGCATGAGTACAAGAAGTGGCAGGAGAACGCTGAACCTGCTAGAAGAGAGACCTGCTCCAGGAACAGACAGGAACTGTCTCTTTCCCAGCTCTCCCTCTTACAGGTGAAATGCGAAACGCCGAATTGCCCTTTCTACATGTCTGTGAACACCCAGCCCTACTGCCACGAGTGCTTTGAGCGGAGGTCCCAGGGAAGCAAAGGGAGAAAGCAGACCTCCAAAGCAGCACCTGAGAAACTGAAGGCAGCTGGGTCGGGCTCCTCCCGTGGGGACGTTTGTGAACCTGGGGGATGGACGTCCGAAGGGCCTGTAACAGGGCCTCGCTCCGCACCTCCGACTGCTCCGAGCCTTTTCCTATACAGCGAGACCACGGCCATGAAATGCAGGACACCGGACTGCCCCTTTACATTGAATGTGCAACACAACGGGCTTTGCGAACGCTGCTACAACTCCAGACAGCTTAGTCCTTGCAACAACTTTGATGACCGGAGACATTTAGACTATGCCACATGCAAGGTGTGCCGTCAGAAGGCCAAAAGGACCTTCAACGGCATATGCAGCACTTGCTTCAAAAGGTCTACGGAGCGCTCCTCAAACGGCAGCCCTGCTTTCCTGCCCACGTGCCACCAGAGATCGACGTCTGACCCGTCCCAGATCTCGCAGAGCCTCCTCCAGCACTCCTGCCATCAGGCTCCCAACAGCCGCGGCGAGGAGCCCCCGCCACCGGCCCTGCCTCCCGAGGAGAAGAGGGGAGGCAACCTCTGCAGGAAACCCGGCTGCAAGTTTTTTGGCACGTCGCAGAATGAGGGCTTTTGCACGCTGTGCTTCTTTGAGTACCGGGAAAACCACGGTAAGTGGAGATGGGGTGAGCTTCGGCACACTTGGGCTGCAGGTCGGCCTCCTCGAGCTGGGCAGCTCTGCGTGCACTGGCTGCTGAAAGGGCAGGGGGTGACGGAAACGGTGTGGCGCAGAAGCAGCAGTCTGAGGAGAAGGTGCTTTTTTGGCCGTTGCTATCCCGTAAAGGGGCACGTGGTAACACTGGGGGAGATCTGTGAAATCTCTTTGTAAAACTTCCCGTCGGCTTGCATGGAAGCAAAACTAGCACAAGAGGGAGTGGGTTTGATCCCTCCCCGCCGGCCACTGCAGTCATGGTTTGGTATGGATTTTCTTCACAGCCAGACAAGTTGTAGGAGTCGGTGAGGGAAATGCTGTTGTATTGATGCCACTGAAAACCAGTTATGTTAGCAAGACTTTTAAAAAGCTTGGGATGAATTTGAAGATCCGTATCCGTTCTGGATGTAACAGGTATAACACTCTGGAGTGACTACTGAAGTCGCCTTGATAAGCAGAGCAAGTAGAAGTTGACTGTAGATGATGTGCTTGTATTTTGGAGTAACTTAGGAGTGTGTTGTCATAATCTACCTTGAAATCTTTCTTAGTAGTATCACGTGCACGTGTGTGCACGTGTGTTTAAAGGCAGACCTTCAGAAAGGAAATAGTTTGTGAATAAATCACAGCATGAAATCTTCATCTTTCATGCTACTGCTCTGTTACACAGGCAAAGAGCCCTTGGGTATAGAGGGTGAAAGGCACATGTAAAAGAGAATTTTTGCTTATCTCTTAAGACTGTTTCATTGCTGACAAGTGTGCCAATGCTGCACTTTCCCCATACTTTCAAATTAGGGAACTTCTATGCCAGTTTGCAATAGATTATTTTCCAGCGTTGTTCACAATTAAAATTTTTTCCTTCTGATTGTGGAATATGTAAGATTGCTTCATGAGACTAAAAAGCCTATTAAGCTGCTGTACTTCCATTACCTGATGCGCCTGAAATGGGGGAGGCCGAGAGGGAAGTGTTGGGGTAGATCACAGATGTCACGCTGAAGCCAAAGGTGAAATTCCTCTTGACTTCAATGGGATCTAGTTTTCCCACTGAGGGCAAGTTTTTCCCAAATCAGCTGTTTCAACAACTTCTGATATGAAAATTGGGCTAGATTAGCTCCCTTATTTATGCAATGTGGAGGAAAGTGCATCAACTGAGGGGTCTCAGGATTGTCCAAAACCCATGTTTGAGGCTAGTAGATTTTTTTTTTCTAAAAACGGGGAGCTTTTCATAGTTGCTTTGGGTCATGAGATCTATTGGGCACATTCAAACTCCTCCTGTCCTTACTTTGCATTACAGATAGCGTTTTGCTACGCCACCAGAGGAGATCTCAGCGGAAGTCCTCGGCAGCAGGTCAGCTGGGGACCTCCGCTGCCACCTTCCGTAACACCGTGTCCTGCCAGCAACGCGACTGCGGCACCCTGGGCAGCACGATGCTCGAAGGGTACTGCCAGAACTGCTTCATTAAAGCCCAAAACCAGCGATTTCAGGAAGCCAGGAGGACGGAAGAACAGCTGGTGAGACAGCCAGAAGTAAGTGTGAACTTCTCAAAATCTTCCTCTTGTTTAGCGCTGCACATTTTTCTCTTGTGTGAACGACTCAGGATGCTACTAGAAAATCCTCAAATGACTGCATCCTAAGTATCATGGAAAGACAAGCGTAGAGTAGCTCATTATTTTTTCCTGCTGCAACTGAGCAACACTCCTGAAAGTCATTCTCAGTTTAGGGTTACCATGGCCGTGTTCAGTTTCACTCAGCTGGGATTTTGCCAGCAATTTCAGTGGAAGCAATTGGACCAACAGTTGGTTTTTTTTCTGATCAGGGAGATATTTTCCTTCTTACCCTTAGAGCTATGCAGCGGATTTAGTCCGCTTCATGTTGCCTTTTTCATTGAGCCCATTACAGATTTTCTTTGTTCCAGATTTTTTTTTATTTGGTTTGTTTTGACCCTTTCAGCATTGAGAGTTACCAAAGATAAAAAGCATTTTTTTCCTAAGAAAATTTGTTATTTTCTGTGGTAAAGCCCAACTTGGCTCTTGGTATTGTACTTTTCAGAAGAAGCATGTGTCCGCAACAACCCCCAGTGGTTACCTATACAAACCATTAGCAGCGTTGAAAGTAAATGAAAAGCCGCTTGTGCTGCCAGCACGGCAACTGACAATGTGTTTTAACGTTTTTCAAGAGATCGGGACAGCACAGAGATTTGCAGCGAGCAGCGCTGAGTAGCCAGAAGAGACAGTGTGCTGTGGCTTCGTGTAGAAACAACCTGGCCTGCAGAAGCGACGACTTGTGCCAGGAGTGCCAGCGCCTCGGTCAGCTCGCGCCGTCGGGGAGTGCCAGGGACCCGGCTGCAGAGGAGCCCCCGAAGCAACGCTGCCGAGCCCCTGCTTGTGACCACTATGGCAATGCCAAGTGCAACGGCTACTGCAACGAATGCTACCAGTTCAAACAGATCTATGGCTAGCGGAGGGGAGGAGTTGGTAAAGAAGAAGAAAGCGATACCAGCTACTTCCTTCACTGAAATGGTGCTATATCGAAAACACTTAACAGTCCTGGGAGTGGGAGCGTGGGGGGAAATATAAGCTGTTTGCTTGTGTTCGTGTTTATTCCCAAGAACAGGAATACATGTCTACTTCCTGTAAACACTGCATACAGGGACTGCTGAGAAGGGCAGGTTGCCTTCTGCACAGAGCTGTCGGTCATGACTAAGCTCCTACAATGGCATATTTAATTCTTGGACTTCCCAGGAGGAAGTGTGAAGCATTTGAATCCAAAGAACTTCCCAATTCTGCCTCTTTCTCAATACTAGAATCTTTTTCTAGTTATTAAAAAAACAGTTTTTAAAAAGAAAAAAAATTAAATAACTCATGACTTATTTCAGTTAAATTTTATATATTTTGTGAACCTTAATGTGAACATGTGTTTTATTAAAATATTTATATTATTTGAAACAATGCAACTTGAAATTTGCACAGCCAGGATTTTTTTTTACATATATTTACTCTTGTGTTGAAAGTTACAAACTTAAATGTATAATTGAAAAACATTCTCTGATATAAAAAAATAAATTATTGAAGGATTGAATTTGCTATTTTATATTGATGAGAGAGAGCACAGTTGAGCATGGGACACCCCCTGAAGAAAGCATTTCTGTTCAGGACCACCATGCAGCACATTACCCAGTGCTCCCTGGTTCAGATGATGTAGCCAAGCGCTTTGAAGAGACGAAAACTTGCTGTAAGTCTCTGCATACTCCCACCTTACATCATTGTCCTCTCAGGAAGAGTTCTTGGTAGTGTGGGAGACCCATGCAGTCGGTGTGCATAAGGAGTTGGCTCCTGTGGGTGCAGAGTATCTTCAGTCCCCAGAACTACGGGTGTGGGAAAGTAAGGGTGATCAGGACCAGGCTGCAAGAGAAGCTAAGCTTAGACTGACTTGACTTTGCTTTCTTCATTCATCCATCGGTTATGCAAGGGATTCCCAACCGATGCTGCTTGAGTGCCACCTTGGGAGGTGGTGGTGGCAGCGCGTGATGCCCAGCCACGCGTGCAGCTCCGAGGGCACAGGCCAGGCCTACCACCTCCCCTCACCAGGGGCAGCAGGGAAGCCCCTCACCTTCCAGTCTTGGCTTCTGGGTTGCTCGATTGCTCCTGAAAAGCAAGCTGCCAATAGCCAAGTGCTATTTGAAAAAGTACTTGAAAGCGGTGTTTTCTTCTCATCCCAAGCTCAGCCTAACCCAGCCCCACTGCCAGGGGATTTCTGCTCTGTAACGCTCCCTCAGTGTGGCACGAGTGTGCCTGTGTCGGCACTCAAGTGTTTCAGACCTCTGCCTTGACGGGCAATACTGTACACTACCATGGCTGCTTGGTGTTGCCCGTGACCCAAAGGAAAAAAATGAGTCAGGGCTGCAAACGTCCCTGTGCAGTCAGGAAAGAGGACCCTTTCCTAAGAGGCTGACCTCTCCAGATCAGCTGCTCTCTATCCTGGTTAACCCTTTAATCCCTGTTCAGGAGCACACCTCAGCGTATGCTTCAGTGATGTCCCCATTGAAACCATGTAGATGTTAAGTTCCTGAGTACTTTTGCCACAGGTTAGCTAGTCCTTGTAATTCACTCAGCTCTCTAGCCCATGTTCCTGGATGCCTGTCCACCTCCCTCACGCCAACTGCTCTCCTTACAGTTTAGCCCAGCTCTCTCGGGACCCATGTACCCCTCCTTTCAGAGCATACAACCCAGAAGTCAGCCTACTCCCCCCAGAGCTGGATCTACCAACCCTATCTACATACATACAGGAGTACAGCATACTCCTCTTTTTCAAAATCTCTGTTTATCTGTACCCTCCTTCCCCTTTCTTTGCAACTCATGCAACTCACATGCCTGCCCGATTCATCGAACTTCTGCACCAGGCGGACACCTCGGTGCTGAAAGAGCGGCCAAAGACTGGGAGGGATGCCTCCACCAGGAGACGGATGCAGCTCACGGCATCCAGCCTCGGCAGCCATCAGCCCCTGCACGCTGAAAAGGCAGAGCCTCCATCACGACACCTTCAGCGTCGGGAGGTTGGTTAACTCCCGTTGCTGTTAACTGCAACTTCTGCGCAGAGGAAGGATTTCAGATTAAATGCCCCAGATCCCCCTGATTTTGCTCTGCTGCTTTCTGAGCCCATTACTCATAACCCTGAAGTCACATGAGGCTTGTCTCATTCTGAAGTTCCTATGTAAATGAGTGCCCAGCCTGTCTCTTGTGATTTACTTGTGTGGGAACATTAAAGCTGGTAGGGCCTTTTTTTTAACATACTCTGGTATTTCCCTAATGTCCTTAGGGGATTTTGACCCTCTGATGCTTTCTACTCTTTGCCCAGACACCTCTTCAAGTTCACGTATTTTTTTCCTTCCTGTTCTGCAAGAGAGAACTTTTATTTGGATTCTCCCTTTTTGTGACCACTTCTGGAAGTCTCTTTGCTAAGATGCAAATCTTTCATAGCCAGAGATTCTTTTCTTAGTAGAAAGGCAAAACTAATATGAAACAATTGGCTTAATGACTACTTGCATCGCACTGGAATTCCTTATAATACAGTGCAGGGATTGCTGTGCAGGCTGTGCTTACACATTCATTTTGTTTGGGGAAGGGATACTTTTAGATGATTACAGTAATTCCTGACTGGGAAGATGGATGATCTGAATATTATCTATGTTTCTGGATTTCTCGGGGATCTAACCACTATATTAATAGATAACTTACGATACAGAAAAGAAGAAAGCACGTACTAAATTTTTAGTGTAGGGAGAATGTCAGTTTGTCTTTCGATACTTCAGTGCTCTGCTCAGCAAGCCCTTGGTGTGATCTGAAGTACTAGGCTGCTTAACAGGGCTGGGAGCACCAAGCAGCACGTGCTCTGTTAGGTCAAAGCCCTTACACCAAGCTACTGACCTAAGTGTGTGCCCCAGGAGCCCCAGGCAGGACTCAGTGTGGGCAGCGGTTTGCAGGGAAAGCAAGAACAAAGAGTTCCCTGCTGCTACAGCCTTAGGTGCAGGCTGCGATGTTCTACATTTACACAGAAGGTAAGGCATCCCATTTACGGCCTGTGAGCCATCTGCCCATCCTTTCTTCCTGCCCTTGTTTGGCCCCATCCCCATCCCGCATAGCACTCCCCCTCGCCCAGCAGAGCGGAAGAGAAGAGCTCCCTGCAGGTGCAGGGGACCCGCAGTCTGCGGTGCCACTCCTTCGCTGCGGGCAGACCTCACGGACAAACCCTGTCTCTCTCAGGTAGTTATCGAGAAGTGGTTATTTAAGTAAAGATGTCTTATTTGATTAGCCATTCATGAGTTGCTTGCCATGCAACTTGGTGTACAGTTTCCAGCTGACCCACCAACGGCCTGGAGAAAGTAGAAGTGCAATAAATGGAAATGAAAAACATTTGTTTGAGTTAGTGTAAATGTAGGAGTGGCTTCATATCCACTTTTTATGCGCTTCATTGAATCGCAAGTGATATAGCCATTTTGCCAGCTGTCTTTCATCCTGTTGTTCCTGCACATGCTACAGACTGTCCTAATCTATACCACCCCATTCCTCAGAAGTGTCTAAAGTCAGTTAAATCATCCATAGCTGGCAGCTATGACCTTTACACTGACAGTGATAAGCATAGGAGAAAAGGCAGTTCAGTGATTAGGAGACACACAAAAAAAAGACCCCCGTCATGACACCAAAGCTCTTGGGATGTGCTAAAGTGCTTTTCCCACCCTAGTATTCCCACCACAGGGATACTAGACTCTAAGCTCCTCTTCTGAACAGGCACAGCAGCGACTTTTAAACCGCTATGTCAAGGAGGTAGTCCACCTAGTGAAAAAAAAATCTTAACCCCTAGATTAAAAAATAATCTTCATCCCTAGCTGTGTTTAGGAAGCAATGAGTGAGCAGGGATATCTGGTAGGGCCAGACCTGGTAGTTCAGATGCCCAGGACGGTGCTCTGTTTGAGAGTCCTGCTGAGACTGGCGCCAGGAAGGCCTCTGAACACCTCTGCAGCGGGGGAATGGGGACACAGACTCACCAGAGAGATCCTCAGCACCTGGGGATTTTATTGACAGAGGGGCTGAAGGACTTCAGGCAGTATTTGAGGGGGCCTGTGAAGATATCAGTAGCGTCTAGATGTTGGATATAAGTGGTTTAGATATAAATCTCCAAAAATTCATGCTGAGCATAACTTTGTGCACTTGGGGCCATGAGGCCACAGTGTATGACATTAGCTTGTGCATTCAATCCGTGCAAAGTAAGTGGTTCAGCACGGTGGTATGATGCATGTTTTGGTCAGGTGAGAGCCACAGGGGAGCAGCGACTGCATAATTTTATCCTGCATACTTGAGTAGGACACTATAGTGTAATATGTACCGAAATAGAAAACCGCAACACAGAACAGTTACAATTTCAGTTTGTATTAAACTGCCAAGGCCCCTTAAAATCTGGACTTAGAAGTACAGATGCCTTTACATCCAAGTGCTCCGTTTCTCAGGTGCTCTCGTTTAACCCGCGGTGTAGCAAACCTGTCACTGATGGGAGCAGATTCAATGCACTAACTTGTTCAGTCATTTCTGTGCTGATGCTTTCTCCACATCTGTGATAAATACTGATAGCATCAACCTTTGCCTGGTTCAGAAGGATTGTCCTAGCTGCATAGGAAGAAAGACAAAATGCTTGGAAGTGGTCTAATTGAGCTGCTACTTTGTTAACTCCCCTTTCCTTGACCATCCGTGGTTATTTCGGAGAAGACTGCCACTGGCTCTTACAAGGGTTATTCCTCTAGCTCTTATATATAGTAGGACACATTCTAGCTCTTATATTTAGTAGGACAGCCACGGCCCCTGTATGAGCATTATCACTTCCCAACCTGCAGCTGAGCCGACTCGGCCAGTTCCCCTGCGGCCCAGCAGCCGACCGCTGCTGCAGGCTGGCCAGAGCCGTGGCTGCCCTCCTGCTGCCTCCCAGGCAGCTCAGCACCTCCTGCAAAGGGCTCTTGCAGCCCTTTTACACCCAACAGCTGCTGTAGGAAACCTAGTCAGTTCGGTGTGATTGCGTCCCCATTTGTCAAGATAAATGTCTACTGAAAAAAAGCGTGTATGTATACATACATATATATATATTTTTAAAAAAAAAGTATTTAATGTCTGTCAAACAGAAACCTAAAATAAGAGCAGGTGATTTTGCTTGGGAGTTTTACGATGACTTCTTTTTGTACTAATGTTAATTTTAAAAAACTCCCTGTATCTAATATTGAAAGACAGCCTACAGCATGCTATCCACACTACCCCCTCCTCCAGCCTCACTAAAGTGAATAATATTACGTACGTAACCTCTCCCCCCTCCCACCACTCCCTATCTCTGACAGCAATGATTCTCTTCGTTATTGATTTGGCTTCCCCCCCCTTGTTTTAGGTTAAGCCCTACTACACATCCGTGGTGTTGGGCAGAAAGGCAGATTTCCCCTGGTGAATTACTTGGGGGAGGGAAACTTAGGTTTTGCTCTCAGTTTATGGCTCCATGTCAAGGGATTCATATGAGCTCATACGAATGCACATCGTGAGTTAGTCCAATTCCCAGACGGTACTGTTTTTTTTAAAAAAGTGACTGTTTGGTAGCACATCACAAGAAGGGTCAAAATCCCCGTCTCATTTACAATGTAAAGCAAAGCCAGCAAGCTGGGGATCTGCTCCGAGGAACGCAGCTCTGTGCAGTGGTTTGCGCTTTGAAACCAATGCTGTTCTTACTGACCACTCTCAGATACGCCACCGAGTACCGTGGGGCAGAATTTGGTCACGGCATGAAGTATTATGTACCGTGAGATCACCCGGTCAGAATTCCCACTTACTAACATTACTTGTTGCAGGACTCATTTCGTTTCCTATTGCCTGACGTTGGTGACAGAAGAGCGCGCACTGCAGTGATGCCTGGTAAACATCTTACTGCAAACTCCGGTAACGTTTATATTGGTGTAAACCTTTAATAATTCGATTGGCTTCCAGGTATGCTGTAGGATAACTAGGATGGGGATTTCGCCAGCTATCTTATAAAAACAGTCTCTTACTTCCTTTTACACATTCTGGAGTGAAAAGATGCACCTTAAAGTGCTTGTGTTGCAATCCTCGTGCCACAAAGGCATGCCTATCTATGCAGACCTCATTGTTAAGATCTCATTTAAATACATGCATGTACATACCCACTCTTCGCTGGGTAAAAAACTGGCTGGACGGCCGAGCCCAGAGAGTTGTGGTCAACGGAGTTAAATCCAGTTGGTGTCCGGTCACGAGCGGTGTTCCCCAGGGCTCAGTTTTGGGGCCGGTCCTGTTCAATATCTTTATCAACGATCTGGACGAGGGGATCGAGTGCTCCCTCAGTCAGTTTGCAGACGACACCAAGCTGGGCAGGAGTGTTGATCTGCTGGAGGGTAGGAAGGCTCTGCAGAGGGACCTGGACAGGCTGGATCGATGGGCCGAGGCCAACTGTATGAGGTTCAACAAGGCCAAGTGCCGGGTCCTGCACTTGGGCCACAACAACCCCAGGCAACGCTACAGGCTTGGGGAAGAGTGGCTGGAAAGCTGCCCAGAGGAAAAGGACCTGGGGGTGCTGGTTGACAGCCGGCTGAACATGAGCCGGCAGTGTGCCCAGGTGGCCAAGAAGGCCAACAGCATCCTGGCCTGTATCAGAAATAGTGTGGCCAGCAGGAGCAGGGAGGTGATCGTGCCCCTGTACTCGGCACTGGTGAGGCCGCACCTTGAATACTGTGTTCAGTTCTGGGCCCCTCACTACAAGAAGGACATGGAGATGCTGGAGCGTGTCCAGAGGAGGGCAACGAAGCTGGTGAAGGGCCTGGAGCACAAGTCTTGTGAGGAGCGGCTGAGGGAACTGGGGTTGTTTAGCCTGGAGAAGAGGAGGCTGAGGGGAGACCTCATCGTGCTCTACAACTACCTGAAAGGAGGTTGTAGCGAGATGGGTGTTGGTCTCTTCTCCCAGGTAACAAGTGATAGGATGAGAGGAAATGGCCTCAAGTTGCACCAAGGGAGGTTTAGATTGGACATTAGGAGAAATTTCTTTACTGAAAGAGTGGTCAGGCCTTGGAACAGGCTGCCCAGGGAAGTGGTGGAGTCACCATCCCTGGAGGTATTTAAAAGACGTGTAGATGAGGCCCTTAGGGACATGGTGTAGTGGGCATGGTGTGTTGGGTTGACGGTTGGACACGATGATCTTAGAGGTCTTTTCCAACCTGTATGATTCTATGATTCTATGATTCTATGTCTTGCGCTGCTTGCTGGTTACAGTTTGATGGGAATTAGGTGTCTTAGCCCTTGCTGTGGTCCTTAATGCACAACCACTTAAAAGGCAAAAAAAGTAGCCAAACTGATATTTCAGCATGATAGGTTATAGCTTATTTAGCCTGGAACTTATTACCTGCAATGAGGACAAGACTTATTTCTACTGGAGGGAAGAGATCACATTATTTTTCATTTACGTATTATTAATGCACAGTCTAACAGAAAAGGGTGATGTTGCATGGCTTTTTCACAATCATGTGCATGTCTAGACCAACCTACATTTGCCTGAAAGAAAAAAGTCATCATTTCCAGAGACTTTTTTTAAAAAAGGGAAGTTTGGATGGTGGTGATAGAGCAATGAATGATGACCCCTGGCAGAGCTGTTTTCTTTGAAGGCTGGCACCAGGTCAGGTGCTTGGAGGCAGGAAAGCCTCCAGTGCTTGCCAGCGCTCCTGTGCATTTGAGTCATGTCAGTAGTGTGCACCATTAAAGTTCAAAACGCATTACTCAGACCAGACATGTAGCTCAGGCCCCGTCAGTCCCAGCCAAACCTGAGTCTACGTGAATGTCAAATTTAACATATTCATCACCAGAATTTTCTTCCTCTCGCTTTTTTTTTGGGGCACTAAGCAGGGAAGACCTATTAAGGCAGAATTTCATATCATCGGGGTTTCATTATTTAATTAACCGACTTTCAGTTCAGACAGCTTGCTGTTACATCAGACCTTTGAGCTTTGCTCATCTCCCCTGCACTGGGGCTACATCAGATTTCCACTTTGGGCTCCGCTGTGCACTCAGTCCTCTTCAGAGCCGTAAGATTTTTTCTGAGGATTTGGGTTTTTCATGTAAGTTGTAAGTTGAAAAACACACATGTTTTTCATGCACATTGTAAGTTGACTACAACCACAATGTCATCTACAATGTTGAGTTACCTCACTGTCACACATCCGTTCTCTGATTCAGACTCACTCTCCTCTCCCAGAAGAGAAACCTGCCAACAGCTGTGACCAAGAACAAGCTGGTCTTCAATGTGCAGAGCTTTCTTATACTTTCCACTGTGCGGCTATACATTCACTTATAGAAGTGTCTACATGTGCTGTAGATGGCACAGCATTTCCAGCTTCAACCAACTCCCCAAGGTACCTGTGCTTTCATTTTGCACCACAACAAGGCTTCTGCCTCACTGTTCCCCCACCCTCATGCCGCCTCCTGGGTCGGGCACGTTCCTCCACTCCCCGAGGCTTTGGAGAAGGCGAGGGTCACAAGCATGGCTTGCTGAAAATTTCCACCACCTAACGCTCCTCCTTTATGCTTGCCTTCTTCATCTTGCAGATGGCTTCAGCTGTAGAAATGCAGAAGTCTGGCCACGCTCTGCAAAGGGCTGACCTTCCAAATTTCACAGTATTTACTCTTTTGAGTTAAAAATGCTTCCTATTTGGAAATAACTTCGAATTAAGCTCTCATCAAAGTCCAGCACGAAATATAGCAGTCATGGGTAGGTTTTATCTCTTTTTTTCTTCTCTACAATGAAGGTTCAGCCTGTAATAATATCATCTGCAGTATAGCTGCTGGAGCGGTGTTTGTGCCTAACCTGTTTTTATTAACATGCTCTTTCTGTTATGTTTAAGGGTGTAACTAAATATTTTCAGTTCTAGGGAATGTGTAGCTATATCATATCGATCGTGACTTATTTTTGCCTGGCTAAAAAGCAATAAGATATTTAAAAATACTTGCTAATGTATAAAAGATTTAATAAATCTGTTTTAATACTTCAATGATGAAAATATCATCAGCAGATAAAATTAACCCAGCAAAGCCTATAATAAACGGAAAATAATCACAGGACATCACAGAGGTCAGCAAAACCGGGAGATGATAACTTTATAGGCATGTGGAAACAGTAAGTGTTTAATCTATAAACTCTCTTGTTTTGAGCTGGGAGACAAGTAGACACACGAAAAAGTACAAACAAGTTCTTTATTCTGAAACTGCATTAGAGCACTCTAAAGATAGCATCAAGGACTACGTGGAAATCCCCTGGATAAGTTTTGTAACTTTTTCCTGTGAATCTCAGGATAGCAAATACGAGAGGCGAGGGTAAGTGGATGACCACAGCTGGTGTAGGCTGCGTTTTGGTATTCCGCTTTTGCGGTGCAGACACCCACGGTGGAATTCCTCTCCGTTGTCTTTCCCTCCCTTGCCTACAAGGAGCGTCCAGATGACTAGTCCAGATGTAGATGTTTACACTGTAAAGGTGACACATTTGATGAGATGAATCTCACAACCCATTTCTAACTTTCTCCTCTTGGAGAAAGTTAGAAAATCAGGGCAATAAGCAGATTGACTTTTACTTCATAGCTTCCTGACTAATCAGTTTGATGCTGGGCAAACCACAGAGACACTCAAAACTTATGGCAACTAGTGCCTCCTGAAATCAGTGGGTGTTAGGCATTTAAATGCCTTGCATATCTGGGGTAATTAACCTCCCACTTCTTCCATTTATATATTCGTTCTGCGTGAAATTAGAGAAATAACACTCACTCACTCAGTAGTTAGGAGATTAAATTCATTGATGATTACAATATGCACTGACATCCTGAGGTGAAAGTTCCAATACGTAAATAACAATACTTAGTATTTCTATCTGCATTGAGGATGTACTCACTCCCCACTAACAACATAACTTTGGGATCAACTGAGTCTCACCTTTTGAGACTCCTCTTTCATTTTTCCGAAGTTGCTTTGTCTTGTTTTCTTTCAGGTACTCCATGAGATATAGAGGAATCGAAATGAAACTTGCCCAGAGGGAGCATGTAGAACCAGATGCATGTCTTTGCACTAAACAACAGTTAAAGACTAAGCTCACTTCATTACCATTTCCTTGGTTATTTTACCAGTGTTCTAGAAATGTATTTGAATTCTCAAATAATTCCCAGTTCAGGCCCAATATGTTCCCAGCGTAGAAAATCAGAGCAAATGCAGTTATATCAGGGCAGGGCTGTTTGAAATAAGTGTTAATGGCAAGATACTTGGCATTGATGCCAAAGGCAATATATCCTCCACTTGCAATAACAATGCATTCAAGAAAACAGGGTTTTCCTGCGTAGTCAATGGAATTGCATCAAAGAACTACCTGGCTCCATCATCGATTTCTCTTTTTAATAAAGCAAAAGATCCGAAATGTTGTCAAACAACAAGGAAAAGTCCCAGGCCACAGTTCTCTGTACGCCGCTTGCAGTTGGCTGCAGATCAGTATGTTTAGCTTCTTTGAATCATAACACAGTTGAGATATACCAGGCAATTCACATCCGGCTTACACAATGATTAATGTTATAAATTGGGAGAAAAAGATGACCCACCTGTTTACTCTGAGGTTTTCAAGGTTATCAAGAGAGATGAGAATAAACCGCTGTGGCATGAACAAGGAAGTTAAGTGAGAAGTTCATCTAGCTGGCTTTTATCTATTTCTGCAGTGACTTATTGCCATAATCAAGGGATAAACACCCTCTTTGCAGTGGAAAAATATTCATAATAAAGATAAAATTGTGATCTCACTGAGACCTGGGAAGTACCGGTAAAAAGACAGAATTACTAGCATGGGAAAAAATCTCAGCAATAAGAAATATAGAGGCAAGAATCACATCTTCTCCTAGCTTGCTTATACATCCATGAATTTCATCATTCCCTTTTACCCCTGTAATGAACTCTGAACTCATATTGAGCTATTTGCCCACTGTGCCCCCTAAGCTCTTTGTTGTTCTCAGGATATAATACCCCACCTTGTATTTGCCTGTATTAAAGTGCATTTGTTTCAGTCGGTCTAGTTTGCTAATCCATATATTTTACACTCCTCTGCCTCCTCTGTTTTTACTGTTTTCCCGGTCTTCCTGTCATCTTTGGTTTTTATCAGTAGTGACTTAATATTTTCTTCCTGGCCAGAGATGGAAATGTAGAATGAGATAAAATCTGGCACTGATCTTTGCAGAAAATAACTAGAGAAGTCATGTGCTGAAGATTTCTTATTGCCAACCTATTAGTAATTCTGCTGGTGCGTCAGTTCTCAGTTTAATGGGCATGGGTTTTTGGCCAGTAAAGTTGCTAGATTTTTCAGTCCAAACATTGTACTATACCAAACAAATACCTCATAAAAGTCTACATAATTGCTTTTATCAACCAGGTTAGTAATTGACATCAGCAAAGCATGATACCAGGTTTATTTAAGAAGCTTTCTTTTTGAATAATTAACATTGAATGACACTGGTTGTTTTCCTTCTTCTTCAAGCAACTGTTGTAGGATTTGTGGGTGTAAGTTGCATTCAGGAAGAAGTGATGTTATTTACTTGTATCACATAGGAACAAAACTTTCCATTACATTAAATATTTAAGGGAAATGTTAGATACAGAACCAGGATGTTTACTGAACACTTTTTCCCTCTATGTTTAGAATTTTATTATCTCCAGAGGAGATATTTACTACTGCTGAGATTAATTTGATGATAAAAAATTCTTTGTTGCCTTTAGATTTGCCAACCTCTGATTTTCCCTCGATGTGAGTGCAACTCGGACTTGGGAAGATGTCCAAAATGTTCCTAAATTCATCCTTCCACAAATGTTCATGTTCATGTTTGATAAAGTGGAATTCCTTTAAAAAGACCTAATCATTTTACACAGCCCATTGACTGTCAGTTCCAAACTGCAAGAAACTTTTGACTTGAGACAAAAATTGACCTAGGGAGATAACCTACAGTATAAAGGCTCTCCAGTGTCATTAACCTTTAGTAGCCCCTGTGTACCCATCTAATCCACATGAAAAATAAGCAAAGTCAAACCCTTGAAAAAGTGTCATACCAGGTAAAATTTTTTACCTACCCTCTGTTCGAAATGTGTAAACCACTCTATCTTCTGGCATCTGGTGCTAGACTTTGGGGAGTTTCGATCCCTGTATGTGGGAGATAAGTGTTCATGCTGTAAACAAGTCAGATGTCAAAAGAACAAGTGGATGACACACAGGGTGCTGGGTTAGAGTTCAACCGTCAAGTTTTGGCATTATGTGGCAATGCAAAAAGTTGCCTACTCCTACGTGTCTGCACCATCCACCCAGCTCCACTGCCATACTCTGGCTACTGAGCTGCTCCAGCACAACTGAGGAAAGGACCCTTTGGTCCCTCAGTCTGGAAAATGTGATGTTCTTTATTTTTAATTCTACTCAATTGCTGTGTTGTACAAGGGCTAAACAAACTGCAAACACAATCAAAAAATTTTATTTTTTCCTACGTTAAAAAAGAAAACAGCGTGCTATTGGTTTCCTCCATCAGGTCACTGAAAACTTTCAAGAGGAAAGCGTTAGTTTAAGAAACCATAATTCACATATTTGTACTAAGATTTACATGGGGACACAAGTAAAAGAACTTAGAAGTATATTCGCTATCAGAATAAAAAACACCGTGTAAGTGAGAATTCAATAGCTCTCAGATTAGTTTATATGCGGGGGAGGGGGGAAAGCTTATGCAGAATTGAGATATCTTTATTTTTCTAACTAAAAGAAGAAATGAAAAATGACAAATTTACAATAGACCAACTATCATCAGCCTCTCTGCTATGGGGTGCTTCGTGGTGACTAGAGGTCAGCATGACCACACCTACACTTGTCTATGCTTGCCGACTCCTGGGGCGCGTTGCTGGGTCCCCCTTGTCCAGCTCCAAGCCTCTTTGCAAGCCAGCTCAGCCCGGATCCAGGCTGTGTTCAAATGTCGCGTGTCCCATTAGCAGTCCTTCCCGGCGGGATCCCAGGCGTGGTGTTGCCACAGGGCAAGATACGTGGCAGCTCACCTGGTTAGAGCACAGGGTAGCCCATCCCCAAAGGAGAAATGAAAAATCCTTGTTGTACAGGAGATATTTCTTTCTCTGGGGGTCCTGGCCGCACTCGGTGGTGGCCTAGTGTTGGAGCTGGCTTGAGATAACCCAAGGGAAGCCTGTTAAGGCATTTTCTTAAGAGAAACATCCTTTATCTCAGATTTCCCTGTCCCTCTTGGCTCCAAGGACTCCAGGCTGCAACGTGCAGGACTGAGGACACCTCAGGACCATTCTTCTCCAACAGAATCAGGCCTGATAGGTCTGAAGAGGAATTTTTCTCTCTGGAGCCTCCGCCTGGGGAGGGTCTAAACGGCACATTTACAAGGTCATTTGCAAAGAGAGGGTTTCCCATATGTTACTACAGGAGATGACCATGTTGCCTCTTTAAAAAGAGTTAGTTACCAAGAAGAATGGCACCAGCCATTCTCAGGTGCAGGCTGGCGGGCGCAGTCTGGGTGAACCAGCCAGGGGCTCACACCAGTGTCCAGGTGCTCGGGCAGTTTGGTCGTGCTGGGAGAGCGGCAGCTGTGCAGCGGGCTCCCGGCTGCCTCACCTTTTGCAGAATTTCCATTTCTTTCCTCCTCTCCATGTGTTTTGTATGCCAGCACACACCAGCGCTGCCGCTTTACCCTGAGGTCCGCGTGTTTGTAAACTGAGGGGGTTCCCGGCAGGGCACTCACGCCAGGTCAGGGCATCCATCCCTGCCCAGCAATACCCTGGGCGGTCCCCGGGTGCAGGAGCCAGAGCGCTCCCCTTGTGCTCTCCAGCATGACCAAGGCAACATGGAGAGCCGTGGAAGTCGGCTCATTACAGCTTGTTTTCACGCCCAGCTCAATGCAGCCTCCATCAGTTCCCCCTGCACCACACAAAATACGGCCCAGGGTCTTTAGGATGTGTGGCAAAACCCCTTGAGATCTCTTTGTCCGTTGCTTCCATAAACACAACTAGCAGAATCTGTTTTTTTCAGGTTTTGTCACATTTTCTGTGAATTTTGAAAGCAAATGTCTCAGAAAGCCCCCAGTCAAGTGTGTTTCCAGCACGGGAGGAAGGAACACCTCAGCGGTGTGTCTCCTGCCCGGCCCGGCCATTCACCCCTACCCAGATGGTGCGGTGAAGCGTGAGCTAGGTGTGAGTTTCTAACAGCTGACTCCACCCCAGTCACCCACAAGGATACCACTTTTTCTGCCATTAAATTCTGGTTCACCCATCTCAGCTTTTCGCACAATGATTCTCTAGAGAGCTGGAGGCCCGAGCGTGGACGGACACGTTTATACCGCACCAGTCGCTCGGGACAGACCGATGTGCAGAACTGTGCTTAGCCTTCCTCACAGCAAACAAACCAGGGTATCTGTGCTCTAAATGTTTCCAGGCTTTGAAATTTCAAGGGAACTGTTATTACAAATTTAAGAGGAAAAATTTTGCATAACTAACTTTTTCTGAAAAATTGTGGTCAGGGTGAAGAAAGAGAAAGCAGACAGTTTTGTTGCTGGGTTGGTTTTTTTTAACACTGCAGCTTATCGTTGTAAAATTATCTCTGTCAAAACAACATAAGTTTTTTGCCATATCACTGTACATAATGTCAAAACCTCAACATTAAGTCCTTACCTGGCACAATACAATATTACTGAAAGGCTGGATAAAAAAGGGTATGTTTACATTGTACTTTGCTTTCCTCCATAACTAACCTAAGTTACTTAACCAAAGAAACGGGTGAGAGGAAAATGAAGTCTTGCTTACATTATTTATCTTGTCACCAGAACTAAGTTTATCACATAAAGATAATACCTGCAATTAAAAAGCCATCATCTCGCTGAATAGCAGTGAGAAACAGGAAAAGATAAGTCACACCACACCCAGAAACTTCTCTTGCACAGTCACAGAATAACCTGAGTTTCCTGAACAAATGACAGGTGATTTTTTCCAACCTTCAAGTACTCATTTTTGTCCTACTACTTCTAGCTTAATCAAAGACCACATGTGAAAATCTTAAGAAAAAAAATCACCCTTAAATACTCACCCAGACTGGATGAGTCTGTCCTCTATGCCCACCGGCAGTGCGGTGCATGGGCTCATCTCAGCAGAGGGTCTCTCCCTGTCCCACCTCCTCCGCCCCTCCAGGCATGCAGTGGTGGATGGGATGCTGTACCACCAGGCCACCTAGCAGCTCCTCTGCTACTTCTGCTTGGACCATCTCCAGATTCTGCTATCCAGAGGAATATGAGTACAAAAGCATATTTGATTTCATTTGATCAATACCTGCTCGAGAGTAATGAGGGATTACTTCAACAGATGTCCCCTACTTGTCCCCTGGGTATTAATTACGCATACTCCTCCCCGCCCCTTGTCAGTGAGAGACAGGGGAAACTAGCCACTGGTGATGGCTTATCTGCACAGGTTTCACGTGGCTTGTCATCACAAGACAGCGTTTGGTAGATCATGCAGCTATTTTGCTAAACAAAGTGGTTTATTCTGACTTCTGTCACTTAATTTTTTTTTTGTTCAAAGTATAGGATTTCCACAGATACGTGTTTTAAAAACAAATTCTGCCAACTTTTAGATGGTATCTCTCCTCCCTAAAACCTCACTACTCTAAAATCTAAGTTGGAAGTAAATAATGATTCATGCAACCTCTTCCTTTCCCACGTGAAAATAGTTCTTGTTCCTCAGACACTTTATCTAGATGCTTTTCACACATGTCTATGTACGTTAGGTGCAAATGCTTGTGCATAAGTCTCCGTTTTTCATTATTTCAGTTCAGGATGAGTTGTTTTAGACACAGCTCTTATCTCCAGCCACATCTCTCCAAGCAACATGAAAATATTGTCATATTTTTCAAAAATGTCACAGGTACTTCCATCCATTTCAAAAGTGATTGCTGCCAGAAGATGTCAGATGGGAAGCAGGCCTTTGGCTGGAGCAGCACACCATGCACGCTCGTCTGATGTCCGCAAACGATGCCTTGAGTCCCCACTGCTCCACCATCTTCCAAGGGCTGGCAGATCTTCACAGCTTTGCTGGGTGCATTGTCTCCCACCTGCTCTGGCGTCCCAATGTCTCCACCTCTGTGCTTTCCAATCGCAGAGGCTTGTTGCTGCCAGGACGGGGCTGCGTGTGCTGAGGACCCCGAGCCAGCCAGGGCATCAGCGCAGCACCCGGGGCCGGCACAGCCGCTGTCGTGCAGTGAGAGTGCTGTCATGCTGCCGGCTGAGAAAAGTTTCCTTGTGGGTAGATTCTCCTTCCCAGTTCCCCTTTTAGCCATTTTTTGCCTCCCCCTTGCTTGTCACAACCTCCTCCTGCCTGCTTGGCCAGCGGCTGGCCGGCCTGCCTGCCTGCCTGCCGCATTTCACCTTCCCCCCTGCAAACAAGCACAATGCTCCGTGACCAGCAACCGTGCCCCACGTGCCGGGCTTTCCCGCGTACCAGTCTTGCTGCCCTACCCCTCGCACCACAGCCGCTCTGTGAAGCCCCCAGCACTCCACGGTGGCTGCCTGTCCCTGCTCTCTCAGTGCTTCTCTGCCTCTTTAAGAAGGTATTGCATCAAGAGGGAAGAAGCATTTGGTTTTTTTCTAGGAGGTTATTTAAGGCTGCCTGTTGCATAATTGAGAAGTGTTTCCACCAAGTGATTAGCAGCCTGCCCAGCTGTGAATATCTTTCATTCACCCTGCGCTTGGGAGCACACCCAGGCTTTGGGCTTTGTGCTGAGCTATTTGCACTGTTTTGCTGCAGTTGTTTTCAGTGGAAAGGGCTGAAGACGTGCTCGTCTTCTGGGGACAGCCGTGGGAAGGCCTCAGGAACGGCTGGCCCCGGGCGAGCCGCGTCCATTCCCTCGCCCCATGTGGGACAGATCAAAGGGGCCCCACCTCAGTGGGTAAGGCAGGGCTGGCTCTCGCACCATCCGACTGCACCCTCCACGTTTCGGAGAACGTGACGTGGGCAGACAACCTCACCTTGCCTCTTGCTAGCCAGAACAGCCAGTGCTGCAGCCACAAGACTAGGTTTTATTTCTAATCATAACAAAAGCATGGGACAATGCTACCTAATGGCAACGAAAGAAAAAATATTCTCTAGACTTCCCAGAGAAACAATCTAGCCATCTGTGGTCCTCCACAGACGTCTTCTATACCTACCTTTCCTGAGGCGTCACCTCCCCAGAGGCATGCACGTGCCCTCTCTCCCTCCTCACTCAGACCGACCAGCAGCGTGCCCGCACGTGTCCCATAGAGCCAGCAGCCCACACCTTCGAGAGCAGTCCTTCGAGAGCTGCTGTGCTCTGCTTAAGTGATCAAGGCTAAAAATGGCACAAGAGCTTCGGAGAATTGTTCCCTGAAGGACCACTTCCTGCCATTAAACTATGCTTTCTTTTTTTTTATCTTTTTTCTTTTTTTTTTTGGCTTGAGAAGTCACATAGCTACTATTTGTAAATGTTTCCTCCCTCTTCAATAATTTTCTCCGTGTGCCCTCTGTTTTATAAAAGGGAATCCAGATGCCTCCTGGTCTTTCCAGTGTCTGTTGAAGGTAGAGAAAAAACCACAAGCTTCAGTAGCTGAGTTTCATCCATTATAGAGTCCAATAAAATATTCAAATGCCACAGCAACGAGCAAGATATAGCTATGTGGGCTATAGCTCACTCTTCAGAGCTTCATGAGAAATTTGACCCATGTTTCTTTCTAAAAGCAAAAAAGAGGGATGATGCACTGTCCTTGTTTCAACTGGGATAGAGTTAATTTTCTTCCTAGTAGCTGGTATAGTGCTGTGTTTTGGATTTAGTATGAGAAGAATGTTGATAACACACTGATGTTTTAGTTGTTGCTAAGTAGTGTTTCACTAAGTCAGGGACATTTCAGCTTCCCATGCTCTGCCAGGTGCACGAGAAGCTGGGAGGTGGCACAGCCAGGACAGCTGACCCAAACTGGTCAAAGAGATTTTCCATACCATATGACGTCACGCTCAGTATATGAACTGGGGGGAGTTGGCCAGGGGGCAGCGACTGCTGCTTGGGCTGGGCATCAGCCAGCGGGTGGTGAGCAATTGCATTGTGCATCACTTGTTTTGTATATTCTTTCATCATTATTATTATTATTTTCTCTTTCTTTGCTGTTCTATTAAACTGTCTTTATCTCAATCCATGGGTTTTACTTTTTTTTCCCTCCATTCTCTCCCCCATCCCACTGTGGGGAGGGGGCGTGTGAGCGAGTGGATGTGTGGTACTTAGTTGCCGACTGGGATTAAACCATGGCATGCACTTTAGATGAATCAGATACACAACCCATACTTGCCTGAGCACTTTATTTATGGACTGCGTTGTTGTCAGCTTGAAGGAGGCAGACAGTTGGTGACAGCTTTCCCAGTGACCGGAGTCACTTGGAGGTTCTCAGGTTCAAACCCATCACTCTGAGGGCTGAGTTACCAGCAGAGGAAGGCCTGTCTATCTAAGCATACTCATTCATTGATTAAAACTGCAAAAGGAGAAGATCAGAGAAAAATCTCTTTTCTTCTTAAACTTCATGCAAATTTCGATGTTTAGACCGAAAGTAACCCTAACAGCCATTAATATTCTTACCATCCCAAGGGGCACCACCAGCCAGGCAAGATGCTGCTCATCAACACACTTCAGTTCTCCCACAAAGAAGGCCCTAGAAAATCCCACTGCTACATGCTGCCTCTCTACCAGTACTTTTATTACTTGACATCCTTTTCCTGAGGAAGGTGTCACCTCCACCTGCTTACAGAAAACCATACAGAACTGACATGGCTTTGCCTGGGGCTTGAAATCTTCCATTGCCATCCCTTTAAATCTGAGCGCGAGAAGTATACGCCAGCACCTGGGTTAACACCGCAAGCTTTCCAACGACGCTTCCTGGCAGCTCTCCACTTCAAAACTCTTCGTATACCTTGACTGTTGGTGGAACAGTCTGATACCAAACATAGAAAATGCTTGAAACTAAAAATACAGAGCAGCCAGGGGTATTGTGTGTGGTTGAATAAGGGGAAGTACTTGACCTCGTGGTGCCCTGTGTTCCAGATGAGCAGTCCTGGGCCTTTTGAATCAGTATCTGGCAGCTTGCTTTTTTGTCAGTGTTCATCCTTGACATTATGTGTCACATCTTTAACTAAATAGTCGTAATAACTTCATATGAATGTTTGTTGATGGGCATTAATGACAGCTGCTAAAGGCATGCTGACCAAGCAGTATGTACCCGCAAGGAGCAAGGTGCAGCTGCGGCAGCACATTTAACATGCACTACTTTCAGCCACGTAGAGAAAGAAGGAAAAGGTGAACAAAGTATTCATTATGTGGAGAGAGGAAACAAGAGCATTGGAGTTCAATTTCCACTACCTAGCATTTAGATGAATCCTTTCTAGAGGCCTGTCTGAGAATAAGATAATTGTGTGGGTTTGAGGGGATTCAAGGCAGTTCTTGAGTCTCCCACAATTTTCCTATATAACCTAGGCAAATTGTTTAACTTATCAAGGCTTCAGCTGTTGGGTTTTTTAAATAGCATTCCTAGTAACACTGCTCTGCATAACATTTTCATATACTAGATCAGGTGTTTGAGATATTCTGTGAAAATTTATATTATATATACATACCTAATCCTGCCTCCTAGTGCTGGTGCAGCAAACAAAAGACACCATCATCTCCTGAAGGTACAATGTTTCTGTAAGAGAAGATGATGGGCAGAGCTAGGCTCATAGCCGGCAAGCTCTAAACAGAGGTTCATAATCACAACTCACTTTCTGTTTAGCATCACAACAGGCAGTTTCATCAAGGACTGACTAAACAGGAACGCAAGATCAGCTTGATGGTCTGTTAAAAAATCCCTCATTTCCCCATTTTAGAAAGCTGCAACCATGTATTTTCTCCGAATTTGCACGAGTCCTGGTCCTGTTATTAGAAACAACAGACAGAACTCTGGAGACTTACTGGCAATCGAAATAAATGGACAAAAAGTTAATAAATAAATCACCACTCAGCATAAGAAAAGTCTCTAGAGTACACTTGTGTAACTCCTTATTTGCATCATCTGAAATTTATATTGATTTCTATTGCCATGACATTAATAAAAAATTTAAAAAAAAAAAAAGGTTTTGCACAATTTTTATGAAGTCTTGTAAATAAATTTGCAGTCATCAGTTTCACGTGATACACCCTGGAGAAAGAGCCTTCCTTTTACCGAAAGAATAAGATGAAGGTAAAAATTTGATTAAACTACTTCAGCCTCAGATAAATCTCATCTCAGACACTCTCAGCTGACCCCAGTAGTTTCGTTTTGAATATAGTAGATAATAATCTGAATTCAAATCTCATCTCACTGCTGGAGCAGTTAAAAGGTGTAGAAAAAATACCTATACTCTTCGCCTGGGAATTTGCCACAAGATTTTGAAGACAATTGTCATGCTCAACAAGATACACCAATCCCTCCTTGTGGGCCGGTTATTTCGGTACCTATTGCCTGACCTGCCTGCCATTTTCCATCACTGTTTCTTCTTAACCCCTGGCAGTGCATATCAGAGCCCCCACCAGTGACAGTAACCAGCAACTCAGTTGGGCAGAGAAGTTTTTTGGTGCCACACTACTCTTCCAGGATACCCCAGTGATTAACCCAGAGCTTTATCGATTGCTTACATTTCACTGTTTTATGTCAAGAAATAGGAATCTATTTAAAAGATTTTATCAGATATGGATACAGAAGCAAAGATTTCCTATCACTGGGCACCCATCATAGTGCTTGGTAATTGGGATGCAGCATTGCCTCAGATCAGGCAGAACTGCCTTGAACTTCTGCTCCTCTCTTAAGATGAACCCACAATTCTCACATTTTAAATGTACAAGAAACTGTTAAAAACTTTCTATTTGTAAAAATTACTCTTCTCTTTCTAGTCTATGTAGAAACAAAAAAACCTGCTCTACAGGGAAAAAAAAATTCCTTAAAACAAGTAATTTAATTCCCTGGCCAAGAATGAGATAGCTCCAGGAACCGTAGGTGGAAAAAACTTGCCATACTGAAGACAGTGACTGATTTTCTTCTTGCCTGTCTGTGAGGCCAGGTTTCCACATTCTGCCTGTGAAATCAGCCTGGATATCATAATGATTATAAAAAGCAGGTAGTCAGGAAGAAAATGCGTTATAAAAGTTAGTCACATCCAAAGTGGTTGGAAAAAACTGACAGAACATTTCTGAATTAAAAAAAAAGCAGTGCTATCAAAGTGATATTTCACAATATCACATCAGTTCTGCCAAAATACTGTTTCAGAGGAAATGAGAAATTCCTGACATAATCAGATGATCTGCTTAAATTTCTCATCAAAAAAAAAAAAAGAAAACCCCTGAAACTACAGGTTTTTGTTAAAGTGAAATTCTTGCACGAGTCCAAGTTAGACGAATTGCAGGTCTAGATTTCTTTTGCTGAATTGTTATCGCTTACCTAGCATCCTTTGGTGACAAATTCAACATCCAGGTTTCAAAAATTTCAAAATCCTTTATGAAAGAAAATCTTCAGCCCCCTTTAAATGATTTTGAAGTTGCTTTCTTAAAGATTTTTAACATAACAGCTTGATTTCTAAATGGTAAAAGAAACCAAACAATGCTTAATGTACAACATTTCTTACTCCATAAGTGTTTTATTTCCTTTACGGATTGGATCAATATTTTCAAATATGGCAGACTACAGCTAAGTACCTATATCCATGCATATACCATCTCTGAAAATGCAAAATTAGCATTTATTTCCCTCAAGGAAGATGACTGCATTTATGTAAAAGGCTAAAAGTGGATGTTACAGGACATAGAAATCCACACTGGCTAAGACATTGGCACCTCTGCTTTCACACACCCCCAGTAGGAGCCGGAAAAGCACTTGAAAGAGAGGAGTAGGTTTTCTGTTAACTCCTGACAAACGAAACGGCAGAGGAAAAAACTTTCAGAGGATACTAGATGGCAGCACCTTGCTGCAGTCAAGTAGCATATTGGGGTTTTTATCCTCACCCTGTTGTCCAGGGCCATTGCGTTACTCTTCTGCCTGGAGTGTATCGCAGCTGAAGGGGACTGTTGTAATTTATGACCCGGCCTGGGAGGCATGATCCATACCGGACAGTCACCTCCTCTGCCCTGGGGTGCTGTGCCCCATGCTGTGCTTGTGGTCAGCTCAAAGCAGTGTGGACATGCTGCCAAGCCATTGGGAACCATTGAAATAACCCTATGTAGTAGGCACACGATTTCATTTTCATTGGTCTTAACTTTCTATCTGCCTGATCCACTGAAATCATTGCATCATTTCAAGTTTCATTGCAGATGTGTTAGGTTTATTAAGGTCCTAATTCAGATGCCATCTAAAACCCAGGGCCTGACAGGATTGTCACAGAATAATTAACATTCAAAAGCATTTCAAAGGCTTGCTAAGTATGGAAAACATAACTGGATTAAAGTTTTACTTTCTAGGTTGCAGTGACCAGAGATCTCTTGTCTCTGACTTTCTCTGTAAGCCTGACCACAGCAATATCTTTGCTGTTGACAGAACTCATTTTCCCTTTTCTCTGAGAACAAAAGTTTGCTGTGATTCTCTAAGCATCGGTCATTAGATATCTTGTGGAGAAGAGATAATACACCACTGAAGCTTTTGGAAGCACCCCTAAGCTATCTTTACCTTGATTTGGCAATAGTGAGACAAGCCAATGGTCAGTTGGGGAAGAAGTGCTTCAACAGCAATGCAGATGTGGCCAGTGAAATAATACTACATTCCCAGATTTCACAGGAGCTAGTGTGGGTGCACCGACCACATCCACATTGCAAGCCCTTCCCTTCTTTCCCTAAGTGTCCACTTGAGGTCCTGTCTGAAATGATACCCAGTACACAAACCTTTTTGGCACCTTTGACAAGACCCCTCCATCACACTAACTAACCCCGTAATGCCCTCATCAGATGTATCCTCTGGCTCATGAAGTCCCGCTCAGACAAGTGGCCTTACCCACAGCTGCCTTCTCTGTTGTGGTGGTGTGCAAACTGAGGAACAAAGAAACAGACAGGTCTACAGAGCTATCTGTACAGGTAGAGAGACCTTCACAGGGCTGGCCTGCCATTTTATCACTAGGGCTGCAAATCTATGACTAGAGATAGCAAAAGATGCAAGTCAGCCACCCCTTGGTACATGGCAGATTAGTAAAGCTGGCAATGATCAACATGGGATTACTGAGATAAAATACAAAAAAGGTACCTTTTTGGTTTACTCATGGCCACAAAACTGCAATAAACAAACATATGGAGAACTAGCCCTCTTTGACATTTCAGGACACAAGCCTAGCCTTTGCGTTGTAAAGCCATACATTAAAAAGTATGCTTGATCACCATCTGTTAAAGCATACACACAGGGGATGCCATGAAAGACAAAAAAGAGGCACCTTATAGCCATCAGCTGATCAGTGGGGCCTCACTAATAGACATCATGTCCATCAGCTCCCTTGCCCCATTATAAATGCTGGATGACCAGCAAGTATGGTCAACCAGCAGCTGCAGGCAACCTCCCCACTGGCCCAGACCATGCCTCCCAATGAGCTGCGCAGTTAGCTCCTGCTGGCGTGATGCTTGGAGCTCCTGCTTTGTGTGCCATCGCTTTACCAGGCTTTTACAAGAGCCTGGGGCCGCCAGTCCACTACTTCCTCTCAGAGATGCTGAAGAAATGTTACCTGTGCCCAGGCTGCTCCCAGTGTAGCAGAAATGCTGGGGGCTAACAGCCCACTTGGATGCCCTTCCCAGTGCACCCAAGGGCAGGCCCTTCCCAGTTGGTCATTGAAAGAAGGCTCAAAGCCAAGTAGACACGCTAGATATTTCATTTCCATGATTTCTAGAGGGTCCTCTGAGACTGAGGAGGAAGGAAAAAAGACTGAGAAGCAGCAGAGGGAACACTAAGGTCAGAGAAAGGAGGAAGAGGAGGAGGTGCTTCATAGCGGAGCAGATGAATCCTGCAGCCCATGGAGGACCCACACTGGAGTAGATGGATATTCCTGAAGGACTGCAGCCTGTGAAGAGCCCACATTGGAGCAGTTTTTTCCTGACAGTAACTGCAGTCCACGGGTAATTCACACTGGAGCAGAGGAAAAGTGTGAGGAGGAAGGAGCGGCAGAGAGAAACCACTATGTACTGACCATATCCCTTCTCCCCCCGGCACCACTTGGGGCAGATAGAAGAGTCTGGATTGAAGGAGTGAAGTTGAACCTGGGAAAAGGGGGAAGAAAGGTGTTGTTGTAATGTTTTTCTTTTTGTTTTTCACTACCCAAATCTATTTTAATTGGCAATAAATTACATTGATTTTCCCCAGTTGAGTCTGTTTTGCCCACAACAGTAATTGGCAAGCAATGTCCCTGTCTTTATCTTGGCCCATGACTTTCTCATCCTGTTTTCTCCCTTTGTCCTACTGGAGGAGGAGGGGAGGGAGGAGGGAGGGAGCAGCTGGGTGGGCATTTGGCCACTAGCCACGGTTAACCCACCACATTCCTCTTTTGGCATCTGTGGACTTCTGCTTTGTGGGAAGGGACAGAGACGTGCTACTTTTGCGTTACCCTTCCTCTGCCACCGAAAAGCATGTCCAGCACAGAGACAGACTGACTAATATTCTGTATCTGGGACTTCTAGCAACATCTCAAACTGAGGCAGGAGCGCCTCCCCATAGTCCGGGCAGGACATGTCATCCTTGGCCTCCGTTAGAATTAGGCTGGGTCTAGCACTGGAGGACAGTTCAGGACCTACATGCCCAGGCTCAGTGCTGACCAAGCTGTCCTGTTGAGGCTGGTTTTGTGAAGAGCTACTGCACAAAACTCTGCACTGCACTGCACCCCACAGCCCTCCTTACCTGGAGTAGCCCAACTACCAATACACAGAATAACCAAGATTGCTTAGATAGCCAATAACCTTGTCAGGGTGGGTTGTCCTGCCTCTTTGGCCTGTCTACATGAATATGTCCATGAGAAGACTGATCGAGCTTATAAAAATAATAATGCATCTTTAGTATGGATTATAGCAGAATAAGAATGTACATGTGGCCTTTTGTTACTGAATACAGCCATCTAGTGGTTAATTCTTGTTTATTCCCTACAGGTTTCAAAAGAACAGTGTTGACAAGTAAAGAGAAACCAAGAGAACGAGGCTGCACAAGCAAGAAAATCCCCTTTCTCCTCGTCCAGCCCATAAGGGTTACCCTTGAGGTCTGACTTGAAGAGGCCACTTGGCCATCTCAACTTGTACCTATGGGTAGACTTTCTAAAAAGGAGCCATGGTAAGGTCTGGACACTGAATCCCCACCAATACCAGATGGGTAATTCCTGACAGAAATGGCAACAGTTCTATTGCTCCTTGTATTAATTTAGTGTTTATGTGATTACATATCTATAAAAATCCCATATCCAAAACCTTAACTTCCTGGTGTACTTTTGGTCCTTTTCCTTTACACATAACAGGTTCATTTCCTAAACAAAATATTTTGTTACTTATTTTCTAAAAAAATCCTAGGTTATTTTAGCATTTCTACTTTGGGCCAGAGAAATGCTGATTCACGACTCTTAAAGAAATGCATGAAAACTGGAATAAAAAAAGAAGAGCACAAGTATGTAACAGGTTTATTTCATATAAATTGGTTCACAAATCCTAAATTCTGATTAAAATGATATCTATTTTCCCCATACATGGTAATGGATTTACTGAATATTCTTTCCCAGAGGGATAGAGCAAAATAAAAAATAACTAAAAGTAGGTTAAGTTCTGAGTCCCTTTACCCATTTTTTCTGCGTTTTTTGTGGATGCGCTATGTTGACACTAAATAGTTGCATGGGAATACTTACTGTTTAGCTAATAGTCAAATAATAAAATAATAAAAAGGAAATGCAGAAGAAACTGCAGAAATGTCTAACGATTGATCAAATTCATATCACCAGCTGAGTACTAGAAAAGCTTGCTGGTAGGCCTGAGTAGCACCTTCTGTTTCCTGTTAAACTACTATCACAAGGTAACAGAATTCAACTAGTTCCCCATTTCTGTTGTATCTTCTCCCTCCGCCCTCCAAGAGGATGCCAGCTGATCCCTGCTCTGGAGCAGGTACCACCCTCTCTCCCCTGCACTCAGGACGCAGTTGCCCATGGACCATGCAGAGGGTGGCAGCATGAGGAATGGGTTTATTCCAGCAGGAGGAAAGAAAAAGCAGTTTTGGTCATTTAGACCCAGCCGTAGGTCCCGCAGTGCCACGCTGCCTATGTGCTGTGTGAGCTATTTAGGGGCCCCGCGTAGCTGTACCACCTCAGAGCAATGCATGAAAGGAGGCAGGACCCCCCCCTCCATCTCTTAATGGTGCCTGCTTTAACCAGGGACACACATCACAGACTAGCTCTTAAATTGTCAAAAATAAAATGAAACAGTACAACCCTCAGCATCCATGTTTGTATTCTCATACCAATACAGCTTGTTCTACCTTGTGTGGCAACCCGCCTACAGAAGCAAACCAGCATTTTAATATGAAATGCATACAAATGAGCCAAATCCTATTTTAGCGGGTTAGAGCCACATCATGAAGACAAGCCCTTTCAGGCACACATTATTAACTAGGAGAACATGTGAATTTATACAGGTTTGTGAGAAAAATGTAGAAATCTAGGGCCAGAGGAAGCATTCCAGTTCCCTGTTTAACCTCCTGTATCACATCAGCAATATATTTCACTGGTAGCCTTTGCTTTGATTGCATTTGAGCGTGAATACTATGCAGGAAGGCAATGGGCTGGTCCTGCTGAGCTCCCCCTTCGAGCTCACACACTCACAGGTCAGGCATGTTTTTGCCACCCATAACCTCACAGCCCAGGGATTCGGGTGCCTGCAAGCCAAGGCCCAGGTTTGCAAGGCATGGTTGCATGACCTTGGTGCAGCTTTAGTGAGGACACCATGTTGAGCTGTGGGGATTACTTAAGTTAGGATCGTACAACGTAAGAGAAGTAAAAGCAAAGATAGGAGTAAAGTTGTTGAGGCAAGATTAGTTCCTAACAAGAGGACTCAAGTGACAAATGCCAATGTGCAACATTAGGGTATAAACCCCTAAGAAATAAAGCAGAGAGTCAAAATGGCTCAACAAGACCAAGCATCAGTCTGTTCCGAGGACCGATGGAGGCTGCCGCTTTCCCTCGGCACTGAGAGCTGCCAGGCCCGTAGGGACAAGTGGCATGTCTGCATGCCAAAATGCAGTTCAGTAGCACATTAGCCCCAGCCATCTTCTGTGTGTTTTAGTCAATAGATTATTGCTGTATACTGATAAATTTGTGCATATCCTGCTTGCACCACCTTCATACACAACAAGAGATGCCTGAGCAAAAGCAAACCAGTGAAGGGATGGTTATGAATTGCACTGTGCTGAGAACATCCTACCATCCTGCTAAAAACGTAATACTGATACAGCGTGGTGTTAGCATCAGGATTTCCGTGGAGAAGAAAGGGTTTAGGGCCTTCCTGATGCAAGTTCTTCTATTTTAGTGCTATTTAGCGCCACTGAGCTTTGGAGTGTTATAGGGCTGGCTGGAACTGACCCCACAGAACTCTCTGTGTGTGCGTGTGTGCTCAGCACCCAAAAAAAGCTACACCCCAAAGCAGCCGCCGGGATCACAGCCCACAGCTCCTCTGGGGACAAGGTTCAGCTGGGCTGGGCTTGCTGGGTTTCCATTGATCAGGCCGAGCCTCTCCCAGGCAGCCAGCCTGTGGCACCTTCCTCTTCTTGGACAGAGGTCACCAGTCCATCTGTCTGTCCCCATCTGGGGGAGACCTAGCTTTAAATCCAAGGCACTTCTGGGAGCCTGTCCCATGTTTCGCATGAGTTTTTTTAGCTATGTTGCACGTTGCAATCAGAGAAGGCAGTTTCCAAGCTGCACGAGGCAAGAAGGCGGCCTAAGCTGTTGCCTAGCTGCTGCTAATTCCTTCTCTTAGGAAGATGAAGTGTGAAGCTGGGCTTGCCGACAGTCATTCAGGAGCACCGTGGATGCCACGGAGGAGGACCACTCCACCTATGCACAAGAGCTCCTTCTGCACCAGGCACACGGAGGGTGACCGCTGCCGGGCCAGGAACGGCTACCAGATGCCCCAGCTACCACACGGCTCTGCAACAGGAGTTTCCTGGCCTGTCCCTTCTCGCGGTTTAACTCTTCACAGAAAAATGAAAAGCTCTGCTCAGTTTCTTATGGCCGTGAGAAACCCCCAGCCTGGGACAAGTGCCACCGGCCTCTGTTCTGCATTTGCCGTGATGCTGAGACGGGGCCGCCTAGGGAGGCCCTGCCCTGCCCTGCCCTGCCCTGCCCGCCCCCGGGGAGCGCCTGCCCCGGCGCCGACGCCGGCTCCCCTCCGCCTCACCGGCGCCTGCGGCCCGGCAGCGCCGCCGGACGCCGCCAGGGGGCGGCCGCGGGCAGCGCCACCGCGGCGGGAGCGGGGCCGCGGCGGACGGGGCGGCAGGGGGCAGTCCCCAAGGGCGGGGGGCAGTCCCCAAGCGGGGGCAGTCGCCAAGGTGGGGGGGGCAGTCTCCATGGCGGGGGGCGGTCCCCGAGGGGAGGGGGGCAGTCCCCTTGGGGGGGGCAGTCCCCATGGGGGGCAGTCCCGGGGGGGGGCAGTCCCCATGGGGGGGGGCAGTCCCCATGGGGGGGGCAGCAGCAACAGCCCGAGAAGCCGTCTCACTCTGCACTGAGTGCTTGTAGGAGAATACTGCTCCGTGTTCGCTGCAGAGACAGACACTCTTCTCTTCTCTTCTCACCAGTAAAAATCCCCGGACCAGAGTTCGGCGGCGATTGAAGCGGGGGGGTGACAGCTAGCCGTTTCTGGGGAGTGGTAACCATTCACCTCAGGTGGAGTCCCATTGCGAAAGTCAGTGTTTAGCTATCTTACTATTCACAGGAAACGCGGTGGAGCTCCCAGTTCCAGGGTGCACAGAGCAAGGGTGAGCTCGGGGCCTGCCAGCGTTTCGTGGATCGATAAACTCCGCTCTCCGGAGAGCCGACAGCAGCGGGCTCCTGCCCGGCAGGACCGATGGAGTCGGGCTCCTGCCTCTCTCCTTCCTCTGGGCCACTGAAACATTTTCTCCCGGGCCCGGCCCAGCCCAGCCCAGCCCTTCTTTCCGTCTGGCAGCGTTCTTGTGTCTGGAAGTAAAGGTTTGCCATCACGGCACCGGCCAGAGGAAGCAGTCCAATCCGGGGTCTTGAGATGGGGAAAAAAATTGCCATCTCTCCTCTATGGCACCATTTAGTAACAAAGACTCAGGCATTTTATGATTTTTGTGTGCAGTCGCTCCCGATTTTTTTAATCCCTGGGGTCTCACTCTTTCAACAAAAGCACCCTGTCTTTATCACCTAAAAAGAAACAGGCACAAAACGAGAGTAATTATTTCACACTGAAAAAAGCACATCGTTTTGCATGGCAAATCTCCCCACAGTGTCGCTGGGAATTCAGTAACTATTGCAGCACGGGCTGAAAGTGGCACTTCACAGAGGAGCCCACCACCTGAGTGCCTCACTGCGCCAGCTTGGGGTCACCGTGTGTATGCCAGCGTGCACATATGTTCGCAACCCTTCAGGATACATATGCCTGCAGTTTGCTCATAAATATTCTCTGCATTTTTGCATAAGAACCAACATTGAGGACTCTGAGCTGAGAGCCTAAAGTAATTATTTCTCTAGCAAACATAATCGTCAGAATTAAGGCTGGCAAAGACACTCTCCTAAAGCAGGCAAGGCCTTGCATGGGGAAAAGTAATTCAAATTACTTTGGTGAATGGCTGATTTCACCATATTAGGGAATTAGCTGGAGTATTGTGGGTTTAGAGGAGACCGTGGTTTTTCATGCAATGCAAGCCCTTAGGATCTCCGTCATATGTTTCTTAAGGTAAAGGAAATAATCCGGATTTTTTGCCAAATTCCAATATGGGCATCTGCATCCAGCCAACTAGAAGTTCCCCTGCAGGTTCAACCACTGTTGCTGTTGCTGCTAATGCAACATAAAGGTACTTTCCAAGTAGTTGTCCACTGCTGTGGTATGCTGTAAATCAGGTCCTTTATTAGAACGTGGGCAGTGTGGAGAGGTGTGAAATTAATTACTGTACAAAGCGGTGATTTTGGATTCTTTTGGAAAAAAAGCTGCTAGAGCGGACACATTTCTGTCAGTCTTTTTCCAAGAGATGTGCAGGTACAAAACTAATCCCCCAGTGCCAAATGCAGGCCAAGCCTGTTCTTTCCCTGAGCCTGGTCTAACTCCAGAGTGACTGACAGAAAAGAGAAATAAGGAAACAGTAGTTCAGTGCAGAGTTGCAATTTTTTGTAGTAATCCCTTTGATCCCATTCTCCTTCCTGCGCGGGGCCGAGGCCGTGCGCTGTGAATACAGCTCCAACAAAAGGAGACAGAAACTAATCTCAAATTGTTCAGCCACTTTATCTTTTCTTCAGCACGTGAATGTGCCTAACCAATTTGAGGAGACGGCAGCTTCCATCGAGGATATAATCATGGGTAATTCCCTTGCTGCAGAGGAGCTTAGGAGTTGGAGCTTAGGAGTTGGAGAATTGTACATGATGTCTGCTTTTCTGTGCAAGCGGGGAGGCAGGACAGGCAGATTGACAGGCGCTTTCTGGTTGAAACCACCCTGATTTGGGTGGAGCAGGCTTCACACAGCTCTAGCTGACGGTTTCACTCTGTCACTAGGCCAAGGGAAGCAAATTAAGCTGCCTGGAGTTGCTACAATTAGACATTAATCTCTGCCTCGCTGCTGATTAACTCCTTAATGCTACACTGCCTACCGAACAATTTGTTACTCAGCTGTAAACATGGATCTCTAACAGCTTACTGCCCCTCCTGCAAGCACCCGAGCAGTGACTCGTCTTCCCAAATCGATGGCTTTTGTTGAGGACTTGGCAGAAATGGGGCCATCTCCTCACCCCAGGACTAGCACAGAGCTGGCCGGGGCAGAGGCAGCAGCTGGAGAAGACGCCTGCTTCAGGAGAAAGGATGCGTTCAAGAGAGATGGAGATCTCTGCCATGGTTCTTAAAGTGCTTTTAGAAGAAAGACTCTGCCTGCCAGGATACTGACGGCATACGTTCACGTTTCCTTTGTGCCTTTGGGAGGCCTGAAGCTGATTCCCTAAGCAACAGATAATCAAAATGCGGTTATAACGTGGTGAAGCTTTTCAGTAGCTGGACGGGAGCCAGAATGTATCTGTACAAGCTGAAATTATATGGTTAGACATGATTAATGTTGGTTTTGCGTTGGTTGGAAAGGAATCACTTAGGTAACTACTTTATCCCTAACTCAGAGGGCATGACATGTCAAGTATTTTTGCTCCTTATTCTAATATCTATGATTTCACACCTTTTCAGTATGTTTGCTCATAAATATTCTCCCACTCTTCAATGTTGGGCAGAAAGACAGAGTGCTTGAAAAGACATCGGTAATGAAATGGTGCATTGTCAGAATGAAGCACACAGATTCAGATCAGCAAACTCCTGTTCAGCTGCTGTCTATTCCTGAAGGTTTCTAAATACCACAGGTGCCTGGCTTTTTGACAGGCATCAGCAGGTATAGTCACAAGGCCATGGGAGCCCTAGGTTCAGCTGCTTCCCATAAAAACATGGCTATTGCCCTTTCCCTCATGTTGAGTCTCATGGCTTCACATCCCACCGGGTTACGGAGGTAGCAGAGTTCTGCAGCACAGTGATAAAGACAAGGGAGAAAACGCGGGGAACTGGATTATAGCAACCTCTGCTGAGGTTGGGCATGAACATACATACATATTCATGACTATATAACAGTTCTTAAATGTATAACTAGTACTTTGAGAAAAGGCGGAATCTTAGGTCTAATCTCTGAGCTCAGGGCAGTGATCCTTCCATCTCTTGCTTTGCTCTTTTATTTACCTTTTCCTCCGCAGTGTCCCCACCTCAGGAGGGAGAATGAGTGCCACCTGGCAGAGGGGAGCCGTGGGCTTGAGCTACCCCAGGCAGCAGAGGCAATTGCACGTGGCTTCCCACCTTCAGAGCTGGCAGCACGTCTCCCTGCTGAATTAATAAACATAAGGGGGTTACCAGTTCCCTCAGTGTCAGAATGACCACTGCTTAGTTTAGGAAGCTCTTGGTGTCTGTGTTAATGGAGATACTGAATTATAAGGTCCCACATGGAGAAAAATGTATTTCTCAGCCCTGAAGAGTACCTAACACTCCAACTAAGGTAGTTTTTAAGAACTGCTCCTGTCTTCAAACGTCTCCTATCTTGCGTCCTTAAAAGCATAGCTGTCCTTTACTGATTTACCTAAAGCGACTTCCCAAGGGTATGTCTGGCAGGCAAAACAGGAACTTCTCTTTGTCTAGGTCTCCTGAGGCCTAGGCTGGTTGGCTGACTATACCTTTCTTCTCATAATTTTCTGAGGACAGAACGATATGTATTTCAAGACCGGGAGACCTCTTGCTCAGGGTGTTGCTGTGGGTTTGGGAGGGTGCTGCGCTGCAGTCAGGAAGCACGAGGCACTAAGGAGCAAGCATTGGGTGCACCTCGTTGTCCGCTTGGCTGGCAAGGAGCTCGGCTGCGCTGGGGAGCTTATTCTTTTTGGATTGTGCTCTCTTCTAGACTAAGTATTTTGATTTTTGCTTTTGTTATTTCACCGTAGTGACACTGAATTACATAAGCCACTTTTCTTCCTCTGCTAATTAGTGCAGCCTAGCACTCCTATTGAGCACGACACCCTGCCAGCACCTAATGCCACCCTGCTCATTAGCAGCACCAGTCTGGCCACATCACTATTTGTGTGTTTGTTCCCTTACAGGTCACTCTACCCCACATACTCACATGCAGCATATTCTGCATCAGCAAGTTTGGAAAATTGAACCTTCCCTTCTCTAATCTGCTGAATAAAAGTGGGTTCTTGAATGGCTCCGTAGCTTCCCCTATCCCCAAGAGCTTAATAGCTCTAAATGTGCAGACAGTGTCATTGTAATGTGACACAAAAGAGGGAAACGATGCTCTCACCTGTTGCAAACATGTGCGAACCTTGTAAACAACGCGGACACATGCCCACCAAGTGGCATGAATGACAGGGTGACAGGACTTGGCCAGTCCATTACATGATTCACTGTCAACAACTTGAAACCGGAATTGAGAAACTGAGCTTTGGTTTCGATCTAAGGGTCTAGCACTTTTGAGCAGGATCCCACACTGGAAAATGTGTCAGAGAATATATGGATGAGGAGATTTCTACACGCTTCTCTGTATAAACAGTCGATTGATATATCATAGCTCTGTATGTGTGGTCTGCTTCTGGGCTGAATCAGCTGAGGTTTTGCCACGGGCTTGAGTGAGACCCAATTTAGACATACTACTCACAATGACTCTGTTTGCAGTTTTTAGCCCTCTGGGAACTTTCAGCCTTCTTGCTCGCCATGTTCACATTCAAAAAACCCTCAGGTCATGGGACCTGCAACCCGAGCACGGACAACGAAAACCATCTGCTACTGCAGGAGGCTGAGAAGCCAACACCGTTGCTACAACGTTTTATCCATCCCTTCCTATATAGGGGAAGAAGTGATTTTGTTTACATACAAGGAATGAATTCTGTCTTATAGAGCTATGAAATCTGAACTATTTACCAAATTTACTCCTTAAGTTCAAACTCATCATACCATTGAGTCTTCTAGGTCCCTTATTAAAATCTCAGTGTAAGTTGTTGTGGGCATATGTCCATGGGAAAAGGGTAAAACTTTCTATTAGAGCAGGTGAATGTAATATTTAAAGCTTCCAAGACAGTTACAGTCTATTTTATATAGACATGGTCTACATAAATTGGATCAATGGAGCTGGGTTGCTCAAAGGATCTGAAGGGAACTGGGAGCTCAATTGTCATAAAAAATAATAAGAATGGGAATCATTTACAAATCTCTGTTTAAAAATCCACCTTTTCTCTCTTATTTTCAAAGAAATCTTTTCTTCTGTTATGTCAAGTGGTAAATTAGATCAGTTCCAAAATAAACAAATGAACCAGAGACATACAAATGCCCGTGAGACTGAATTTCAGCCTTATCCATGTGAAATGCTGCACCCTTACTTCAAATTCTTGAGCCAACATTGCTTCGATTTAATGCCAAAAGGTACATGAGACAGTTCGATAATGACTGGCTGCTGGAAACTTCTGAGAAATTTTCCAGATTTTCAACTAAATTTAGTAATTGCTGAGGCTGGGGGTGTTAAAAGGCTCTCTAAGACCATCAGACCATCTGTACTGATGTTGACAGCTCTTCCTTCTGAAGAACAGCACACCTTTATAGCCACAAGGTTTAACCAGCTCTGCCCGCTGAGGAAACTAACCAAGGGCACGTGTCTATAGTTTGCTAGGTAATCCCTCGCAGGGATTACAACCCCCTTACTACAAAAACTAAGTTTCTAGAAATGAAATAAAGAGAGATCAATGTACCTGGTAATAATACAGAAAGCTAAGGTTGCTTTCTAAGTCAAACAACTGTGAAAAGTATAACTTCAAAAAGCAGCCAGCCACCACATCAAAAACTAAGTTGTGGCCAGCAACTGAGTTTTACATGGGAGGACTCACTGATCAATTTTTAAAGTTGTTGTAGCCCTACATAACAAATTATTATTTGTTCTACATGATAAATAAATTCTTACTCGCAAAATGGTATTGGAAGAGTGAAGTCTTCCCTCCTTACCACAGACACAGAAAGGCTCGAGCTGCTCTCATGGTTTGAACAAGCAAATAAGACGTAAAAAAACCTAAGTGAAATGCCCAAAGCAGATCATCAATACCTCAAGGTTTACTTTAGAAGCTACTATTTTGGCTGACGTATTCAATCTGCGAAAGCAGATTGCCTTTTCTAGAGCAGTTTGAAAAGGGTAAGATCCTTGAGATTCTTGTGAGGTATTTTTGAGAGGGCCATTGAAGGTCCTAACACCTTTCTACCTGGGAGATAAACTTGCCTGGTACAAGAGGATTAATAAATATGAACCCTTTGTGCCTTCTGATTAAGACCCATACCCATCCACAGCTAATTACTGTTTACTTGGATTTGTTTAGGGTAAACTTCAAAGAACTCCAGAGCATGATAAGCTGCAGGTGAACTTGTGAGTCTTCCTGGTGAAAAGGTATTGCTCCTAAACACTATCTTTTGACTATTTTGTGCCATAAAAGAAAAATCTACACAAAGTGGAAGAGGTGTGTAGGTACTCTTATTAAAGCTGCAGAAGTTTTGCTTATAAGCCTGTTTAATAACAAATTTGCACATGAAGGTTGTTTGTACTGATATCAGGCGGTAACAGTGCCAATAAGTACTGGTAGCCTTTCTGAATGCTGCAGTTAATTCTTCCTCCTGTGTGTACTGTCCCCTACTTACTGCAATATGCATGGCAGGATGGAGTGAGGGGTTTTGGGGGGTTTTTTGGGGGGGTGGATGGAAAACTCCAGCCATATGAGTAGAACGAATCTTTTCTCTAAGAGATCTGCATGGTAAAGGTTAAGCTCAATGAGGTGTAAAGCAAAGAACTGAAGTAAATTGCTCCTATACTGCAGCCTGAGCTGCAGGTTTGACTTTAGTTAAATTATGGAGCTTTGACTGCAGAAGGCAGGATCATGTCATCTCTGGAGGGAGAGATGTTAATGAGCCACTTTATGGGCTCATTGGGCTAGAAAAGCAGATACAAACCCAGCACTTGAACTGCCTTCCATAAAATGTAGTCCGAGGGGATTTTGCCATTCACTTTCACTGGGAACAGGCTTACAAGAAGCTGCAGGGGCCACAAACACAGAAAAATCTGCATGCTAACACACAGGAGTTAGCACTACTGTGCTTCCTGGCAGCCTGCTTGAAGTAGGTTTCCTCAGCCCAGCTGATGGGGAGCACCGTAGAGGTGGCTCTGCTGGCTTCCAGCAATGTCACCGGCTCTCAGGGATTCAGGCCTAGGGATTCAAGCAGGGAAACTAATCCCACCCAGCTGTAATGGGCAGGGTGCAAAATGCAAGGAGCATCGGCAACTATGGTGTAATTATAGTCAGTAGCTTCTCAATATAATTTGATTTATTTATTTTCTAACAACCCCTTCTTTTTAAAAAAAATTTAGATATTATGTCTTTTTTCAATAATTCCAGAAAACATTACCTGGGAAGACTGGGAAAGGAAGGAATCAAAAGGGATTATCAAAATCTAGAGCCTGATTCACCCCCGCTTTATGCTGCTTTATGTGTCTTCAGTTGCCCAAGAGCAGAATGAGTATCAAATGTATACTCATATGACAATAGAAAATGTCGATACTACCAGTGTCAGCATCAGTAAAGCCTTACATTGTGACTGATGAAGCACTTCTGACTTGTGACTTTGGGTAACACAGGACAAGTCTGTGACTTGTTAAAATTTTCCCAACCAAGCCATTAAACCCAGGTCTTTTCAGTTCTTGCTTTATTTTACAGACCACCTGGGGCCAAGGTCTGCCGGAGGCTAACGACAGAGACCCTTCCCCGCAGAACGAGTGGAGCGTCATCCCTCCTTCCTGGCAGTCCCTGGTCCCCAGAGGGACCAGCTTGTTCCAGGAGAGGAGAACCTTGGCCCACGCAGGCTTCTCTGGGTCAGAAGGTCTCAGGAAAGCATTGGGTGATACAGGCCCAGATCTCTATGAGAGCTCAGCCTCAAGCTGACCGCAACTCAGCAGTAAGGAAAATATGCACAAAAACTGTGAAGTCTGAGCAGCGTTTTCTTCCCACCTTAAGATGATCCAGGAATTAGAACAGGCAAAGGGGGTTTGCTTGGATTTTTTTATTTTTTTCTATTAATCCTTCAAAAGAGTAGGCATTTTAAAAGTTGGAAAAGTGATCTCACTCTTCTGACAGATAAACTGTAAAGGCTGCGTTTGGCAGTATTGACATTTTATTAATTAAAAAATAGCATTTATGGTTGTGTCATGCAAGAGGCAAGACTGTAGTGGCAAGTCCCTTACAGCCTTAAAATCTGAGATTATTGAAATCGATACACAAATAAGTAAAAGTGAGATAGACATATAGATAGGTTAACCTCTCTTAGATGTCTACGCCAAAGTTGCTCAGGCTGGGCTCACCTTCTCCTCAGGAGAGGAGCGCTCGAGGAGATGATTTTCCTCAGACTCTGCTGACTATAAAAGTATTGACTGTCAAAGGCCGCTGCACTGCAGCTATCTAAATTTTTTTCTCAGATCCATTTCAAAGGTCCGTTCTTAATTTTCCTTATTTTCACGTTTCCTCACACTTATTTCACATGAAATGCACCCAACTGTCAGTTGTGGTGGCAGGCACAATCCTGCCTTCATTTACCAACAGGTACAGCATAAGAAGCAACAATGCAAGCTTCCCCAACACTGCCTTATTAGTGTGTTTCAACTCTTGATTTAATAAAGGAGAAAGGTTAGTTCAGTTCAATCAATCCTTCCTGCTTATGGTGCCATCAATTAACTCCATTTGCTTTCTGGGACTAGTAGAAAATAATTTTAATTTTCGCTCTCTGCTTCAAAGGAGAATTTTTTTTTTAAATGATAGAATCCCAAAACCAAATACAGATCTGTCATACTCAATGTATGACTTGGAATATTAATATAGACAAATGGTCTTGGTTTTGCTTGGTTAGTTTGGGTTATCTGTTGTGTGTACTGAGAAAGCCAGAAGATCCTGAGCTCCTGTAGACATCTTACATGTCCACTTGAAAATATCTTGACCTTTTATGTGCTGTTGTATCTTTATTTTTCCCCAGGGTGCAATGGATTTTTCCTGTGAAACCAGAGAAAGCATTAATGGAGGATTAGCTGTACATTCAGGCTACATAGAAGTGCTTTATATTGTCACTTTATATGGGTGTTTCTAAAGGAGGTCTGTGAGATTTTGAAGGAAGCAGGCAGAGAATTAAGTGTAGTTTGAAAAAATAAATCACATCCACGTACTCCTAAAGAAGGGCTTGCCAAAGAGCTTGATGAAAACATGGTTGGGCCCAGATGGCAACTAAGCCCCACCCATCCACTCGCTCACTCCCCCCACAATGGGATGGATATGAGAATCAGAAGGGTAAAAGTGAGAAAACTTGTGGGTTGAGATAAAGACAGTTCAATAGGTAAAGCAAAAACCGCGCCTGCAAGCAAAGCAGAACAAGGAATTCGTTCACTACTACCCATTGGCAGGCAGGTGTTCAGCCATCTCCAGGACAGCAGGGCTCCGTCACGCGTAACGGTTACTTGGGAAGACAAACACCATCACTCTGAACATCCTCCCCTTCCTTCTTCTTCCCCCAGCTTTCTATGCTGAGCATGACGTCATATGGTATGGAATACCCCATTGGCCAGTTGGGTCAGCTGTCCTGGCTATGCTCCCTCCCAGCTGCTTGTGCACCTGGCCGAGCATGGGAAGCTGAAAAGTCCTTGACCAGCGTAAACACTGCTTAGCAACAACTAAAACATCAGTGTGTTATCAACATTCTTCTCATACTAAATCCAAAACACAGCACTATACCAGCTACTAGGAAGAAAATTAACTCTATCTCAACCGAAACCAGGACAGATGCACTTCGTATTGCACGGACAGGGGCCCTCTTCTAGGTCCAGTGACAGCAGAAAAAGTGATTCCCAGCTACCTTTTTCTTCCACAGCTCTTCTGTTGACACCACAATTGTAGACACATTTTCTAATTCATGTCACTGTTAATCAACAAAGCTAATAAAGTAAATCAGAGCAAAGTAGAGACTTGGTGGGAAAAAGTTTGAAATAATCCAGCTGACTGTGCCTGAAACAAGTTAGGGAGCATTAACACAAGTCACTGCCGGCAGATCAGTGAGGTATAACCTATGGCAGGAGGCAATGACAACTAACAAAGGGAGTAGTAAGAAATTAAATTGGAATAAGAGCCTTCTCTGCAGCTTTGAAAGACTGTCACAGCCATTGCCCGGTTCTGGGAAAGCAAGAGCTCTAGTCACATCTCATTTTGATGACACGAAATTGATCTTTCTAATATTGACAAATGAGAAGACTTGACAATCAGACAGCTTCTGATATGAACAAAAGTCCTTATGGCTCAAGCAAGCTCAATTTAGGACAGGGATTTCTAAATGTCTGGGCTGAAACTCAGTTGAGGTTGATTTACGTCTAGAAAGAAACAACAGAAAATTAGTGGTTCAAGATATAGCCCCATGATACCTGGGGTAAAGGACAAGCTTTCAGTTGGTTACTTTTACATTCCCACCTGGAGGCTCCCTGATAAAGAGGTTTGCCTTCCAAGGTAAAGACTAATCTGCACCACAGCTCACATACAACCTAAACCAAATGTATCCCTATTTGCACAGCCTCTTGTTAGTGAAATTATAGATTTACACAGATACTCACTGCATTTCATGGGTTCGTTTGCTTCTTTATTTACCAGTCTTATCAAATCATGTAATTGATACAGCCCCACCATTCATTATTTCCTGTTTTATTAGCAGGGAATAGGAAAATTTGCATAACAATCCCTATGGGATATTAAACTCTTATAAATCTGTTCAAAGTTAAATGAAAAATTGATTAAGAGAATCCATTCCTTAAGTCTGCATATGTTTCTAAGATTGGTACCAAATTTCAAAGCTTCTAATTCTGCCAGAAGCCCTAAAATCCATTAAAGCCACTGTTCTTCCAAAAGCTGTTGCCTGGATGCTGTTAGTCTCTGTGTTCACCGTCACACACACACAAACACTACAGCCTTGCTCTTGTTTAATACAGGACAGAGTAATCCCTGGGGGGAAAAACTCAGAGTAAATGTCATTTGTTTTCTGGTCACTTGATGAGGCTGTCTCTGCTACCTGGCACCTCTGGCTGCGAAGCCAGGGATTTTTCCTGTGCATGCACTGCTATCTGTTGCACGGGCCAGTCCCTGACCTGGACAATGACAACGTTAGTGTTTTCCTGGCTTTGTACAAGACTTGTTAGGCTTCTTTGTTTAGTGCTTTCTCCGAGCCAAACCCTGCCGAGCCTGAACCAACACCCTCATGATTCATCATCTCCCCATGCAACAGCAACGTGTTGCTCAGTTACCAGAACAAACCGACTTCTGCCGCACGGCAACTTCCAAGACACCCGAGGTAGTCACTGCCGTGCCGTCAACCGGGAGGAGATGACCACGCTCGCACTGCTAATGCAACGATGATAGTTATCCCGGTGTCCTTGGGGCACTGCAGTAACCCCAGTGCCAGCACCACTGCTGCTGATCACAGAGGGGTAGGCTTCAACCTCTCTAACATATAAAGCTTGAACTTTCAACCAGGCCTGCAAAAAAAAGTGATGCTGATTTCTGCTAGAACATATACAACTCCCAAACAGTTTGCAGGCTGCTCTGAATCAGCAGCAAAAGTTACTGAAAATATTCTGAGTATTTTGAATGTGCTTCTATTGAAGTTATTTTGTGCTGTCACGGTTGCTCTTTCTCTAAAACATGGGAAAGGACACAAAGGGCAGTATTGCTTCACCTGCTTCAATCACCGCGGTGTCTGACGTGAGCAAATTGGGATTTGGGGACACAGAGGAGTAAGAGGAAGGAAAGCAGCTTCATTTCTTTTCAGATCAGGGCGGTGGTGGTGTTACCTTGGGTGTTGCCTTTGAGGAGTGGCTGTTGGCATCCTGAGGAACAACAGGCTCAGATTGTTTGCCAGCTTTAGCAATCAATTACAGCTAAATGCAAAAACATCCACAGTTTCAGTGTACCTTTCAAATATTCATCCTCCCAACAACTGTATGAGATGCTGTTATCCATATTTTCCATGGAGACAGATGCTCGGAGGAGGGAAGTGACACTGGAGGATTACAGCGCTCTGTTCCTGCACTCACTGGATTATTGGCCATGCTTTTCTGTTCATCCCTCATATCCACACGTGTAGGCAAAATTGAGGTTCCCACTCATTAAAATCACAGCTAAGCTCAACCCGCTGTAGGTTCCCTTTCCTCTCAAACCCTCACACACAACAAACGGCTGAAAGACGATGACTTTCCTGAAGCAAATGATAACATCGAAAGCCCAGTTTGTACATGCAGCTCGCTCAAATCTTTCCCCGCAGTACTCCCACGTGGATCACTAGCTGCAGCAGTAACAAGATGCAATTGAAAAATAACATTGAGAGCGATCCATTGTGGTACTTGAAATACTGGCGTTTCACATCAGGATTAGCACCCATTTCAAGCTCTTCTTGAGTTGCCTCCTCACTGTCACATTTTCCTTAAAAAAGGCTCTCAGTATGGCCTCCTCCTCCTCCACCACTCGCTCCTTCTGTAGTTCACTTACTGACCGGACCAGCCATGGTCACTCTGCATTTCCTGAGAATAAAAGAAAAAAAAAAGGTAACCCCTGATCCTTTTTATCATTTCTGTGTGGCTTCAGGGTTTTCTTTCCCTAGAATACTTAGGGAAAGCCTTCTTTGGGCTATGGAAGGACGAGCTGTCCTGAATTTCTGCTATCAGAAGACTTCAAGTGTAATTAGACAAGAGTGGATAAAAATGTGTGTTAATATTAACTTGTTGAACTGGAATGCAGACTCTTTTCCTGATCATATGCATTTGTCCTTTGCCCCCGCCTCCTCCTTGACTGATGGCTGAAAGATTTCCAACTAGTGCAGCTGCTGATCACTCAGTCAACGTTTTCGTCCAGGGTAGCTTGAAAAAGCTTTAACACTAATAACTCCGGAAGAGCTATGAGCAAAAAGCTTTGTGTCTTTTATGTGAGACGTGGCTGCTTGTTTGTGCTGCAATAAAAGCTCTTACTAAATCAGTAACATTTCAGCTTAAATCATTTGCTAATTATACAATTAATGGTCTTCCCTTTGCTTGTAATCCATCTTGTACTACACAGGGAGCAAAGGAAGAGTCATGGATGCCACCCTGGATTGAAGCAGAAGCCAATACTTTACAACACATTATCCTCAGCAATAGCAACCACGCTGGTCATAACCTGGCCATGTTGCAACATCTCCCATCATGAAGAAAGAGGCAGGCTCTGATTCAGCTTTGTCTCCGGGTCCAGCTGTGCGTCCCCTGCAGCCTTGTCCCAAGATTTTTCCTCAGGTAGGTCTAAGGAGACCGATGTGCCAGGTGCTCGATGGCTCGAGGCGAGCAGTGCAGCCAGTGCTGAGGTGTCAGTCTGAACGTGGCTTCGCTTTACGGCAGCGTCTGACCTAGCCAAATAGGCTGAAGCCCCAGTTACAGAGCTGCAGGTTTGGGGCTCACTCTTCAAAAGGACAGGACATTCACACTGCCCGCCAGAATGGACATTCCTTCTACCTTTTCATTTCATTACATCTAACTGCAGGAGTATTTCTCTTTTCCACATTTATTCACATTTCTTTTTCCCTGTAAAGAAGTTCCATAATGAAAAATAACTCCTGGTTATTCACGAGAATCAAAACTTTCATAAAACTCATCCCCAAAAATGCCGTTTATTGACAGTGGTCAATGAAGAAATTTCTTTTCTGCAACTTATGTTTTAGTATTTTGATATTTCCACTGTTGTGAGATAGATTTAAAAAATCTAAAGGAAAATTTATTTTAAAACATAAACTAGGAATTTCGTAAGGTTATTTTCATAAGGTCAAAGTCCTTTTGTTTTGATAAGATTAAAAAATTCATCTCATTAAGCACTGTTTTTGTTGTTTCACACGAATAAAAATAATATCAAAATAAAGTGCCTAAGTCTGCAAATGAAGTGTTACAGTCTGTTCTAATCATTTTGAGGTGAAAGTCTTTATTAAACCAAACTGGTTCTTAGAAGTTGCTTTAATATTTTTATCCAAATCTGCTTTTTCCAGTGGGAAAGGTTTCTATATGAAAATTTTTCGCCATTTCCATTTTAACGGCCACCCAGCTCTTACCAGCTACAAAAACAAACAAGAAAACTGCGGTGCATAGAAACAGAAACAGGCTGGTGAAGGGTTCAATATAAGCCCATAAATCTCTAATTATATAAATTATATTTGTTGCTAATAATACATTCTGCTAGTCACAGATGATTAGAACAAGGACTATTAATGTTAAAAGGAAACTCTTTATTACGCAGATGAAGGGAGAAACATCCTTTTAACATCCTATTGGAGATTTTCAATTATTATCATTACGATGGGTGAACTTGTTGCTTTAAATTACCCTCATGAGGTTCTGGTCTTTTCTTAATTTATACCCACATAAAAAGGATGGGCAGCTGCAGAGTTGTGAAACCCTCCTCCTTCCACAAGGAGGAGGAGAGAGCGTCAGAGGAGGATCTCTCTGATGGGCAAGTGACGTTTCTTCACGGTTGCAGCCTACTGACCAAGTGACATAACCCGTCAGGGGAGGACTGCCTACTCAGAGGTGGTAAGCCAGAGCTTTTTTAGCAGTTACCTACACCTTTCTTCCTCATTAAAGTAGGTGCTGCAGGCCTCCATCAGAAACCAAATATCCTGGTTTCATCTGTGCCATTTGACATTCAGAGCAGTTTACCAGTCATTTAAATCCACCAAGAAGTTTCTATTGCCAAACTTTTGGAGATGAAAATGTGGGTCTTACACATTTTGAATTTGAATCAGGAGTTGCAAACATCTTAAAAATCTTTATATAAACCTGCAGTGGCTTATGAAGCCTATGAAACAGTTCACAAAACTTAAGCAAGAAAATATTTCAAAATACTTTTAGTTGTACAGATTTGATGTTCCGCCTTTCAAAAGATCATGAGATTACTGAACAGCATTGGTTTCTCGGTGCAATTTCTGGGTCATCTAGGATGAGGTAGGGGTAAACAGAGGAGCCCTACTGGAGAAGACACCGTCTAACGTCTAGATACGGTTAGGGAAACAAACGAGAGAAAAGGACATCCCTTGCTGACACGTTTAGCCTAGCATTTCACTCTAGACAAGTCACACTTGGCTGACAATAGAAATAACATCCAGGCTGAAGCACTGCAGAGTTTGCATCCCGCTGCCTCGCTGCCTCGTCTCAGTTTCCCCTCTCCTTCCATTCCCACCACATCTCCATTCCACTCGCTGTCCATTTTTCCATGTGGCTTTAAATATACTGTCAGTGAGTCTACAAGAGAAAATTAATTAGGCAACAGGGCTGAGAAGCTGCTGGTGGTGACACAAAGTAATTTTTCCAGATTGTCGCCTGCTACTGACCTGCGCAGAATGGTCCTTCCCAGCCTCCTCCGCCTGTTTGCAGGATGTTTGCAATCTCTATTGGGAAGGGTACAACTGTTAATTGGAAATTAGGGCAAGAGGGCGGAGGCTCCTAAAACATAATTATAAAGCACCATGCTATGTCCCAAGCACTGCCATGGGAAAGCAGTTTGTAACTTTAATTTCAGTGCTGTGATGGCTTCTCTGCCAACTGTCTCACTGCCCTCGGGCGATTGCAGAGGAGCTGCTCCCCAGCACCAAGGTTTGGAAGACCGTACCGCCTCTGCCTCCTGCCTCTTCGCCGAGGAGGTTTGGAGCAACCCAGCCCTAGCCCGAGGGGCATTTTCTGCCCAAGAACTGATACTGAATGTCTCATCGCCAGCGTCTCGGCCCAGGGTTTTCTGCCGATTCAGCTCCTTGGGACTGCGCAGTGTATTTCTTAATCTGTTGCGATAGTAGAAATACACTGGCGGCTGCCCTAAAGCTGGAACAGAGCCTTTCTGTTGCCCAGATCAGCTGTTTCACGCTGAGCTTAATTTTCATGTGAGTAGATATTCTAGATGTCTACTATTTGCATCTATACAGTATTTTGGCAGTCCCAAAGCCTGGTGGGAGTTGGTATTTGAGGGGTATCAATTTGTATTTTTTGCTTGGATTATAGCACTACTTACCATAGCCATGAGGGAAGAAGGAAGCACGATGATAAAGCTCTGTAAGACGGACATAAGCGCTTCCTTTTCAAATGGCCCCTGCACGTTAGTTCATTCATTTTTTTATCGCTAGGCCAGCCTACAACTTCATTTTATTGACACAGAGTAAGTGAAGCTTCCTAATGTAAGGAAACAAACATCTGTAGAGCTGTAGCGAGGCACAGATCACATTTTTAGTGGCAGGAGCGTACGGCTGCAGCAATGTAATTATTTGGCATTTGTCTGCAGTGCCTCCATGCCTTCAAAATGCTTTTCACAGGCTGTCAACAAGTCTTTATGTTTGTGTTTGACTTGGCAGGGACTCTCAAAACCAGGCAAGTAAGTGAGGAGGAGCCCGTGTACAAGCCCAGTCATCTGTAACCTGGCTTAGTCTTCTGCGATCTCTCATCCGATAACCTTCAAAGCCGTGCCTTTCTCTGCATTTCACTCGCTGTTTGTACGTTATCGCTGGTGACTTGAAAGAAAGAATCTCTTTAGATTACATTAGCTTTATGCTAGCTATACTACTGTTTTTAATAGCAAAACAGCTACAGTATTTACAACAGCAGAACCAGGCCAGTTCTGGGGCAAATAGGTTATTCACTAAAAAGCAAATCAGATCTCAGCTTGACTTTAAACTCTCAGATTTGTAATTTGTGAATATTTTCATGCACTATAAAATAAAAATCAAACAACTAAAATGTCGTACCTGCATACTTTTGAAATAAAGTTTAAATATTCATTTCAAAATTCTATTATTCTAAAATCTGGGAAAAAATATACTGGGAAAAGAAAGCTGAAATCAATATTTTAGTTAGGGCTGAAGTTCATCAAAGTAGCCAAATAAAAAGAAACCAAAAAATGCCCTAAAGAATCAATCATTTAGGCAAACTGAATGCCAAGATTCTGGATTGTTTTACACAGTAAGCTACAAATAAACACAGCTCAGATTGGAGCTGTTCTGATGACATGAGGTTGCTGAATATCAATCCCTATTTCCAATATTAATCCAAGTTAGTACCCACCGGTAGCAATATTTAATACATTACAACAAAGCATCCTTTCCCAAAACATGCACTGTATATGATCTGTGTAATATTCTAGGTAAACTAATATTACATATGGGAGGTGATAACCCACTATGATGCCTGAAGCCATTTTTCCTCCTCAGAGCTATTTTGGTTTGATTGCTCCGTGTTAGTTACACTCCTGTTGCAGGTTCCAGAGCAATCTTTGAGTTGTATCGCTAGGAGGATGTGGAAATGTATGTGGAGAAGACACCCTCACGCTTTCTTTGAACCTTTAGAGGACTCATTCCGGCGAGCACCACAGTTCCCAAGTGCCCTCAGGAGCTTGGGAGGTAAAGGCAGAACATGTCATTTCAAGTCCACCGCTGCAAAAAATGTTTTAGTAAACAGTTCTTGTGTCCTTATTTGTCTTAACTGTGCCGATGGAGAACTGAAGAAGTTTGGTTTTACCTTGTTCTTTACTTTTTTTTTTTTGCGATGCTCCGTCCTGCTGGCCTAGATGCTGTTTAAGCATGCACTGCCACAGAGCTGAGCAAGGCTCCCCTCCAGCCTGCTCACGTGGATGGGGTGAGGAGTGCTCCCCATCTGGCTGCTGCATGGCCAGCTCACAATAATTGTGCTCTAGGCTGGGCAAGAGAAAGGAGGGACCTGAAGGATGTCCAGGACACTTCTGGGGATGACAGAAATTATCCAGAGTGGCAGTCGTGGGAAGTGAGGCAGCAGTCGGGGCAGGGGCACAGATTTGGAGGCCAGTGTACTGCTTGGGGAAGGATGTGTTGAAGGGGATGGAGCACACAAAATGCAAGTTCTTGCAGTTGAAACAAGAAGTTGTGCTGGAGGAAAGCTCAGAGGCAACGATGCTGCCCCAGGGTGAGGTCTGGGTATCGCCATAGGCAGTGCCAGAGGGAGAGGTACTCTTGTCTGGCTAGTGGTAGGTGTTGGATGGAAATCACAGGCTACTCTCAGATGATATTTCAGATCACCCTCCTATGGCAGATGGATGGCAAAGCAGAGCTGGGATCAGATAATGAACGAGATGATCAGAAATCTTCTCTGATGGCCAGGGACAGCACTCAGTGACTCAGGAGGTCCCCACCTGTGCTGTGACTCAGGGCAAAGTGTAAAGTTTCAGCTCTTCGTGCTCGTCCTCCTGTTACTAATCCAGAGAGTATTTCTTGGTGTCAAAGCACCAGGCCTAACAATTATGAAGGTAAATAGGTGCGTCTGTTCCCTCCCTTTTTCTGTGTATTATACATGGGAGTATCTTAAGGAAGATTGTAAATCTTGACACAGTGAGCTTTTGATTTTATAAGAACATTTTTCTGTCGTGGGCTAACCACCGTGAGTCGCCAAGTCTCTAACCTTCATCTGCCCACACACACAAACCTCTCAGCTGAATAAAATGGCAGTTTCAACTTGCTAGTAACTTCTTTGGGACTGTAGGCTAAACCTGAGGGGAACTTTCCACTCAGGTGGGTAACCATCCCGTCCTGCCATGAAGGTACCAGCCATATCACACAAGGGCCAGTTGAGTCCTTCGGGCTTTCCCCCAGACTCCCTTCCCTGGGCGCTGTGGGAGGCAGAGGCGATGGGCAGCTCCTCCTTCTGCGTGCTGGAGGACTCGGAAACCAGTGCCCAGGAGACTTGTTGATGTTAGTGAGAAACTGCAGGGCAGCAGAGAGTACGCGCTCCTATGAAGGGGAGGGCTGCAAAGGTAATTTGGCTGCTAATCACCCCAAACCATTTTACCGTCAGGACTGCAAATAGATTTTGGGATACCATTTTTACACTAGACTGGGTTTTTCTCTTGAACCTCAGTTCTTGTTTCTTTCTTCTTTTGAGGGTTAATTCTAAAGCAGCCTGAGAAAATCTTCCATTCTTCTAATCTGCCTAATGTCAGCAAGATTTTATTACTTCAAACCCTTTTATTTAAGAGGCAAAGAGGGAGGGTTAAGGGATAAAAGCCTACTTGTATTAATACTTTGTATAAGCTTAGATATGAGCATGGCAAGCATGGATGTGCTTGTCAGGACAGGGTGTGGTAAAATTGGGACAGCTTACCAAAAAGCAGTAATGCTTTACAGAAGTGAGGTGAGAAAATTTCCACATGGGAGAAAAAAAGAATGAAAAACTGGAAATAACAGTGCAAACCCAAATGTGTTTTACATAGCTTTGGTCCATCCTAACTGACATTGAGGTCAACTATAGACTAATTGGTGATACAAAGTATGTGTATATGCATATGCCTTTATGTAATATTCTTCCTTCACTGTCTTTCTTGTTTGCATTTTACTTATGTTTGATGTTTTGCTAAGGACAAGGCTCTAGGGCACTAGTTACTTTGCAAGAAATGGGGAGCTGGGCCTGTCACCCAGGTCTACATTCAATAGTTGAGTGAATCTGCTTCTTCTGGGTTTACACTATTCTGTGGAAAAATCCTACAGGCAACATCTCTCTCTGTTTGAATTGCATTTGAACAATCAAGGGCTATTTAAAGTGCTTTATGATGGGTTCTCCATGGATACTTAACATAATTTCTTTTCAGTATGATACAATCGTTAGAGTAGGTTTTCACAAAACAGTTTTTGCGGAAAAACAGATGGCTTAGGCAAACAGTGGCACAAGTAAAAGGATGTATCATAAAAGCTATCCAAGAGAGGACAGTTTGATCTACTCTCACCATATTTATCATAAACAGTAAAACTATTTTGAAAGTTGTTCCTTTCTCCCCACGCCCAGCACTCACATGCAAAATTCGATGATGCATCCACATTTTCACTCTGATCATAAAAAATGAAAAGCAAAATTGAAAAAATTTACTACATCACTTCATATGCAGGAAATCTGTGGCACTAACCAGTGTGTGTAGACAAGGCATATGAGCCCCAATGTATTAAGTCACTTAAGGAACCATCTATGTAAACAGCTCTGATGACCCCATCAGAACCATCTGCAACCTTAAGGTTATCCAGGCACTTTTCTAGATTTTGGCACTTAGCACCGCAGAACTTTGCAGATAAAATTTAGGCCTAGACATTGTTATGCAGCTGCCCCAGAGTAACAATTTTTTCTTGAAACCAAAATTTCTAGCAAAAGCAATATTTTGACAGTGAGGAAAAAGATGAAGGAAGATCCACGTGACGTCACCTCTCTTTCCCCATTATTAACTACATAGCAATCTTTCAATTCTCAGTTTTGAATTTCTGATATGACTCAGAAGTAACTCTTTGGTTGTTCAGTTCACTATCCTTCTAGCAAGATGGTTTGACTCCCGCTTTCCGACAGGGTGTACAAATGGGCCAATTCTGTTCTCCCTTATCACAAGCTTGATTGTTTCATTCTTTTCTTAAATCCACTCATCTTCAGAGCACACAGAAATCCACTGAATGTAGAAATGTGCAAGGAAGTGTTTCAAGAAATTGAATTATAAGAAGTAATAACTGTTGCACAACTGAGATGTGTCAAAAGGAAAGATGAATCTTTTTACTGCGACCACGTTGTGTATCTAACAAAACGTGATTTAATTATGACCCAGATTCTGCTAGTCTTACATTGAATTGTCCTTTATTCAAGGAATGATCCTGTCTGCTGTAACTCTTTTTCCTTACCTTGTAGGACCAGTGTCCTCCTCCAGAAGTAAGCAGAGCTGCTGAAATCAATGGAGCATCGCATAGAGATACTATTGATTCTGAGCACATGTAAAAAAAGGGTTTGCACTTCAAGGATGAAATGTCAGCCTCAAGAAAATCAATAAATGTTTTGCAAGTGATGTCAATGGGGTCAAAACTTCACTGATAGCATTAGTTCATACAACAAAATATGCACAACTTTAATACAGTTGCAAACTAGATTGCATTTGAATTATTGATTAAGCAGACTGCATTTTAAGACCACATGGCAGGTGCCTGAAATATGGACATATAGTGAAATATGGACATGTTTGCAAAGAAAATTGAAAAGACCAAGATGTCCACATGTTATACAAGCTCCGGCAGAAACACCAGAAATTAAACTGAATATATTAACTTACTAGTAGAAAGTTTTCATTATTTCTTTTGCTTCAGTTTGTACCTGTAGGGGTGCTTGACATTCCACTTGTTTTCAACACAATTTTTCCTTTGCTTGTCAGTAGTATAGTTGAATTAAATAAAATGTGTTTGTTGGAGGATGTTTCCCTAATTCTTAATTTGACGGGAACAGCAGCAATGCTTTTGGAGTGAAGTCTCTACTTCTGTTGTTGTAGCAGACCTAGTGTTCTCGAACGCCAAACCTTGCAGACATCTGTTCTTTCCTGATCTCTCTTTAGCTTTGCCGTTGGGCACGATGAAACTTTAAGTCTTTTATTGTCCTGCTCTTAGTGGTTAAGTGCCCTTTTCTCTTATAGGCAAGACTCGGAGCAAGAAGCCTGCCAAAAGGAGATGCAGAACTAAAAGGATGTTTTCTCTTCCTCTAATTTCCCCTTTCCTTGAAAAATCCAAAGCTTCTGATGCTGACTTAGCTCAAATTAATCTAACAATTTGGTTAGTTAATAATCTACTTGACCTGGCTGTAGACTAATTTAACAATTTAGTTGATAACCTAGCCAGTTGATAACCTAGTTAGTTAATAATCTAGTTGAGGCACATCCTTGGCTTCTGGATTCAGCTTCCTTTTCTGTCAGAACTGATTGCATTTTGCATGCTGCTTTTGCCATGCTCCCCTGTTGCAGCAGTCACAGGAAACAGCACTGGGATCCATACAACAATTTTGTACTTTTTCTCACTGTTTTTCTGCCGCAGGGTTTAGGATGTGGTTTTCTAGGGATCTGGCATGACTGGAAGCAAACTACCCTAAAGGCAAGGCATGACTGGAAACAAACTACCCTAAAGGCAGGCACTTGAGCTCTAGCCCCTGTGATGCTCCTGCTTGTTGGATACCCACCCAACCCCCTCTGGTTTTTTAGAGAAAGCCTTTCCCTGTGGGGGCCTGGGGCAGGGAGCCAGGCTAGGGTCCCTGCTGCTGTGCTGGGGTCAGCAAAGGTGCTTCACTCCTCCTCTCTCCTGGGAAGGGGAAAGTGGCGGTGGGGAATGGGGACTGGGGCTGTGTCCGGCACAGTCACAGTCACCAGCCCTGACACTGCTCTGTCGCCCTTAGGGAGGAGGAGGAGGAAGAGGAGGAGAAGCAGAGAGAGGAGGTGGTGAAGCTGCTGAGAGCAGCAAGGGAGAGGAGGGAGGAAGGGGGATGATCGCTGGAGATTTTCTTTGCTTTTTAATTATGCTCTGCTCTCTCATCGAGGTTGGAGTCACACTCCTAAACCTTGTTTTGTGCACCTTTCCCCACCTCCAGATGTTGGGTCAGTGTCCAGCTAATGTTAAAGAACCTGTAAATACAATCAGTGGTTGCTCAAGTCCCCTTTTGCTTCCTCAGGGGATTGCCACATCCGTTAGAGCAAAAACATCGAGCAGGACTGCACTGGCTTCCTATGCGGTGAACACGAGTGCATTACCCTCCATGCCAAAATGAGCTGTAGCACACTATAGCACAGAATCGTGCATACAGTTACTTGACACCACATAGCCCATAAGCAAACAGAGCAAGTCCACTACTCTCATGTGCTTGTGAAGAAGGCCTCAGGAGACAGCCAGAATAGGACTGAAGAATAATACAACCTGTTGTGATGCTAGATTTGTAAGCTACTCTCCCCTCTCAAAATCCAGCCAGCGCACCCAGGTGCTCCAAGGTGGTGCCTGAGAAGAGGAGGCTTTGGGGCCTCCCACACTTCCCCGTTCCTAGTACAGAACAAAAGCCAAGACTCATTTGTGAAACAATACATAGAGACCATCATTTATTAGGTATAATAAGCATAATGAAAAGATTTATGGTATTTTTTTTCCTGAACAAATAATATTACACAAAGAATTGCAAGCCATTTTATACAAACTGCTTTCTCAACTCTATTTCATTTTAATTTCCTTCCAACTAGGAAACATCTTCTTAATCTATTTGCAAGTTCTTGTCTAACTATTCCCTGTTGTATATATTCTCCCCATTGGTCTGATACATCTCTCATGTTTATTGATCAAAGTTAGAAGACACTACATAAAAGCGAATGGAGTTAACTGCTTCAAAAAAACAGGTTAAGTCCTGTGCCTTTATTAATTTTAGCTACCCAGGGGTTTTACTAAAAATTTTTTCTGCCTCTCATTCTTTGCAGTAAAGAACATTTGGCAGGGCACTTTTCATAAAGTACACAAAGTTACAAAATTGCAGATGTGTAACAAGCTAATAATTTTCTGTAGCTAAGGATTTCGATGAGACTTCTTGTTCCCCATAGCAAAATTATGCATTTTTTCTCTTAAGAGAAGAAATGGAACATTATGAAGTTAGGATTAACAAGGCAGAAACCAGCAGAGTCTTGAGTATACTTCACTGCTTGCAATACATCGAGGCTTGCAGCACTGTGGAGTATAAGATACTGAAATACTGTTTTATGATGTGATTTGCTCTATGAGAGCCCTAGTATGAGGTGGTAAGGGGTATTTATGCATTTTACAGTTATATACGACAGCATACACTTTCCAGTTTTAAAATACTTATGAACAGCAAACCAATGAAAAAGGGGCCTTTTAACAAACGTTTGATACCTACGCTCACACTGCTCCAGCTCAACTCCTGATGTGCTGGGGAATCATACCTCTGCTTAAGTCCTTCCTGACCCTTCTACGCTGGGTAAAAGAGCTGGACCAGTATAACAGAGCTTTTTAAAGCCATAGATTTTGATACAGCAGATAAAAGAGGCAGATAGCCATGAAGAAAGCCACCCCAGGAGCCTCTTCAAACCAGGTCTGTAGGTTGCCGGGGTGGCTTGAAATCCCCTCTGCCTCTGCCCGCTCTGTGCTGGCCCCAGCAGCAGCATGCCAGGATTTTCAAGGATTTACTGATGGTCCTTGCTTACTTTTACAACTATTTAGAAATACTTACATTCCACATGGATGGGTAAAAGTCGAGATGCCTGGCTTTGGTAGAGGGCTTTCTCTCGTCCTTTTCTTACCCTGTCCCTATGGCTTAAATGAATGAATTAAAAATGGAAGCAAAGCTATGGAGTGCTGGCTGACTAATTTACTACTTCAGCAGTCAGTGGATAAAGGTGTTTGGCTTCTTGAAAAATGTGCAAAATCTTCAGGTTAAAGATGATGATACACACAAAATGGGATTTTTCTGAGCTGCTTTCCTTCAGGAAGATGATATATGTTGTTTTGTTTATTGGCAGTTTAAAAAGTTTTTCTGAATTTAATTAGAAATATTAATGCATTTAAGATGCAATGGAATCCACATACACCCCACTCATGGGAATGGATGAGGAAACACAAGGGTTTTTAATGTTTAGACTTTATCTAACCAACACGCATCAGATATGAAGGTCCAAAATAGAGTAGATAACTTTATTGCAGAATGTCAGTACCGTTTTTCTACACGCATTTGAAAAGTTTCCAGCCTTTTCTACTAACATCCAATGATGATACTCTGGAAAACATAGCTGGTCTGTCAGATATCTCTGGAATACGAACTCATTTTTCCTGGTGCTTATGGGGAAGAGTAAAAATATGTGGGCTTCACATTACCCAAGATCTGATCTTCATAGTTAGGAAGGCAGCAGAAGAAGAATCCCAAGCATATTTCCATAATAGCGGTGGTCCAGCCAAAGCCATAGGCCCAGCTGAACATATTGATTCCTGTCATTTCAATTTCAGTCGAGAACTTTACTGGATAAATGACGAGGCCCATGATGGAGAACACAGCTGAAGCAACAGGAGAAAACAAAAAATGTTTAAGCTAACACCCATCACGTTGCCTGCCCCCATAATACTGTAGCTAGACCCACCCATGTTTTGGAGGATTTGAAAATCGATCCACTGCCGTGACAGACTTTATGTTATTTTTCATAGAGAGCTCAAGTGCACACAGGCAAAGACTTGGGCATAGAATCAGCTGAGGGAAATACCAGTTCTGGTTTGAATATACCCACACAAGCTAAACTTGACTTCATGTACTGCCTTACCAGCGACAAAAAGCAAGCCTCCAATCCCGCGTATGAAGTTGAACCGAAGTGTGTCAATGGCAAATGCTATGATGGCCAGAGCGAAACAGATGACTAGAAGTATAAAGCCGACCAGGTATGTGGCAGCAGCAGCTCTTCCCCAAGCTGAAATCAGAAGGAAGATACATTAGAAAGGAACAAAAAAATCCCTTGCAGTGTTTTTCTCTGGTTTATAATGAAAGGCTAATTGTAAACAAATGTGAAAAGAAGGTCAGCTCCCAAGAAGGAAAGCACGGGAGGTTTCTCTCCTCTCATCAGTGAGCTTAGTTCCACAAGAAATCATTTACTAACTGCAGAATGCATAAAAACGCCACCTTTGACCTCTCGTACAGAATGCAATGGGGCTTGCGTGCAAGCTTCCTCTTTAGATTTAACAATTAAGAATTGAGATAAAAATGACTGCAAAGATGTAGGAATGGACACTCTCCTTCAATAACAAATGTGATTACCTCAGCAGATGCCATAAAACCAGCAGCATTTTGCATGGACAAGGAGAATTAGACTGACCCTGAAACTAATTAAATTCTTCCTTTAAAAAAAAGTGTTTATACAAGCACTACTACTCTGGCATGCAAATTTAAAGGTATGGCAGTAGTCCATGAATGTCAAAATTCAGTGGTTTCTGCCTTTTCAGCCTTTGTTTAGCTCTGTGTTCTAAATGGGGCTAAAGATTTGGAATCTGTTTTGTAGGGAAATTTGACCTCTGCTTTTGATCCAAAGTCATAACCGTTTCATTTTGAAAAGCTTGTTCAGGATATTAATACTTTCATTTTCAAATTATATAACTTTATGTTATAACATGTCAGAGCAAAGCATATTGTGTTGGCATAACAACTGGAAAAAAATATTATTTATTCAATATTTTAAGTCTTGAGGGGCAACTACTGCTCAAAGAGATCAAAGTGTCTCCTCTTCTGAATGTAAAAAGCCCACCTTGACTCTTTTTAAATTGTGTATGTAGATGGAGTAGGCAGGTAAAGTCTGCTGGGCATCGACAGACTCTACCCCCTCGCCTACACTCTGTGTTTGTAAGGTGTCGACTTCTAACCAAATGTATACAGCAGCAGTGCCGAAAAAATTATCACAGCCCAAACAAGCCTGACGATTATTACAACTCAACTTAAATGCAGTACTTGCTGTTCAGTAAAAGTTCCCTCTGGAACTGAGTAAGATAAGATTTTTGATACCCAGTAACCTGCCAATTTGTTTGCTTCGAGCATGTGAAGTGTCCTACCTTCCCCCGGCCAGTGTCGGGTGGGCATGAAAGCCACTGTCCTGTCCCTGGTGAGTGACACCTTGGTGCTCAACCTCTCTTCCCCCAGGCCCCACACCACCTCTGCTATTAGACTAGAAAAATAGATCAGGATTTTCCAGCATCAGCCAATGAAAACCAATTTCTCTTTTTGTTTGCTTTTCACCATCCCCCCCGCCGCTTTATGATCCCAGTTCCATCCTAGCTATTGCACTATATTTTCAGTTTTATGTCGTGTCCTTTTTCTTCCTTATGCCAAAAAGTTTCTGTCTGCTTATAAGGCTTTTCAACTATATTATTTTTTGCTGTAAACAGGCAGCTGCCTGAGAAGATTGAAAGGGATAGCAAAGATGTGCCTACATCTCATTTTCTAGCCCAGTATTTTAGCCCAAACTCTTCTCTTGGGGAGTTTACAGGAGGCTCGGAGGTAGAGTATGCAATGTGGAGGCGCAGGTGGGAAGGAGCACCTCAGGCAGGGTATCAAAGGAAACAGCCAGGAGGAGGAATTTCTCGTACTGTCACAGCTCAATTTACCCTGTTGAGGATGCTCCTGTCCCAGTCTCTCCGCCACCCCTCTAAAACAGGAAAAAAAGGGGCACCTGGCCATAAGAGAAGTTGCTCAGCAGCGGTGACCTCACTGCTCTTGGATCCAAGAGTTATAACTTCTGGCAGAAGGATGAAATGTCAAGGACATCTGGAGGTGATGTTTTTTGTTAGGTGCACAACTGTTGCGGTTTGGTGCAAAACTCCTGGGCAAAGGGGTGTCCTTTCCCAGAGCAGACTCAGAGCGACGCTGCCCGCCCAGGAAGTGCTGAGGCACCATGAGACCTGGGGGTTTCTTCTCACCTGCTGCCACCACCACTGCTGCGGGCAGCAGACGGTCTGCCAAAGCTCAGCCTTGCTTTCCAAGAGCCGCTGATGGCAGAGCACCGTCCCCCGGGTGCATCGCCTGGGCTGGGGGCTCAGGGGGCGGTGCCCGGTGGCCGCAGCCATGTGCGGTGGCACCTTGCCCATGCCACCGTCTCCCTCCTCCGCCGGGCTCGCCCAGGTGTTTTTCCTGAAGTAATGTTACAAATGCTGTGACTGTATGAAAGCAGATTGGGTGCACGCCCAGCCCGCCGGGCATTGGCTATACGGCAAGAAGAGACATGCTTTGTTGCAGGATGCATCTTTAGGAGGCGTTGCTTAATCACCTAATTTTGTGACTCTCACTTCTACAAAAGAGAAAAAAAATTAACTCAACGTTGGAAGAAAACCAATATGCAGCTCCAAGTAAGGCAACAGGATTGCATGGAAGAGTCACTATAGGGTTTTTTTGAGGAACAGTACCCTGACTTCATCTGTCCTTTACAAAAAGTAGCAGTTAGCAGTAGTCTAAGACCACAATGTGCAAACACCTTACTTTTCTAGGGTAAAAGGTAGCAAAAGCTTTGTGTACGAATAATTGCAACTGGTTCTTTATCTGAAATGTTTATTTTTCCTTGTACCAGCCAGGAGCACTAGTGTCTTTACCAATAGAATTAAGACTTACAATTCCTTAAAAATGCCAAAATTAAAAGAACTAAATTGGTCAGAAAACACTGACAAGCGAGTGGTTAATCTGGTCCCAAATATTCTTATCTTCCAATGTTGTGGGGTTTTTTTTGCTTTAGGACAAAGCAAAAGCATAAATAAACCATTCTAACTGGAAAGTTTTTCTTAAAAATGTGAACTCCAGAATTCATCACAGGTGCAACACCAACTCAAAGTACACTCGATTCTAGAGAGAGGGCAGTTGCAAGCTGAAAGGATCTAGTCCACCAAATCAAAAATAGAAACAGAGGGAGCAGCAGGTTACAAGCTGAAATGTGAAAATATTCAGCAATTTGTGAGATCTGTTTTCTCAGCCCCCCAAAATGGCAGTGATATTTTGGCTGTTTAAGAGTTAAAATGTGCTTATTAGAAAATAAATGTGTGTTTATGCAAAAATGTCCTTGAATACCAGCAGGATCCTGTAACACTTTCGTGCCAGTCCTATTTCTCCCTTTTTCAGCTCCTCTATCAGCTGAAAGAATGCCAATGAACACTATGAAAGGATTTGTAGGAAGCTACACACCATCCACTCTTGAAAACTCCTTCTAGCCGGCAATTTTCTGAGCAATTTTGTCTTAAAACAAGACCTTGCTACCCCAAACAGGCAAAAGGAACCCACGTTTTCATGCCTATCTCAAGCAGAGCAAGGACAGTGCTTCTATTTACAGTGTTTTGTACGTCAATCAACAATGACTTGTGAGAGTCCGGACTACCCACAGTGAATGCAGTAATATGTCACTTCTGGAAAATGAAAATAAGTACCTGCCTTCTAAAACTCCCTGCTCTGTGAGAAGACCCCTCAGCTAATTTAGAGACCAGAAGGAGCCCACCCATGCCAGTACAGAGCTCACTGTAGCTTATGAGCAAGATAATTAGCTGAGACAATATACAATAATAACACAGCTTTATTACCCTGCTATAAAGCATGACTACCTCTTGTATTGCACCATCTAAACACGCTCTGAACATCCTATTGCTGACTGCAGCCATAGGGAAGCTGATGGACTTCATTAGAGATCCAGGACTAAGAATGTCTCCAGTTTCCTGCCTTCCTGATTTTACTCCCTCATGCGTTTTCCAGTTTGCAAAAGTGTAAACACTGCCTGTGCATCACACATAACGAAATAAACTTCCTTGCTCAGCAGTAAGTTGAGCCAAAACTTTGAACAACCAGATCTAGTCTTTCCTTAGCCTGCCGTATTTCATGCTCCAAACAGTGCCTTCAAAAAAGAGCTGTCATGCCTTGAAAATAGCATGTGAAGTCTACTTGCCCCATGACAAATACAAATTTCTGTGTTTCTGGTGTATGTGGTTCAAAACACGGGAAAACATTCACAATGAGGTTCTCATGTTTTTCTTCCTCTGGTACCCCCAAACCACATGAACTACTGAGTCTCTCTCCTTGGGTGACATTTTCTGAAAGCAAACCCAGAGAGTTCAGAAGTACTTCTCCTGGTCTAATCAACAAGAACATACTTCTCCAAATTCTCCTCCTGGCTTGAAGCTAAATACACAACTAGCACTAGAAAGAAAAACAAATGTTTATTGCCAGCTTGCAGACACCAACAATTATCTACAGGTTCTTGCTGGCTGATTGATTTAACACTTCAGCCACTGCAGTGAATTGTGCAGCAATTTTAGGAAGGATAGTTTTAATTCAAAAGAAACAGGGAGCGGGGGGGAGGAAGAAAATGTAACAGACTAATGTTTTGCTCTGTTATCCTTCATACCACCAAGGGAAAGAAACACAAACCCTGCAGTTCTAGCTCCAGTCTTGCAAAGCAATTCTTACAAGTACTAAAATCTGCCATGGTGGTGATTCACCTCTGTGTTGTACGTAATAAGAATGTTTCTAGGCTGAGTTTGCAGACCTCAACCTGTTTTACATCTCTCTGATTAAAGAGAAGGAGCATTATTTTGGAAACAAAGCTGAACTCACTTAGGTTTCTCAACCTGACGTTCTTCATCAGGGCGTGGTGAACTCTGCAGAGCACATGCTTCACTGAGCAGGAGCTGCTTTGGCCAGGTTTTATCCATCTCATTTTGGTTTGTTCACCTCAAGAAAGTTTCCATGTGAAAATGAGCATGTCTGCAGCAGAACATGTGCTCTCCTTTAGCTTGAAGCTTAAGATGGCCCAGCAACTCATTAACCCACATCTCAATTTATCAGCCGAAGGGTTACGAGCTGTCGGTGTATATGCAAGCCACTGCCACCCAGGACTCTGGATTCCCCGTGTTATCTGTGCAACACCAGACAGTGCAAAATCCTGTCTTCTGGAAATCATGACTCTGTAACATGCCAGCTACGGGAAACTTCTGTGCTCTTTTTGAAAGCAAGTGAACATTGAAATCTCTGCAAGTGTTTGCTGATCACATGAGCTGGCATTGAAATACCAGTGTGCATGTGTTTCTATACAGCCAAGATAAATGAGAAACTATTTAAAGCAGCTTCTTATGAATAAACTGTATATGCAGACTGAAAGCTATTGACTGAAAATAATTTCAAAGGAAGGCTATACAAATGAAGAAAATCACATTAGTCATGGATAATTTATGAACAGAATAAAATGAGGAAAAAATATCAAAGGCATTATTGGATGTGTATTATTCTCTGAGCTTTTAGCTTCATTGCATCTGGATCATTCTTAAAACAACTGCATTCTCTGAATATCTTTCCTGCGGGGAGTCAATACTGGATGTTTTTCTTTGGATTTTTTTGTGTGAGTTTATATCCTTTGGAGTGGAATACAAAATTTTTGGTCCTTCTGTTTGGTAACTGCATTCTTTTTCCCCTAGCATTACTTCTTTAGAATTCATTGGCAGTTAATATGGATTTCTCATTTAATAACAGAGTATTATCTCGTAACATGCAAGGCATTTTGATGCGAGCAGGAACCAGCTTTTATCTTGCCACTATTTAAGAGACAACCATGGAAGCAGAGAATGACCTATTTAGGTTCATACTAAATGCCATTGCAAAAGTTTCTTGGTGATTAATAGCAGGTCCCATATAAATGAGAAAGGACTAAATGACTTTAGGACAATTACCCCATAATGGTGATTTTAAATGACAACAGTAAGGAAAAGAACCTTTACCCATAGGTCATCTATCAGTAAAATACAGTACATGTTAGAAGAAAGCAGTGTCTTGACCATAGCTTACTGCTGAAGTGATAGCTCAGTTTGGCTTGGTGGACTTTTAACTCCTTTAAAGCAAAAACCTATTAATTCCCCACCGACTTCACTCACAAACATACACAGGCAAAGCCTGCATCCAAGGCTTTATGTACTTCTGCAAAACTCTTCTCTTATTGAGATAACCAATTCAACTCAGAAGCTATTCCGACTTGAATTTGAGGGGAGGAGCATTTACATCTTGAGAGAGTGGTTCAAATTCATCTCATCATAAGCCCAGGCATGTACAAGCTTGACTTAGAAGCTGGCTTCTGCAAATCTTGTATTAATGAGGACTGCTCCCTGATGCTTACTTAGCACTAGGGAGGCAGAAGTGGCAGAGGGCGTAGAGCAATCATCAAAGGGAGCACCAAGGGAGTAAGTTAGCTATTAAAAATAATGTGCACACAGTGCCTCAAAATTAAAGGTTTGCTCATGAGTCAGGGAGTACCCCTATCTCACATTATCTTCGGAAGCAGTTGCATACATTGAGAGCATCTCGGGATTAAAGCTCAGTCTTACACACTTTAATGCTATAACATTTTTCCTCCTATTTTTTCCTATTTATTTTAAATTACAGCAGAATTACTTACACTTGGATGCGTATATGGGGGTTGGGAGGGTCAGGTAAATAAAACAAATACGGTATTGACTAATCAGTACATATACATAAGCTCAGTTAATCAGAGTAGCAAGACGTACCTGCTCCCTAACTACCCCTGAGTTAAAGTGGGTTAAAATATTTAATGTGAATTAAACAGAATCAATTTCCATGATAATACAGGCTATGAACTAGGACTTTTAATTGAAACAGCAGAGTGGACCCTTTCCAGAAAGCTCTTTTTAAGTTTTATATTCCCAGGGCCATTTGAGGCTGAAGAACACTGAATTTACATCTCATTTCTATATGCACCAAGTATTGTTCTCACTTTTGATCTGCAGTTTTCATGCTGTGAGCAAACTTTGTTCTGAAACCTTGCTGAAAATCGCCTTTTGCACTGGGGAGTTTCCCGCTGATAGACAGCAGCTGTGAGTCTGGATCTAATTTTCTGTTAGAAGCAAAATTTTACCATTTACAAAAGAAAAACCCCAACATACAAGCAGAAATGGTACTTTGTGCTCGTAAAATACATAATAAGCTCTCTTTACTCTTCTTGTGAATGAAATAGCTTTTACAATGCTTCCTGAAAGTCTTCATCACTTGCTGCTTATTGCTGATGGGGTTGTTAATGAACTGCACAGAGACTTCCTACATTTGGGGCCTGGTTTGGGCACAGTGTGCATATTCAACACAACAGGTGACATGAGATGAGTTCAATTGCAGGTTAGTACTTCAGCAGGACTGTGTGTGATATGACGTGTTATTTAGTACCAGTAGAAGGAAGCCAGAAGCCTCTGGGACATAGGCTACCATCGTCGCTCCACAAACTACCTTGAGTTCCTGGGAACTTTTGACCGACGAGAGATTTTCTAATGGTACTTGACAAAGAAGAAACACGGCATTACAATACTCACTGACTCAATGCGTTCAAGGTTGCTCAGAACAATGCAAGCTGCCAGTGAGAAGTGACATGGAAATGTGAAAAAACAGTGTTTGGAGAGTTTTGTTTCTTTTCCTGCATAACTCCTTTCCTGCTTAAGTAACCTGACTGTTTAACCCTACGGTGGAATTCGAAATCCGTCTTGCAGCCCTTATCACCGTTCAGATTGTGGAGAGGTTATTATAGCCCTGCTGTATCAGATTACCTCAATAAGCTAGAGGAAGAGATGAGGTGAAGAGAAATGAGAGTTTAGCCACAAGTTTCCACACATTTTCAGCAGAGATGCCTCCTGTGTGTGTGTGTGAATGGTATCCTCTCAGGGACTTAAGGTCCTGACGACGCAAAGTGTTGAGGATCTCCACGAAGTCCTCAACACCAGCACTTCATATCTCCTGATGGGGAGATGAGAACCCTCCACACGACTGCTATTTTTCCACCCAATTTAACTGTAATTGTTAAAGGAAGGTTGGATAATCAACAGTGGGATGCCATCTGCAATTGCTCTCTGTACAGTTAATTGCTGAAGAGCATAACTATTATTTAGAAAAGAGTCTGATTAAGTGAATCTGTCACTAAACATATAAAAGGACAAACCCTAAAATTACAAGGGAAAGCATGTTAGCGATTGCATGGTAATTAAATGCTCTGGGCTTGATTCCCTTCTCTTATACCTCTTTAGTAACAATGGAGTGTCTCCTACAATCTGGGGAAAAATAAAATTTGTTCTTTCTTTCTTGCATCAGAGTTCCTTAAATACACTGTTGTTGTGATATTTCCATTACTATATACATTTAATTGAGCCTGTATTTTCTAGCATTCTAAGTTTTGAATAATGATTGAATAGTCTACGTTATTAAGTAACTAATCTTGTAATCTCATTTCTCACTGGTTAGTCCGAGGTAACGTTACACTTTTAGGAGACTGATGACTTAGAACATTATGTGCTTCTCTAATACACTGTCATTAAAACTACAGGCAATCACTGTATATAAATACAACTGTTTCATGCTACGATGCAGCAGGAACAGCAACAAGCTTTCGTTTTCAGTTCACCCTGTGTCAAAGGCGTCAAGGTTTGCCCTGTAACCCAGGCAATGCACAGAGCATAGAGCTGGGCTCCATCCCACAGGCTTCCTTGGACTGGTCAGAAACCTCCCCAGCCTTTGTTTCCCAGCTGCAAGGACACTTTTCCACATCTACTTGAATTTTACCAAATTCTGAAAGCCTTTAGGTGCAGAACCTTAACTTCAGGGAAAGTCTGCAACAAAGACCCCGTGATTTGAGCGGGTCCCTGCTTCAAAAGCACAGTTACTTGTTTGCTTCATTTCTATTCCTACGTGCAGACACCCTCAGATGCCAAAGAGCCGCCGGGACAGCCTGCTTCTCCTCCCAGGCCCTGCTGAGAGGGGCTGTTTCCCAGCCCATCCCTCTGGAAATATCCCTGTGTCACTCTGCTCAGGGCGCTTGCTTCAGCTCGAGGCAAGTGAGGGCTTCCCCACGCCTGGGATAGGTGCCGGCTGTCAGATGTGATGGGAACGTGGGGAAAGGCAAAACAGTTTTACGTAGGCAGTGTGGCAACGGGGAAACTTGGTATCTGGTCTGTCCCGTGCCCCGGGTGTGATGAGTCACTGGTCTGCTGGAGAAGTTAGTTTTCCAGAGGGAGAGCTGTGGGGCCAGCAGTGCAAGGCCAGTGGTAGGTGTGGTACCAAGAGAGGACCTTTGCTGCTCGGAGACTGCTCCCGACCACCCCAGGTACCTTGCTGTTCATTAGCTGGGGATTTTTAGCAAGTGATTTCCATTTTGTTGTTCCTCCAGAATAATAAATGGTGCTTCATCACAGCAAAAGATTCTCTGGACCTGATATAGGCAAAACAGGGAAGAAAATCTACGCCTCGGTGGGGTTCTCACGAGACTAAAGCAGAATATTTCTTTCCTCAAGAGGATATTACCTTTTGCAATATTCCCTCCTTTCACTTATCCTGTAGACATACTCATCTGCTGCCGTATTTGAAGTAATTTTTGCCATTATAATCCTACTATACTGGCCATCCTATCTTGTAGTATTGCATTAATATTCATGGACCAAAATAAAACTGGAATGAGCTAGAACATAGTTACCCATTATTTGCCTGGAAGACAAGATGCAGGAAGAGGTACTTTCCAGATGGCAAAATCATTCATCCCGCCACTAAACCCTCCACACATCTTGGGAAAGGGCTGTAAGTGAAAATAACTGAAGAACTGGATTCCAATTGTCATGTGGAAATGCCTTTTCCTGATTATTTTCCCCATATCTCTATTTGGGGAGATATGCAAATGAGCCAACCACTTCAACCTAAACTTAGAGCCTTAGACTTGCAGTTATTTTGAAGGCAGCATCTGAAGAGCTGAAGGGCCAGGTGGAACATAAGGTGGGGCAAGCGTAGCCATGAGTTTTTCATCTTATTGTGCATCACATTGGGACTAATAAAATGAAATCAGTTATTTTCTCCCAGCCAAACCCACACATGTTTAAACATCTTCAAAGCCTGCAGTGGAATAAATTACACTTTGAAAAAGTGTCTCAGGTCTGTGAGACACACCTTGTTCAAGAGAGGTTATATAGCCAAAAATCAAGAAAAACAAAGGAGTGCTGTGCCAGCTTCATGAAGGGATTTAACCTCTGCGTTTTCTTTGCAAGCTCAGCCATGTCCCAGACAGATACATTCCACATTGTGCTCATTATCTATCCAAAAAGTCTTTGTCTCTGTCTTTGTAAAGGTTCAAGCATGTTATAAGCTTGAGACCTTTATTTGTTCCAAGTGCCAGAACATTGCAGAGCTACAGTTTGCATCTCTCGGTCCCTCATCCTAAACTCCATTCGTTTCTAGTAAGTGTCCGAAAGCACGAGATATTTTTTCCTAGAAAGCTCTATTTATTTGAGCTAAATATGCTTGAGAAGCAAAAGACTTCTGACAAAGTCTAGATGGGTGTCATGTGGTTAAAGCGGAAAGTCTGAACTCTTGGAGAAGATAACAGAGTGTATAAACTCTTCATATTCTCACTTTCCACAGAGTTCATAAACTTTGCAAAAGACCTAGAGGGTGTAGATGCTTTCACAGAAGATAACTGCACTGGTGGAGTTACTCTCCTGGCTTTCCAAGAAAAAATTGTACAGGCATCTTGTCTTCCCTGTGAGGTTTTGAATTCTGTCAGCTTAAGCAACTATTCAGAGACCCCAAACTCCACTGGTGCAACCAATGAAACATTCAACTTTCTTCCCTTCCAAACTGACTGACCTCAACAATGTTGGCTTTTTGTCTTCTGTGTATATACGTATGTTAAGCCAAACAGCAAAGATTCAAGGGGAATTACAAACATTGCAGGCAGAGAATTTGATCTGAATTTGCACATATATTGAACAACTTGCAAGAATGTTACAATTCTATCTAATTATGAGGGGATGAAGATGTCTGTAGTGGATTAAGATAGCTACACTGTCCAAATCAGGTTGAGAATAGTTGCTGGCAGCTGCTGGGGTACACATGCGTATCACGTATGTCAGCGAAACCATCCCTGCAGGAAGACCGAATTTCAGAACCTACCCTGTGGCAGATTAGGCAGGGAAGCTGAGAGTAAAGCCCAGAGGAAAGGAGATGGGAACTATGGAATAGAGGGGGGAAAGAGACAGTTCATCTCAGGGAAGATGTAAAACACTTGTGTCCTTTCTGTTTACATCATGTCTTTTGTCTCTGTGCTCAGGAAGACATTTAATTACACTTTGTTCATCCAGCACTGTGTTTATCTTGGCACAATACAAAGTTAAACATCCCACAGAACATGATGCTGAATGCTTCTGTGACCTTTCTGGAGCAGAGTGGATAAATGTAATCCCAGAATTATTAAAACCCTATGTTTCAGCACTGAGGTAGGTAGAATCAGGCTCAACACAAGACCTGAATGCTCACAAGTGAGATGCTGTCTCATGGCCTGCTCTTTCACGTGGAATCCAAGACCAGCATCAGGTACCTGCACCCCATGTGGGGAAAGGCAGGAGCCCCAGAAGAAAAATCCCAACCCCACACCGACTGAGCAAGTTCAGAATGATAGGAAAACTGGAGGGCAGGATTGGATCTGAACACATCCGACCTCTGGAGAGAAGGTGTCTGAAGGAAGGGGCTGGAAAGGATCGGGACAGTGACATGAGTTTGCAACCTTAACAGTCAGATCTACAGCCCCTGCAGTGGCCGAGATCTACATTGTAATGGCATAATCTTGCAGAGGCAGAATAATCCATTGTCACTTGGCCTATGCACACACTTTTTACATACAGGCTTTACATATTCTCCCATTGGCTAAATGACTCCATTGTCCCAGACGTATCTTCCTTTTCCACCTGGAAATATTGTCCAGGAGGAATTTGAGGATTTGCTTAGGTTTTCTGGGTATTTAGTAAGCTTGAAGAGGTCAAATGATAGATCCATGCCCACTGAGAGCATAACGCAGCCATGCAGCACGTGAACAGCGTTTCTAATGCTTTCAGAAGCATCAGCTGACTCTCCAATGTATGCACTGGAGAATATTCTGCATTTGTGTACTAAATCCAACATTTCTGACATGTTAGAAGTGCTGGACTTATTGTGGATGTGATTCATGGTAACCCCAGACATTGCAGGATAGTCCACGTAGGGGATGACCTCCCTGGTTTGTCTGTAGATGCTGCCCAGTGGCAAACTGTGCATACAACCGCAGAATTTAAGCATGTAAGAGTGAGGCAGGGTAAGGAAGGAAGTGAAATGCCAAACAACCGTGTCGGACCTGGAAGCAAGGTGAAACTTCTCTTGTATTTTCAAGAGAAGCAAGGTGAAACTTCTAAATATTTTCTGTCCAGTTAAAGCTGGCATTCATGACACAGAGAGTGCCTGACCTGGCGATCAGGAGGAGGGCTCACTTTTCCTGGAAGCTCAGGACCGAGAAGCCCTTTGCTAAGCATCATGGTCTCTCTCCTGCTCTCCAGCGCCAGGTACCAGAGGCAGCAAACTGGCTTGATCTGTGCCCAGCCACACAGCTGACGCAGGAGCTCTGAGGGCAGGACTGGGCGTGATGCTGAATGGAGCCAATCTTGTCCTGGAGCCCTACGCTCACAGAGGCCTGCTACAATTAACTCATTACAGCTGAATTTTGTGCATAGAAGGTAGAGTTTGACCATAGATGATAAACTTTCAGGAAAAGTAATAAATGATCCCTGAGACTGCTTCTGGAAGTGGTTTTATGCTCATTTTCAACAAGAGCAGCTGAGATTCTGAGCCTTAGAGAAAATGCTCTTCCTTTTAATTTGAATTAGCATAAATTGTAAGAATGCTTGAACTTTCCTCCTGGCTTAGGCTAACAGCCCATCACTCACAATAACTTGTTTCAGACTGTGGCCAGTAGCAGATATACAGAAAAAAAAAGAGAAAAAAAGAAATGGGGCACATCTAGACTGATCCTTCTCTTGGCCTATTCTCCCAGACTCAGTTTACATCTTTTCAAGCTGAAGGTTGCACCTGGGTCAACATGTTTAATAGCATACTTAACCAAAACTCAGTACAAACAAGAAATCCTTTCATCTTTTAAAGCTTTCTTTCATAATCACAAGGAGACTTTTTCACACGACCCACCTACCGGGGCAGTTTCAGGGCAGCATTCTGCAGCCTGACACTCCCTGGGAATATCTTCCAACCATCTGACATTTTTACCTCCCCATTTCTTGCTGGCACTCCGGACTGGCTTATCACACTGACGCCAGGCTTACCCACGCAACCGTTTGGACATTTGGTCAGCAGTAGCTGTTAAGTTTTGGAAAGCAGTGATTAGTGAGAGGAGGTTACTAGCTTCTTCTAAGAGAGGAAGAAAACCTTAAATGCTGTAATATTTTTTGCACTGGTACATTACCATGTGTGGGTTTTTTGTACTATGCAACCAGGTTTCTTTCTGCACAGGGGTGAGGGCATTTTTCTTCTTCATCCTGTTAGTCAAAAGCCTTGATGTATTTCAGTGACAGTCCCAATTGCCCATAACTTCGTATATAAATGACAGATATTAGGCGATACGGTCAGGAGAGCTGAAGGAAGATGAGCTCGGAGATGTGACCCACTGCTTCCGAGACTGCTCCCCACCACCCTTGCAGGTGCTTACCGTAACCCATGAGGGACTCGCAGGACCATTCCTCACCCAGCCCAGACCTCTTGCAGCTCTCCCATAACGATGCTTGGTGCACGTAGGGCAAGGTCTGCGACTCCAGCCAGCCCCTGCCCGCCAGTGCGATGATACCGAAGATGACGCCTATGCCCAGGAGCAGGGGTAGGATCCATCTGCACCGCGTGTAGTCGAGGCCGTACTTCACCATCTTCCAGGGCAGGGGGAGGCTGGCGGGACGAGGGTGGCCGTCTCTGCCACGGACTCAACGATGCGAAGCAAAGGATGCTTTTGCAAAGCTCCTGGAAAGCAAGTGCCGGTACCTGTGAGCGTGCGTGCAGATGTTTGAGAAAAGCTTTTTAATCAGGAGGGACACAGCAGGGAGGGAGGGAGGGAGGGAGGGAGGGAGGAAGGGAGGGATGGAGGGAGGGAGCTCCACCTAGATTCAGATGAGTAAGAGCTGCCACTGAGCAATAACCAGTTGAGCTGGGGAGAAGCTTGGAGGCTGGGTTTATCTGTGGGATCCTCTCTGCCCTGCTGACTAGGTAACAAATCGGGTGCTGTTTACCCTCGGCATTTAACGCTTTCCTTCCTGCCACTCCCCACCAGCAGGATCATCTCACAGCTGTGTTTGCACCTTTCTGTCTCCTAAGGGATTTGCATTATGGCAGGCAAATAGAGAAGACAAGCCAGGGAACTATTTGCATTAGAGGGTGGCTGTTTCTGAAACTTGCCACCTGCAGGTTGAAAGCTGCTTTTCTTGGACTCCATTTAAAAAAAAAAAAAAGATACCTTATTTTTTACAATTAAAAAAAAATTCCTCTGGCTGCTATAAAGCTAAGGCAATAAAGAATGTGTGACTGCCCTCCCTCCCCCTTTTGGGACATAGCTGCAGGGGAAAATAAACAACAAGGTTTACCATTAAAAATATAGTATGGTCTGGGTATAGCCTTAGCGGGAGAACAAAAACTGAGCTTTGAGTGGACCGCGCCTTACGAACACCCCCTGCGTGCGGCTCTGGCTGCAGGTCCGCTGCCCGCGCCTGTCAGGGCCTGCCTGCGAGGCGCAGCCGGGGCAGTGCAGGGGTGAGCCATCGCCTCGCCCTGCCCGGGAGCCCACCCAGCCCACTGCGGGGCAGAGCTTTCTGTCAGCTCAGAAGAGACATAGCCATGTTCGTAGCACTCTGTCTTTGAACTAACAGGTGCTACAACCTACTATTTTGGTAGGGCCCAGACGTGTTTACACCTGGAAGCAGCTGCACCCCTTGCAGACCAAAGCTGTTTTCTGTGAAACATGGTTAAGCACAGAGAATGCAAAGTATCCTTTGCTCCCATGGTGGATTTTGTCAGGTGGGTCAGCATCCAAGTACCTCATTTACTCACAGAGATGAGGTACTGTATTGCAGCTTTCGTGGTGAAGTGTGACATCCGTGCTGAACTGCAAATGCCACAGCATTGACTGAATTAATATTCATAAATCAATAATGGACTAAATAAAAGAATTAATAATTTACGTTGAATTGATACACTGTACAGGGGAGGCGCTGAGCTTGCATAGACCCAAACTGGAACATCCACAGCAATGAGCTGCAGCACCGCGAAGAGGTAGTAGCTCCATCACAAAAGCAATTTGAACGGGTTAATGTGACACCGTGCCTTATCTCTAATCAGAGACAGCTTATTAGCCTGGTGGTAGATTAGCAGTGGTGTGGCTGCTTTGCCTCTCATTCTCTAGCTGCTGCAATTCTGGCTAGCTGAAGCACCCTGCCCGCAGCTCCCCCGTAGCACGGACACGGCCCAATATCCCTGCGGTTGTGAGAGGTCCGTCGGGGGCGTTCAACGAGTCTCTGTGAGAGCAGGAGACATTTTTACCCGTTTGGCCTTTGAATTTGAATGTCGCTAAAAGCAAAAGCCAACTATGAAGATACCTCAGCTGCTGTTTCGGGTTGGAAATGAGGAACAACCTTAAGAAAAATGGATCACTATTTTTGTAAAGGACAGCGTAGGGAACGACCATTTCCTTACAATATTATGTATCTTCCCTTGTAGTCCATGTGTGTGCTCTCCACAAATTCAGTTATCGTTAACCTAAATATAATGTTTAAAATGCTATTTACCAGTTCTATAACACTGCAATATATCATTTTTATGCATGATTTTTAAAAATATTTACATTAAAACAAATATTGTTTGAAGCTCACCCTCAGTGCAGTATGCTGGTACCTGCAAGCTGTCCAGGTCTGTTTACACGTGTTCTTTCTGTTGCCACAACTGAGGTAGAGATGGGCACAATAAACTCCAAAAGATTGAGAGAACACGGATTTGGATTTGGATATTAAATGTTTTTTAAAAGATTACTTCAAAAACAGTCATGCATGTGGCAGCAGACGGTAGCCCTTCCTTAGCTGTCTATATCCAGTCTCTTGCCAAGTTTTAAACCTTCACAAACAGTTACAGTTTTCTAAAATGTCAGCCTTCTTTTCTTTTGTCAGAGAAAATAACCAAATCAAGTTAAAGCAATTTTGTAGCTGAAATCCAGTTTGAAGTCAGGCACAGTCAGGTACTTGAGAGCCAGTGTTTGTTGAAGAATAAAATCCTCTTCCCTGCTCTTTGAATTCTCAGCCATGTTTCAGGTAGGCATTTATGACTGAAGGATTTGTCATCAGTTTTTGTCATAAGTCACCCTTGGATGAATGCATATTGTCACAAATGTTAGTATTTGTGAGATGATACCACAGAACATATTTATCATGCTGTGAAAGAAAGATGAGTAGTGTTCAGTCACCACGGGTGTTTCTGCGTCTTGTCCGTCTTTGTCATCCTGAAGTAACTTAAAGCTACAAGCAATCTTCATGTTCAATACAAGGGTAATTTGTGATATCATAGAATCATAGAATGGTTTGGATTGGAAGGGTCCTTTAAAGGCTATCTAGTCGAAACCCCCTGCAGTGGGCAGGGACACCTTCAACTAGATCAGGTTGCTCAGAGCCCCGTCCAACCTGACCTTGAATGTTTCCAGGGATGGGGCATCTACCACCTCTCTGGGCAACCTGGTCCAGTGTTTCGCCACCCTCATTGTGAAAAATTTCTTCCTTATAGTTAGTCTAAATCTACCCTTTTTTTAGTTTAAAACCATTCCCCCTTGTCCTGTTGCAACAGGCCCTGTTAAAAAGTTTGTTCCCATCTTTCTTACAAGCCCCCTTTAAGTACTGACAGGCCGCAATAAGGTCTCCCTGGAGCCTTCTCTTCTCCAGGCTGAACAACCCCAACTCTCTCAGCCTTTCTTCATAGGAGAGGCGTTCCACCCCCCTCATCATTTTCATGGCCCTCGTCTGGACCTGCTCCAACGGGTCCATGTCTGTCTTGTGCTGAGGGCTCCAGAGCTGGACGTAGTACTCAGGTGGGGTCTCACCAGAGCAGAGTAGAGGGGCAGAATCACCTCCCTTGACCTGCTGGCCACGCTTCTTCTGATGCAGCCCAGGATACGGTTGGCCTTCTGGGCTGCGAGCGCACATTGTCAGCTCATGTCCAGCTTTTCATCCACCGGTACCCCCAAGTCCTTCTTGGCAGGGCTGCTCTCAATCCCTTCATCCCCCAGCCTGTATTGATGCCGGGGGTTGCCCGCGGATGGATCTCATCAGGTCCCATGGACTTGTGCACCTTCAGGTTTCTTAGATGGTCTCGAACCTGGTCTTCTCCTACAGTGGACGGCTCTTCATTCTCCCAGTCCCTGCCTTTGCCTTTTGCGGCTTGGGCGGTGAGGCTTGAGCACTTGCCGGTGAAGACTGAAGCAAAAAAGTCATTGAGTACCTCAGCCTTCTCCATATCCTGGGTAACCAGGTCTCCCGTTTCGTTCCAGAAAGGGCTCACATTTTCCCTAGTCTTCCTTTTATCCCCGACGTACCTATAGAAGCTTTTCTTGTTGCCTTTGACGTCCCTGGCCAGATCTAATTCTATCAGGGCTTTAGCTTTCCTAACCTGATCCCTGGCTGCTGGGACAATTTTTCTGTATTCCTCCCAGGCTACCTGTCCTTGCTTCCACCCTCTGTAGGCTTCCTTTTTGTGTTTGAATTTGTCCAGGAGCTCCTTGTTCATCCATGCAGGCCTCCTGGTGTTTTTGCCTGACTTCCACTTTGTTGGGATGCATTGCTCCTGAGCTTGGAGGAGGTGATCCTTGAATATTAACCAGTTTTCTTGGGGCCTACTTCCCTCCAAGGCGTTATCCCATGGTACTCTACCAAGCAGATCCCTGAAGAGGCCAAAGTCTGCTCTCCTGAAGCCCAGGGTAGTGAGCTTGCTGTGCACCCTCCTCGGTGCCCTAAGGATCTTGAACTCCACCATTTCATGGTCACTGTGGCCAAGGCTGCCCTTGAGCTTCACTTGCCCCACCAGCAGAGAACAGCAGAGATAGATGTATTCAAAGGTGACCAAACGAAGTATCTCGTTTAATTCTGATACTCCTGTGGCAAATAGGGTATTGTGGTTTAACCCCAGCCAGCAACTAAACACCACGCAGCCGCTCGCTCACCCTCCCGCTCCGGTAGGATGGGGGAGAGAATCGGGGGGCACAAGTAGGAAAACTTGTGGGCTGAGATAAAAACAGTTTAATAATGGAAATAAACCAAAATAGAACAGTAACAATAACAATTATAACAACAACAATAACAGAATATACAAAGCAGGTGATGCACAATGCAACTGCTCACTACTCGCCGACCGTGTGTCGCAAACAGGGGGAGTCATGTCCCCCCCCCCCCAGTTTTATACGGCGCATGACATCACATGGTATAGAATACGCCATTGGCCAGCTGGGTCAACCGCCCCGGCTGTGCTCCCCCCGCCCCCAGCTTCCCCTGCACTTGGCAGAGCATGGGAGGCAGAAAAGTCCCTGGTGCAAGCACCACCCAGCAACAGCCAAAGCATCAATGGGCCATCTACGCCCCTCTCATACCAAACCCAAAACACAGCACCTCCCCCCAGCTACTGGGAAGAAAGTTAACTCTGTCCCAGCTGGAACCAGGACACACGGAAAAATGACTGAAAACTTTTGTTAAGGAGTCTGTGATTTGATTACCCACAATGTGCTTTGTATTTTGCAGCATATGAGCTGGGTGTTTACTTGAAAGCAAATGCTTTCTCCTTTCCACTACCTGTGGATAGTCCCTCCTGGTTCACACCAGAATCATCTGTTGAAAATGAAGATACATTATGAATGTTAAACCTGGTAGGCTGCAGTGCACTTTCTGCATCTGAAAACATTCCTTACTGAATCTTCATTGCTACTTGAAGTAATCATGTAAGCAGTAGGATACTGATGAAACAAATAATTCTGCAGCATTAGAGCTAAAAATAAAAACATGCCCTTTTCAGCCAAAACACACATGGTTTTCTTAGTGGAAGGAGAAGCTAACAATTGTCACCCACCTTTAGTCTGGTGACCTGGCCAGTTGAGCCATATAAATGACTGGATTGACATAGGCTGACCAGCTGTCATGCATGTTCATGACTTTTGCAGCAAGCTCATTTTCATTCTCTGGTATTCATACTGCTTATAAACAAGAAGTCTCCGGAGTTTGTTTTTTAAAAGCTTTGCTAAGATTATTTTATGATCCGTTCTCTTGTGTGGTATCTTACATCTAACAAGTCACTCTCAGCAATTGAGAAGCTTTTTCTGCATGAGCTATCATAAATCTTATGACTATAATTATCATCTTTATTGATATATTTACAAACATAGGTCCTTTTTGCTGATAATGCCAATCTGCCTCTTCCCTCCAGAGAGGGCTGTGCCTTGCCTCGCAACTGGAATGTTGCGCTGCAGTTATTGTTATAACCACAGCCTATACAGTGACGCAACTCAGCCAAATCCTGGTTGGGCTAAATTGTACCTTCTGGTCACCTGCATCGCCTGGGCACCAAGGCAATAGTGTTCTCAATATGACTAATATTTCATCCATAATCAACACACGTAGAAAAATACCTTTAGACACCAGAAGTGTTCACAGGATAATCCAAGCTGCAATTCCTTTACATTAATTAGAAGTATACTGGAAATGCATTTCGAACAGGACCTAACTTTACTTCATTGCAAAGTAAGAACATCCTCCTAAAAAAATGAACCCAGTTGAGATCTTGAGGTTTCCCATACACCGGGCCTTTCTGAAGGACTCTCCCGCGGTGGCTGGATACTGATGCTTGTAGTGACCTGGGAGTGGTCGGTGGTCGGTCCTGCCGCCACGCGTCTGGGAAAGCCTTCCTCTAGCTGCCTCGCGCAGCGCGGGAAAGCTCTGCAGAGGTTTGAGACCTCCTTTGTTCTCTGGCCGCTGAGCTTGGAGGAAATTTTCCACGGGGTTTTGTTAAGACTTTTAGCAAGAGCCGCCCAGGACTGGCTTGCTGTTGGACCTCCACAGCCTGCCCCACGCGCAGCCCTCGCTGACCCTTATCGGTAAGGCAGGCCTGCCTCGGCGAGACAAACGCTTGGGCTTAAAAGGCACATTCTTCCTTTCCTTAGAGAGGTTGCATGTGCAAAACCAGAAGATTATCACAAGAGCAGGTTTTAACAGTTGAGTTGCAAACGTGAGGCTGCGTCCAGGATTGATATTTCTGTGATCAGTTCAAGGCTGTATTAGGAAAACACAAATTAGGAAAACACAAAATTAGGAAAACTCAAAAGTCTCTGTGTGCCTGAGCGTGGATTTCATTTTCAGCTAGTTTTTGCTAAAGGACACGGTTTCTTCAGGGTGGGTTCTGTACTGGAACAAGGTTTAATCCCCAGTTGTTTCTTACCGATGCTCTGCAGAAGCGTGATGAGTTCAGCCTACCCCGCCAGGCCAACGGCTGAAATCAAGGGTGTCCTGTAAACCCACCATGCAGCTACCAGCCGAGATGGCTTCTGACCATTTGTCACCGTTGTGGAGGGCTGCAACTTCCTCAGGCGGCTGTCAGGAGCACAAGCTCTCTGGAGGGCACACATGAAGCATACAGGGTTTTTACAAAATTGCATGTAAGCAGTTAGAGTGGCACAGTGCAGCCCTGTTCTACATATGGGATAATTTTACTTAAACTACTTGCTTTGGGCCCCACAACTTCTCTGTGGCATAGCGAGGCTAACTAAATAGTTGTCCCATCGTAGTGGGTCATAACAGTAACTCCTTGTAAAACATACAGCTCAGATGCCTTGGGAGAGGAATAAAATCAGCCTTATGTAGGTCATTCCCAGGTGCCACACCTTTGCTGCTTACATTTCTCTGTCAAAGAAATGGCTTTCATTTATGTGCCTTGTGGGTCAGTTGGGAACAGCACCGGCTACTTCTTTAAGCACTTTGAGATTCACAGATAAGACGAGACATGCATACCAAGCATATCTTTAAGAGTTTCGGCCATGAATTTTCACTTTGAGATTCTCCAGCCAGAAGTAGGGTTTTGCTGAAACCAAAATGTTATATGGAAATGACCTCTTCAGTTTTAAATGTTTGATACGGAATTGTTTTGGGAAGTGGGCTGAAATGAAAATGGTGGTCTCCTATCAACATTTTCAACTTTTCCTATTGTCTTGATACAAAATGCCAATTATTATTTTTCTGAGTTTTGTTTTGCAAGTTGTTTTGTCTTTCTATTGCAAATCAGAACAGAAATTAATTTTCAAGTATCAGGATTCATCTAAATTCCTTTTTCATGGTAAGTTCTGCTTATTTCTTGTCCTATGGGATTGCTAACACAAAGAGAGCTTAAAAATAGGCTATTTACTGGAAAGGGATTGTAACAGTCACACGTCAGCTCCCCAATTATATGCCTTCATGTGTATTCAAGACAGTGACAGTCAACTAACGCACTTTAATCCGTGATCATTTCCCAGGGCAGCACACTGGAGGACAGGAGTTAGCTGGGACAGGAGTTAGCTGGCTTTGAGGCTCATGGTTTCGTGTGAGTGCTCACTCCAAACCTTTCTGGACCCTCTCAAACTCAGTGAACACTGATTTCCGTGTCCCCTTGATACTTAGCAATTTTTAATACTTTTAAAATATACTGTATTCACAAAGATCTCTGTGGAAAATAGTATGTGTTGCCCACATTCCCATAAATAAATAAAAAGCAGTAGTCATACTAATCCTTCTAGTAAATATTATCCGATCCTGCAAAGATGAACCCATGAGGAATATAATTCATGGAAACATTTATATTTATTAATTATACTATACAATGCATATTGCTTATAATGCATTATTATTTATATTGTTTATAGTTATAATATATATTATAAAGCTCTAGATATGCCTGCATGTTTTCCATGACAGTCTTCATTATAAATTCAGCCTTATTAAATTTAGGTATTCAAAAACCATAATAAAAAAACCTTTGGATTATTCTGACAACTCCAAGTAATTTAAATATAATTTTATAGAGGCAAAATTTGAGGGCATTGGCTTTTTGCCTGGAATTTCTGGATGTCGAGCTCCATAGCTGGAGCAGCTTGGCCCACACTTTGGACACCAGGAAATCCCAGACAAAAGGCTGCTTACTGTACCAGCGCAGACCCGCGTCGTGGGTGCATTGGACGTCGCTGCACATGCGCAGCAAAATCAACACATTCTTGGTCAATGGGATCTACACATATAACCTGCTGCACCCGTGCAGTAACACTGACGTATCCCAGCTGCTGTGAACTCATTGCGCATGGATTTCGCTACTCCTGTACAGACACCTGTTGTGTTCAGAAACTCAGCATCCCTATTTTTGGCAAACATAGCCTCCAGATTTGATTATACTTTATTCTGGTTGTGACTATCATCTCCCAAGTTCATTTTAAAATTTGTGCAGCTTCACCTACTGGCACTGAAAACCCTGTTTTTTCAGGGTGCTGTTCCGTATTGCCAGTAACCTCCACTGCCCTGCGTTGCGGGACCAGTACCTCAGCTCTCTCGGCTGTTGTGCACCTCCTAAAGCATTTTGGTTTCCATTGATATATGTGCTTGGTTCATCGTTAATTTTTAAGTGTTCAATGATCTCAGCAACTCTTTTTTCTGTGTGTGTCACCTTTCCTTTTAGTACGTGGGTGTTTTTGTTTCTATAGTGCTTATCACCGCAACAACCCCCGCCCTCCCAAAAAAATTACCTTGGATGATCTGTTACTACACTGTCTTGATTTATATATGTATTCTAGGTCCAAAAGTCCTTAGATGCAGGATATAAAAGTCAGGTGAATACCTCTTAAGAATTGTACCTTGTCAAGGAATTGTCTAAAAAATGACTCACTTGTTACGTCAACTAAAAATACAAAATCCCAGTGGGGTGTGGCAGCTGTTTCCCATATCCATGAGATTTAATCATTAATCATCCCATTCAGGTCATTTAGCCTTCCCTAGCACCTAGTCATACATGGTTTTGATTGCTCGTAACTCCCTCTGAGACGAGAGCCAAGTGTACTCGGATTCTCCCGAACTGCTCTCTCCTCTCCAGGGCTGGGTTAGAAGGAGCTACCCTGCAGCCTGCACCTTGCTGGAGCTGCTCAGGGGATTTTAGTGAGCGCAGAATTAGGCTGCAGCTGACTGGAAAATGAAGTTGCCTCCTGGACATATAAGGTCTTTAACTTTGTTTTACTAACCCGACACTTCACGGACACTGATATTCACGTTAAGAGATGTAAAGAATGGCTATATTTGCTTGAGTTTATGAAATGAATCTGTGAACCAGAAACAACACCAAGTTTCTACAACCGTCAGTTAAAACAGTTTTAATTAAGCCACCACATTTGAAAGGAGTGCCACATACATTAGTATCACTTGAGAGTAATTAATGACTATTTGCAATAGCTTTCTCCCAAACATCTTAATTGTGTAACATGCTGGTTATGCTTCCACCCCTCCCAGTACATTCAGAGCCAAGTTTATTTTACACTTGTGCTTTTTTGACAAGTTATGACAATGCTTACAAAAAAAACATACAAAAGATTTAAGTTATGCTAAACCCTATTACCAAGCCATTCTCCCTCTCATTAGGAAGGTTGTCCATTTTCTTAGGTCTTTTCTTCTTCTCAGCTTTAGCTGTGCAAGGTTCTTCCATACTTGGGATTCTCTTCTGTGTTATGAATTCACTAGAAAGTAGGTACTATTGTTACTCATGATACAGGTAAGTCTACAGATTATTCCCCACCAGCCAGTACTGTACAGAAAAAAGAAAAAAAAAAAAAAAAAGACACATTTGTCACAGGATTCTCTTCTTCAGCAAGAATCATAAATACAGTCGATTGTATATGCCACGACTGAGCTTGTAACACAGTTCTGAAAGTCTGCAGATGTTTACATTCTGTAAAGTTATAAAATACAGGCCTGGAAGGGACCTTCATAAGTCACCTGGCCTTTCCAAAACACAATCACATGCAATACACAGAATTACCAAATTAAAAAAGGTGTTACGAAACAGAAAGCTATACAACATATAATACAAGATGTATTGAGCATTGAAGCAGCTTAGTTCTAAATGACTTTAGCTTTACAGTATGCTGGTTAATGCTTTATAAGTTCTATTTTGTACATGTGCATGAACACATATACCCACACACTCACCCTCTCCCAAGTACTGGGTTCATGATAGTAAGTCCCCAGCTGCTCCTTACACTGAGTAACGCCCAGCATTTGCTTTCCACCCTACCTGTACCCCCCCTCAGAAATCTGTCTCTGCTAGAGCTACTTCCCCCATAGCTGGAAGAGGAGCTCCACAAATGAGCCTCTTCCTTCTTCTTCCTCATCTGAAGAAAGCTCTGACAAAGATTACAGACCATAATTACATCTGCTGTAAGCTGCTGCAGGTCCATGACCAACACAGACACGGCTCTGCCTCGCTGGAATACTTATTTGGAATCGCTGGCTCCAGAAACACAAGCTAGGAGCCAGCCAGATTACTCCCCGAGACGGGTGTCTGTATGAAGTTTGCATACGAAAACTGCTCACAGGACTGCTTTTCTATTTTTACCTGTTATCTATTTTACCTGGGATAACAGGTAAAAATAGACTCACAAAGCATCCCCAAGTTTACTAAACTCTGGAGTACTTACAGTGTGCTTTAGAAACTTTTGGAGGTTTTCAACACCTTACGCTAAGATTTCCCTCCAAAGCACGGCTGATAATTAAAACACTGCAGTTTTAAGAAGGTAGACATAAAGAACAGTGTATGTTTCTACTCAAAGGTACTTTCTAAATCAGCATCCCTCACATACCATGTAAAAATGTATGTAGTTTAACATCTGAAGGTTTATTGATTCTCTCTGTGACAATGTATATTAAGTTATATGTGGCTCCATCACAAGTCCTGCAGTGGCCACAAAAACACCAGTAAAGCGTTACATTAGCCACTGTTACACACACCAGCTCCATGCTTTAGAGATCTCTGTCCAACAGCACCAATTGGTGGAAAATAAATTTTAATTTTATTTTCCCCTTAATTCAAATAGCTAATACTCAACAGTAGTCCAGTAACAGGAATGAGAAGAGATTCTTAGGCAGCAGGTGACTGCAATAGTCTCAGGGAAGTTCCTTCCTTGGGACTGACTTTGGCAGAAGAAAAAGCATTCTTTGGAAGGTTGTTTTTTCTCTAGTTCCATTTAAGGCAATTTTGTCAGAGGTGGAAACAAAATAACTTGCAAGCTCCTCTAATGGGTTGTTTAAAATCTCTCCTCTTCCTTTCTAGGCTTGAAACACTACATCTTTATTCATAAGCAAATGTTTGAATAAAATAAGGATGACTCAATTAGTTGGGAGGGGAAGGAGCAAGTAAACCACCCAAACAGAATCGACGTGAGAATACGTTAAATAATACTTTAGGTAAAAACTATTTGCTTAAAGATGCCAATGTTTTTACTAATTTATTGCCAGGGCTAGTAAGAAATATTCTGGAGAAATAGGGTGGGTTTTTTCAGTCTCCTATAATCGCACCAAATTTACATCAGAGGTGCTCCTCTGTTGTTTTGACAGCTGATTGTACTTGGATTTAATCTTTCAATTTAAGTATGGTGCTCTCTCTGGGGAGGAGTAGTAATAGGTAGGCTTGATGTTTCCCAGGACTTCATCTTCCCAGTTGGGGAGGCAGCAGAAGAAGAAAGCGCAACCTATTACAACCACCGTGCTGGCCCAGCCAAAGCCATAGGCCCAGCTGAACATGTTATCTCCCATCAGTGGAATTTCTTCCGTGAATTTCACTGGGTAGATGACCAAGCCTATGATCTGGAATGCAGCTAGAGAGAGAGAGAAAGAAAGAAAAGCAGGAGTAAATGACAATGAATGACATTACGTTTCCCACTAAAAAAGGTAGCTAGAGATAACTGCATATCCTTTTAAGGATTAGCTTCAGTCCTACAACCAAATCTGCATTCTTGCAGAGGTACGTGACTCCTGGCCAAGGCAGATCCCCACGCCTATCTGGCTGCAGCAGCTGCAGCTGACACTGCCAGGTTGCTAAGGCACTCACCTGCATGCCGCAACCAGCCCTGTCCTACAGCCAGGCACCGTCATCCCTGCGGAGCCAGTTACCTGCCGCTTGTACCATAGCCCCGTCGCTCCGCCTCCCCTCGGGAAGGTGGGAAGCACCCAGGGCTCTCAGCTCCTAAGTCTTAGCACGTGACACCCAGGGTCAAAGGCGTTGGTTGCCCCTGTACGCTGCTTTTGGGAAAGCGCTAACTGAGTCATAAACCAGACAAAGACAGCTTATTTCGTAAGGGAAGCTCCATCTAGCATGTTTTTCTGCCGATGCCTGCTTTACATCTAAAATAACCTTGTCTTTGTGCCCAGCCTTACCAACAACAAAGAGCAAGCCTCCAATTCCTCGCACAAAGTTGAAGCGGAGTATCTCGATCGAGAACGCGATGACTGCGAGGGCGAAACAGATGACCAGGATCACAAAGCCAACGAGGTACGTGGCAGCTGCTGCTCTCCCCCATCCTTGAAGAGAAAACAAGAAAGATGTTACATACAGCAGTGCACTGAACTGTAGTGTAGGCCATTGCAGGTCTTTGGTTTCCTTTAATCATTTTTTGTTGAAATCCTTTACTGAAAGAAGCATGCCCTATGAAAAATGCAATACTGGATGCCTCCAAAGTGCGCAGCTGCAGAGCACCATTGTTGGTGGAGCAGCAGAGAACTCTCTGCCCGCTAACTGTAGTGCAGCATGGCTGACCTCCAAACTCCGTATCTGTAAGAGACCCACAGACATCAGAGCAGATAAGGCACACAATCACTGAGATGTTCCTGTTCGACATGCAAGTTTACAAAACCACTTCCATGCATGGGAAGTATGAGAGCAGACAAGGGGGTACCACCACAGGAGGTAACTGCTGGGAAATAATAGTGCTGTCAGCATGCAGCTTCTTGGCTGTTTGTTTATGACAAGAATAATGCATGTGGAGCAAAATTAGCATGACCAAAAAGAAATACATTTGGAACAGCTGAAGTGAGAGATGACAAAGAGAAAGCTCTGGAAGATAAATACCTATTCACAGCTGAAAAAATTTAGAAACAGCTAAAATGTAGCAGGTGGAGGAGAAACAGCAGAATCTGAGGTAAGGTGGAAGAGTCCTCTTTGAATCATTACTTTGACATTTGATGGGACGCGGTGGTGCAGATTCTTAGGATCAAGCAACTGCAGGCTGGAGAGGTTCAGGCACGAAGCAAGTGGCCTTGTCCCAGTAAAGCAGCACCAGCGCCCAGAACTCACCCACCACAGGCCAGGGCTGGGGCAACAAAGGTAAGAAAACCTCCCAGAAAAACAGCTGGGAATTCCCCTTTCGCAGTAACATGGGCTTATGAAAAGGCCCTCATTATGGCCAGACCCTGTCCTCTTTAGAAACCAAGCAGGAGTTCAGGTGAGCCCAATGCGAACAACAACAAGCAAAGGTGTTCCTGCCCTGCAGGCAGGATACCTGCCCACACGGGCTAAACCCTACCAGTCAGGGCTTTGTTTTCTGGTCAGCTGTCATCACAGCTCACTTTCCACGTCTGCATAACGTGGGTTTCTACTTTCACATGTTCAGACAGAGGTAGGGCCAGATCCCGAGCTCCCTCTAACGTAGGAATAAAAAGAGCGTTGAGATCTAGGTCAGAGCATTTTTTAAAAAAAAAAAAAAAAAATGTTTCATCAGAGCTGTCTGTTCCAACACAGCTGAAGCGACCCTGGAGACACCCTGCTTTCAACGTAGCCTCTGTTCTTTCCGTGCAAAAACTAAGAGGAAAAAGATGGTGCGACAGAGAACCTTTTCCTAAAGAGTTAAAATCCTCCACCTGAACTCACGTACTCTGCGAGTTACATAAATGGGGAAAATCTAGTAATTTGAGACAGAGAATGCGGTAAAACTATCTCAGACACCTCTACTATGTACATCCATTTACTCTCTGAAAGCAAAGCATTGTTTTACAGCTATTTTCATTAGATCAGTCTGAACTGGTTTCTTTCCCCTCTATTCCAATAGCAAAAGTGAAATACAGCAGCCATCCGTCAGCCAGATCTCGGCCCAAAACCCGCATCCACCACCGCCGCCACCTGAAGACAGTCACGCTAGCATAGAAAGGGTAAGGAAAAGGCTCTTCTTTCCCATCTCCCTTCTTGGAGCTACTCAAGACAGCAAAAACTTTTCAAACTAGTTCTCCTTCAGCCAGTTGTGCGTGTTTTATAACCTTTCACTACAAGAGTGCTGCGGGGTGAGGAGGGAGGGAGGGAGGGAGGACAACCAGTGAGCGTCTGGAGATTACGTCAGCGGTCCAATAAAATCTTTTCATACAAAATATTCTCTGATGTACCTAATGCAGGTACTGGATATTGTCTCCACAATAGGATCTATTTAGGGATAACTAATATAAAGGGATATTTAACTATTGCACACAGCCAGCCCAGGAAAAGTGATTCAGGCTAAATGACCTAGGAATGCTACTTATCGTATTTGCCCTATTAAGAAAAAAAGCACAAGAAGAAGGAACAGTTATCAAAGTACATTCTGTTTCAGATACATTACATATGCTGGCACAGTGCAGGAAGCCAAGTCTGGCATCTGCCTGATAAAATTTAGGTTGCAAACTCAAACACCTGCAGGTTAGACACCTTGAGGTTTGGTGCAACACAAACATGACTGGAGAAGATACGAGCCAGAAAGCCCCCAGTGCTCTCTCTGCTATTTCCATATCCTCTGTGCTTACTTTACAAGCGTAACAAGTTTTTGGATACAGGTCGGCTCTGCTCCCAGTGATTTATTTTCTCGTGTCTGGTGATATGAAAGTGACAATACATGTAGCTGTAGGAGATGTCTCATCAGGAAGATTAATATCAAGCCCAGCTTTGTTTCAGGTCTTCAGAAAGAGGGCAGTAGTAAACACCACCATTATGAAATTAAGTGGGTTTTGTGCTCACGTGTGACAGAGCTCAGTGCTGGTGACCCTGTACCTTCCTCTCCTTCTTCTGCTGGATTATCTTCTCCAGCAGCAGTTATCAGTGGGTTGATACTGATAAGACCGAGTCATAGGTGCTGTCCACGGCGCTGGATGGGTCTACTCTGGGCTTGCCTAGACAACAGCCACCGAATGGCCAGCCTGCCACATGAGCACCGGTGGGAGTCACAGGAAGAGCAGCGAAAAGCCCTGGACTTGGATATATACACAGTGTAAGAGAAATCTCAAAAAATTAACCGGAAGTCTTTTAGTAAGTGACTGATGGAAGAGTTTGGGGTGGGAGGCTGCACCCTTACTGAGCGTAGGGTGCAGCCCTGGCACGCTCCTTTCCCACACTGACTGTTGCTACCCCCACCAACGGGGAGAGCTTTCAGCGGAGGGGCTGCTGCAGGGCTCCGACCGAAATTGATGTTTCTCCATGCGGGATCCCCCTCATCCCCATACCTATCAAGTCAGGCTTTCCCGGCTCCTTCTCCTCCCAGAGACTCCTGAGAGCCGACTGATCCCCCGCAGGCACCCAGCTCTCCTGTCTCCATCTACAAGATCCTCCGCCTACGGCTCCCGGCTGCCAGGAGGGGAGAGGTGCGGGTTTACACTCTCACTGTTTGCTGCCTTCAGAGCTGGAGAGACCTACTCATGCTCAGAGCATCTGTCTTTGATCAGCCCCAGTTTCTACCTGGTTTGTGCTCCAAAGTACCTTGTAATCATGAGATATTTAGCCAGAATTTAAGTTTTCCATAAAAACAGAAAATTCTCAGGTCCCTTCATTTGGAAGGGAGGGTATTTCAAAATAGGCATAAACATGATGTCTGTTTATGAAATCAAAAAATAACGCCACAGTAATTTGGGGCTGCGTAAATAGGAGAGCAAAAGAATAGAAGAGCAGAAGAACAGTTGGAGGTATTAGCATTCCCCAAGTCAGCTTCACCTCAAAGAAGAGTTGAGTTCTTTACATCTAAACAGCAGAAAAGTATTTATCAATTAGGTGGTGTTAAAAGAACATTAAAAAAAACCTGTTCAGAGGCTGAAGGTCTATAATTATTAGGAAGGATTAAAAGTTTTATTATATACCTTGATTAATGATGACTATAAAAGGAACTAAGCTGCAAATGTTATCATGCAAATAGTATGAGGCGTCGGGATTATTTAAAGTTAGTGATGAGCATCAGTAATACGATGAAATTAAAAAAAAAAAGCAACAGAGCCTTAGTGTTAGCTGTATTTCTTAATTTCATTTGGTTGTGCCTCAGCTTTAACAGGGAAGACATGGAAGCTCTACAGCGCACGACATTTAAATATAGATTTCCCTTTAGAAATGAATAAAAGGACTGGGAAAATAGTCTAGCAGGAAGATGAACTACTACATGATTTGGAGTAACAAGCCTTTCTCACCTTTGTTCACTTCTTTACAAAAGCAGAAGCTAGTTTGTTAGCTTGTGAATAACTGGAATCTTAAGGTAGAAGTTTCTACCATGACATGCATAGATGAGACATGTTTTTACACTATAGTATTTTTCTGTAATATAAATCGCAGTAGCAATTTCTGTTTGGCCTTGAGAGCTCATAACACAGAATGCCCCAAAAATATGCTTTTGTTGACAAAACAAAGGAGCAGTGGACTGCGAGCAAGAGAGCACTGTCAGAAAAATGGTCTTGCTCACATGATGTGCGAACTTCCATGGCAGCACAACTGGTGAAGGAAAGCTATATGCATACCCACCACGAGCACAGGACAGCCCAGAATCGAAGGTTTGCCAGGAGAGCTGGTTGGGAATTAATACTGGGAATCACAGCTCTGTTTTCCTTTTAGGAGTGCAGGAAAAGTGATTGCTATACTACCAAACCATTAAATAAAAGCCCACTAGTACAAACTCAGCTTCAGCCACTTGGCTCTGCCAGGAGCTCAGGAGTGGCACAATCCTATATATTTCCAACTTGTAACGCCCGCGGGTTGCTAGCCGGGGAAGTGCGCCTGCCTGGGGGCCAGCAAAGCCCACTGGCAGGGACGCCAGCCTCGCCTGCTCGCTGGGATCTTTTACTAGGGACTTTCAGTAAGTGTCTCCTGAGTGTTGACAGGGACACCAACTGCTACACCTCTCCCATTAGCATTTTCCGAGTGCCTGCACTCGGCTGACACTATAAACTAAGTTAGTTTGTCTTGAATACATCCTGGCATCATAAATCAGACAGAAGCATTCCTGAAAAGAGGCGTACTGAAAAGATAAGCGTACCTGTAACATTCCTCCTTTATTTACCCGGCCCCTCAGTGAAGTCGACACATGCACTCAGCTTCACCAATAATCTGTGGTATCAAAGTCCATGCCTCTAGGGACGCAGCTACAGTGGCACAGCCGCAGTGAAACATGATTCACAAAGGCTGGGCTCCTACTACTAGGTTCCACCTTTTTTTTTTTTTAACTTTCCTTTTTTTTGGCACTTACTAAGGATCCAGATGAATGCTTCCCTTTTTCTAGGTCGGCTGTTGTGTACTTAATGAATACCAACTGGCTGTTAGGAATATAAGAAAGAGTTAACCTCCATGGGATCACCTTTACTGCACACATACACACCCACCTTTTATAGTGATAATTCAAAGCGAAGTCGCTGGGAGCAGCAGTTCAGAACCAGGAGGACACAGCCACCCACAAATACTGCTCCTAAACTTACAGCCTCATCACTACAAAGACAACCACCCTCTCCAAGTAACCATATTGCAAACGATCCTTGTCATATTTGATGGCTTACTGATATGTTTTAAACACACAGTCAACAGTTTAATTCTGCAATGGTCCAGTCTAAGTCATCTTGAGTCATATTATAGTGCAGTACAGCAGCTCTGCATTGCAACATTTTGATAATACACAGACGCTGCCAGCCAGGTACTTCCCAGACACAAACCAGTATAGAGCTCTAAACAAAACCCTTCCCCGCCTCCCTACCAAATGACATCCCACTCTTCTTTTTCCCTTTCCACTTCTTCCCTCTCATGTGGCATTTGCAAATGTGCATTAAGAAGCAATGCAGTTTAGGAGACATTCTTATCTGCAAATCTTTGTTTGTCTGTTCCTGCCCCTTCTTCCCCCATTCAAAATAAGTGACTCGCCTGCTTCTTCTCTTCCTCTTCTTAGTACGCATGCCGCAGCTCAATTAAGAAACTGTCTAATAGAAAGCCCCATTAATGGGGATCCACTCTGAAGTTTTCGTTTCATCAGGAGAGGCACAGGATGGTTAGTGCATAGTAGTTATTGTATGCAAAACACAAGTTATGCATCTCAATTAATTAACTTTTATTTTCCTGCAGCAGTGCTGTAAATGCCTGCTAGGCATTTTTTCCTTTGTGAATGCCCTCACCTATTTTAAGCCTAATTGCATTAGCATAGCAAAAAGGAAACAAAATAAATCAAACCTGAACTCGTATGTTACATGCTGTCTCTAGATGCAAATAGTATTTGAGTAGACAGTGGCATTGATGTCATGAAAATTAGAGAAGAGGCGAAGTCAAGTTGGTCTAAATAAGCCAAGCATTTAAATAAATTTGGTTTAAATAAGCTGAGGCTTAAATAAGCGAATTCAAGGATACTATTCCTCTTCGACAGCTTGTTAACTAGAAGAAACAGCAGAAGGTTGCTTTTGCCCCACAACGTTCTGAGCTGACGCAAAGCACACACCCATCAGTGCTCAGGGACGTGAGAAGCAGTGTCACTACAGGAGAAAGCAAATTTCAGCAGCTCTGCTCTATTAGCACTTCTTCCCTGTGCAATGCAAACTTCAGCAACTCTGCGCTAGCTTTTCTTCTTTGTCTAATGGGGGGAGACTGATATTTTTGTCACACGAGCCAGATTTCTTCCACCTGCAGTCATCACCGGGCTGAGAAATGAAGCCACCGCTCTTGCAATATATTCAAGATTTAGCTTACACACGAGTGTTGCAACGGAAAGCTTCTGGAAGTCAGTCCTCCGTGCTCGGTCGGCAAGGGATCTGCGAGGGGCAGCAGTCCCGGCTCTCCCAGCTGAAACACACCCTCCCAGCTTCCCAGTCCCCAAAGCACCCTCGTCCAGGATCTTAAGGCGGGTCTGCTTATTTGTCCAGAAGTATTTTGTTTGAGGGAAAAGCAGATGTAATCAAACCCATGTGTTCTAGCAAAAAACAAAAAGTTCCCCAAAAACCCAGAAACTGGGAGTGTGCGGTAAGAATATTACACTGGCGATGCCAGATATAAAAGCAGCTCAGCAAGTTAAAACAGAGGCACAGTTATCCCGATTTAGGCCCCAGTGCAATAGAGAGGTATATTCAGGAAACAGCATTTTTTCCATCTGCAAACCCACATCAGGCAATTTTAAGCTGCAGGTCAGGAGGCATCTGAATATCTGAGTTCCCTTGGCTGAGGCAGGGTTAAATTAAGGTGCTCTCTCCCTGCAGAGGGCTGGGGGAAGGCAGTTTTGCCATCATCCAGGTGTGGCTCTGCATAGGACGCCCTGCGTGAAGGTTTCCATGCTCACCATCTGACCAGCGTGGCCACCGGCATGGGGAAGGGGAGCTGGCCAGTGCCGGGCAAGGCTGCCGGGACAGCAGCCTGCAGATCACTGACAGAAAGCAATCTGGAGAGCTGAAGGGTCTTGTGGCCAGCTGGCTCTCTTACTTTGGTTGTAAAATGACGTTTTTAAAAAAAAAAACCCAACAACACTCTGACTTCTCAACATTGTACCGATAGAAAAAATTGCCCTGAAGCAGTCTGGACCTGTATCTCTTTGCTGGTTTAAGCCCTGAAACAGCATTAGTACTGGTTCTGCAAGGGAAACCCAATCCCAGAAAGTAGCCGCTCCACAAGAGCGGTGGGGAGACTGGCGTTAGCACCCACCGCACCCGCTGCTTTCCAGCCGCTGCCCCTGGGTGCGGCTGGTGGCAGGGGCCGGGGTCCCACCGAGGGGAGGGCGGGGGGCTCCCCACTTACCGTAGTCCATGAGGGATTCGCAGCTCCAGTTGAGGTCACCCTGGCCCCGCGTGCAGCTCTCCCACAGCGACGCTTGCTGCACGTAGGGCTCCGACTCCGACTCCAGCCAGCCCCTGCCCGCCAAGGCGATGATGCCCATGATGATGGCCAGGCCCAGCAGCAGGGGCAGGAGCCACCTGCACCGCCAGCAGGCGAGGCCGCACACCACCATCCTGCCCGGCCGGCGGGGGCACCCAGCGAGCCCGAGCGTCGCGGGTGGGGTGTGACAGGGACGCTCCGCCGGGACGGGAGACTGCGTGCGTGTCGGTCCGAGCGGCTTTTTAAGGCGCCGGGGGAGGAGGGAGTCCCACCCACATTCCTCTGACTAAGCCTGGCGGCGGCCGCAACCGGTGGGGCCGGCGGGGAGGCGAGGCGAGGCGAGGCGAGGCGGGAGCGCGGGGCCGGGCCCCGCTCCTCGCTCTGCCCCGGCTGCCCGCCGGCCCCGCGGACCTCCCGTCCCTTCCTCGCGTGTCCTCCCCGGGCTCGGCCTTGCGCTTAACCCCTTGCTGGCTGCCACCCTCCCGCCTCCGGACCCGCTGCTCCGTCGTGGCCTCGTCACCGCAAAACGTAACCACAGCAGAAAGTTTAGGTTCTCGCTAGTTTTCACAAGCCCTGCCCTCCTCCCGGGTGTTCAAGCTCATCTTTCTCCTCTCTGTTCACTAGACAGACAGACCAGCGTTACCCAGCGCTGGTAATACTAACGATGTTAGCCACTACAGGTACCAAAAGCTTGTAATAAGTTGCTTTGCAGTTGAAATGGTCAACTTCTTGCCTGGGTTTTGGACAATTTTAATGCAAATGAGAAGAAGAAAGAAAGGTATTATTTGAGGATGGGAATGTGACATTATTAACAAGGAAGACAGCACTTGTCTGGCATCAAGCTCAGCATTAAACAAATGCATGTTTCCTAACGGCCATCTAACAAGTGCTTGATTGCAATTGTGCTCTGGCTTTCAACCGGGCTGCGCTGGACACAGTCCAGTGGTACTCAGGACCCATATGCCCTGATTTTTCCCCATCCCATGTCTGGAAATACACCCCTGAGATGACCCAACTGGAGGCTTTCCCATCCCATGGCATGAATGAACACCCAAAATTTTGGTCATGGGAGAAACGCTTCTCCACAATAAGGTCTACACACATCCCATCACGTCATCTCAGCACCAGTGCAAACTTTCATCGTATGAGCAGACACATGCCTATCACGGGACTAGGGGTGCATGCGTTTTGGGCACGTAACTAACATGCATTTGGTCAAGTCGTGGAGCAGCATTAAGGCCTCAGCAAAGAGGTCAGTAGGAGGACAAACCTTTGTGGTCTGAAGGGCTGAAAAAGCACAGCAGGTCGGGGGGATTACATGGGTTTCATGCAGGATGGGGGCGTATGATTTCTTATTGGACTGCATCAAACGGGATTTTGTCACAGTCGTGTGAAACATGTTCAGACTGTGCCCAATGTCAATTCCTCAAAAGATACTCAGGGGAGATGTCCTCTGAGGAGGGATGGTGAACCTCATTTGAGTACCAATTGCTGGCAAATGCCAGGGAATCGATTGTGATGCTAAACCCCGAACAATAAGGTGATATCACCATAGGCAAGTTGCAAATATCTCAGGCAGGTTACCTCAAACCACGTAGAGTTTCACCAGCCCTCAACATCCTCCTCAAACTTCCCACCAGAAAAATCTACAAAGATGCTGTATGTATCTAGAAAGTATGTACCTGTATGTACTTGTTAACACAATGTGAGTGAAAAATAGGACTGTGAGAAGTATTAATTCTGTCAATAATAATTAAAATATACAATTTCTGTTTAAAAGTAGCTTTAACAGATTATTTGTATATTTGCTGCATAGCATGTGGCTTTTCAAAGAGTGCAAATTAAAAGCTATAGCTATGAATTATTGTAAGATTTCCTAAAAACTGAAAAAAGGGTAGTTTTAAGTTGATTTTTTTAAGAATTTCCATTTTTGAATACTGTTGAGGGACTACTTGCCACTTAACTGTCTCAAGGGCTTTTACTGGCAAGTGCATATTGACTGGTAAAATAACGAAAGGCTGGTTTTAAGATCTAATCTAGCTTTAAATCACCTGTTTTGAAAAATTAATGGCCTGCATATTCCTGCCTAGTAAGTTGTATTGTGACAAGGTACCAATTTACAGTTTAATAACATATACATACATATATACATACACACACATATATATTTTACACACAATACTTTTTGTTCGTAACTCCTCTTCCTTCAGTTCTTGCCTGTGTTTCCTTGTAATATCAATTCAAATCATATCTACCTTTGTATTATTCTTGACACCTTGATTACCATAACTTTGTCCTTTTCAAATCCAACCAAATCTTCAGTACCACACTACAACCCAAATAATCATTCTCCTTCATTCCTTGATGGTCATGCCCACTGTTCAGGTTTCATTCCAAATTCATTATAAAGTAGAGCTGTAAATAAATTTTGGCTTACTTATTTGCAAATGTAATTCTTCAGCACACAATTTTTGCATAAAGGAGAAGTAAGGGCAGAATTGGGCACCATGATAATCTCTTTTTGTCACTATGGCAGAACTTAATTTGGGCGGTGCCGAGAGGTGATTTTCCAGCAGTCTCACTGTCAGCCCTCAAAGTCACCTCAGGAGCAGATACAGAAGGGATTTTCTTCAGCACGAAAAGGGAGAGCTGTTGGAAGAGAAGGGAGGTTAAATTTCATCCATTTTGCGAGAAATAGAGTGGAAATGCACCACTCAGGAAAGTGCTCGCTTCATCACAAGGTCGAAAGTTAGAGAGTTCTCCCAGTTTAGATGGGAGCGTAGAGCTGGCTGCCATTTTCATTGGTTGCATTAATTGGTTTCCTAAGGCTGTGCCTGCACCTGGACGCTGCGGTGGTGGCGGGGTGGGGCACGAGGGCGGCCTGGCCCCGCTGTGCGACGTCACACCGAACCCCTCTGAGCCCACCTCTGGCATTAGCAGCTCTTGTCAGCTACCCTGCTGCTCCCGGTGACCCCATGAAGAAAGAAATGCCATCCTCCCCTTTGTTTTTAAACAGCTGGCTTTTAAACAACTGGGAAATCTAGATGAAGTTAAAAGATAATATAGCAAAGATTTCATTCTAGGTGACCGAAGGCCTACAACACAGTCAATGAAGTTATCTGCCTTCAGTCCCGATGTTGCTTGGATTTAGTAGTGAGGAAATCTAGCAAACTAACAAACCAGTGCCTCCTGCAGCAAAACAGGCAGCTCCAGCAGCATATGTAGTTTTTCTCACCTCCAGGCTGTGTAGCCCGCATCTTCAGAGAGACCAGATGGTAGGAGTCAGCTCTGTGGGGCTGCAACGATACACGCATGAAAAACATGTAGTGCTATGATCATGAGGAAAAGATGCCCTAATACGTAACAAAATAAACTGGAAGGTTGCTTTACTAAACAACCAAAAATTCCTCATCTATCTGGGCATTCTGGACCAAGCTGCTCTGTCAAAAGTACATTATCTTCGGCTATGAACACAGCTATGTGTTCTGTAGTTATTATGAAAATCTAGACCCTTTTCCCAAATTTTTCTTTTACCATGGAATAAAGGAATCACAAGCTTCTTTCACCACCACTATCCTTACCTTTAATTATTCATTATGTAAATAATTAGATAATTTCATAGTCTTTGGGGCTCTATAGCGATATTTTTTCCTGTCCTTCTAGGATATGCCCCTCTAGTAGACGGTGCTTTATGTGGAGTAAATCATTTACCACTGCAGGCAATCATTCACCCAGCTATCAGAGAAAACCAAGCGGCGCTGAGTGAGGGTCAGGGATCAGCTCCAGCCCAGACAGGCACGTCTGGGCTCTCACCCAGACGGCTTTGGAATGGGCCAGTGGGAATCCGCAGGCTGGTTCCCGAGAGTGCATGTCAGGGGGGGACGACATGGTGGGCAGCACAGTGCCAAGGGCACCCCTCCGCCCTGCAGCGGGCAGCCGGGGGGCAGGGCAGGGGGTCTCCTCAGGGCTGGAGTTCCTTTCCTTTTTCCATTTAATCTGAATATATTTTTTCTAGCCTGTTTACCTCTCAGCTAAAACCATTAGGAAAAAAGCAATGTCCGCAGACTGAATACCTGTTGTAAATCCAATTATTTTATAATTCATGGGTGTTGTCCTTCACAGCGTCTTATGCTCACTTTCCTCCATGTCCAAATGCCCTAATTCTACTTAATCTCTCTTCGGGCATCACAGCCATAATACCTAATTAGCATCACCAAAACAAGGTAGTCATTCAACCCATAAAACAGGATAGGGATGGGAGGTACTTGGTATAACTTGCAACAACCACTCCAACAGTATTTCCAGATGAAACCTCAATTTCCTCACATGTGCTGAAAAGCTGCCATTATCTGAATTTAAAAGAAAGCAATTTTTCTTACCAGCTCTTGTCTCTTGGTTGAACTCAGCTTACATTAGAGACTCATCTGGGGCTGGCACAGCTGAAATAAGCTGGCTCTGTGCAATTGATGCGCTGTTCAGCCTGCTTAAAAAGCCTTGTGAAAATACTAGGACATCAGCGTGGCCCGCAAAGGTGTGACTAACCCTTTCTCATTCCAGCGAGAGACACCTTATGTGACTCCATCAGCCTGAGGTGACCTAAAATCTTAGAAATAGAAAGATGGTAGAGGGCCTTCCTCCTTCTGCGCACACAGTGCCTATGATTGCCATACAGATAGTCGTAAAGGTGCATGTGAGCTCGCCAACTCCAGTTTTCTACACCGAGGCTGTGCAGGGGCCTCTGCATTGTCCTGGAGTTGCACTGGATGAAATCCCGTCTCTATTAAAGGAAATGGCAGAATCCCTGGTGGCTGGAATTTTACCCCAGAGCTCTGTAGAGGCCTCAGGCTCACTTAGATCATGCCCACACAATATCCAGGGTCTTCACACAATTAAGGTCTATGGACTTGTTGCTGCAACTTTTCCTCTTTTACCTCATCCTCTCATTTGCATTTTCAAAGTGTAAAAAAGGAAAGCATCAAATAAAGAATTGTGTCATCCTTGACCTCCATATTAATTTTGGTTTTGTCCATAAGTCCTTTTCCAAGGCTGCAAACTGACCATCTCTGTGCCTGATGTTGAAGAGCGGTAAAAAAGTGCTAGGAATTGCCTAGCTAACACTGCAACTATTCCTGCAGGAATGGGGACTTGGTGCAGCATGAACATTATTTCCTAGAGTTGCTAATATTTCTTTTTGAATCACCCTTCCAAGAAAACCCAAGGTATAGTGTATACTTATGCACGAGGCTCTGGAGGTTTTCACTGGGTTTGGCTTTGTTTTCTTTTAACAGAAACTTCTATTTACTCAGAAGTACGGGGAAGACCTGCTAATTCTTGCAGAGCAGCATGCTTGTATTTATTGAGTTGTGTATTCACATCAAGTTAAGTTGAGAGAAGGTGTGTTTTGGAAAATATAATATTTGAGCAATATCAGATACAAAGCTGGAAATGCAGTGATTGTAACTCCGCTCTGCAGGGATACAGTTTGCTTTTTCACGCCATTCTGAGTGCGGGCGTCAGATTTGAAACTCAGCTTAAGTGAGACCTGAAGCTTCTCCTACGATTACGCTATTTTTAAAAGAGCATGTGATGCACATACACTCGCTTCCACATTTGCTGCGCACACGGCAGGTAGCCCGGAGGCTTGGGGCTCCGTGCTGCGGCTCCCCGGGTGCCGCGGGGGGCGCCGGCGGGGAAGGGCCGGCCCGCTCCGCCAGGGGGCGGTAAGCACCGCCCCAGCAGCCCGGCTGCGCGCGGGGGGCGGCGGCGGCCTCCCGCCAAAATCCCCTCCCCGCGAGGCGGCGCACCCTGCCCCGCGGCACCCGGCCTGGCGCCGCCGAGCCCGGCAGGCCGGGCAGGCCCTCTCCTCTCCTTCCTCCCGCTCCTGCAGCAACGAGGTTCTCAGGTGCTTAACTCCCCCGGAAACGGCAGGCCGGGAACCCGAAGTGGAATCCCCCTGGCTCAGCTGTTTCAGACGGAGGCTGAAGTGAAGTGTCTGGTTGTCTCCCCACGGATGATGGAGAGTTACCCCGTCGGCGGGGTGAGCTCCTCACCACGCACCCACACCACAGGCCTGCGGGAGGTAGAGCCTAACGCCTTGATGCCTTCCAGTGGGAGTTTGGCACCGCCTCCCGTTTCTGGGCTTGAGTTCACTCAGGGAGCCAGAAGCTGCTGTCCTGCCGTCCATTCTTAGCACCAGGATTTTTTTTTTTTATATATATATATTTTTTTTTTTGCCTCTCTCAATATTTTTGAGGAAACAGTCAAATCTAGAAAGACTTTTTCATTCCTGAGGAAAATATATTTGGCTTGATAGATTTACAGCAGCTTTCCTTTCCACCAACATTAGCATTTCCTTGCATTAATCCGAATTTCCTGTTGCAGTTCCTCCTTCCCCTCTGTAAAGCCATGCTCATCTCAAACCTGCCCACACAGCACTGTAGAAGACTGTAACATTTTTTGTTCTTTCCAGCCTCAGCACAGGCAGCTCTTGTAAAATGATGTCTTGGTTCCCAGCAGCAGCATCAGGAGCTTTTGGGGTAAATTTACCCTCCACGTGCACATCCAGAAGCAGACAGGGTACATTTCATTGCACAGCTCCACATTAAAGGCCTTGTTTAGCTTTTGTAAATGACTCACCCAATAGCTTAGTCCACCGAGGCCTGGTTTCTAAGAGACAGTCTGGTCTTTAAGTACATGCTCAAATGAGGGATCACAACACCAAATTAGCAGCACATGTGGACGTGACACTGGATTCATGCAGCATGCATGAATGTCAATACTTTGCGTCATTATTTCAGGGGCAAATTGGGGGTGCTGTTTCTTACGCAGTCTCTCCCAAGCCTTGTTACAGTAGGAGCTGCCTCCGTGTTCCTCCCTGGCATTGACCCATTTTGCTCTATTACGAAAAGCAATAGTTATAAATAGTTATAATGCTGAGTCTTCTCTCCCGTAGCACTGGACAGATAGGAGAAATTTCCATCTATTTGTCCTGCTGCAAAAGACTCGCCTTCTTCAAATCAGCTCGATCACACTTACAGGGTTAGCTTCCCCTTGCAGAAACAGTACTGTACCTCTGATTTTAAAAGCAGACCTTGAACACCTTGCTGTGATAGATAGAGCTGAGTGCAGGAAGATGAAAGAGGATTTTGCAGAAGATAGTGTCTATAAATGCCTAAAAAACTGGGAGAAAAAGTAGTTTTAAAAATACACACACACACACAGAGTTAACACAACCGTGCATGACCAAGCATTTGGGAGCAGTAGGAGAGGGCTGGGAGATGGAGGAGAGAGAATGGGGAAACACTGTGCTTGAAGGGAGAAGTTTCCATTTTGGCAAGGGTGCTGCAAGGAAGTGTTGCTTCAGCTCTTGAAGTGTGACAGTATCTACCCGTTTCTCTCAAGTGTTGATGAGCATGTTCTGTAAATATTTTTGTACTTTAAAGTAGTAAACACTGAGATGGAAGCATTGGATTTGCGTAGAAAAGAGTGGAGATGAGGGATTTAGTTTAAACACTGTCACCGATAATAAGTAAGCACTGAAGATATGTGCTTACAGAGAAAGAGAGGAATGGTAGGCAGGGGAAAAATATTCTCATCTTTTTGCTCCTCTCTTTCTAGTTTACACATCATACAGTAGATAGCAATTACATTGAAATATAACCTGTGGTATAGTGTGATCAGTTGGAAAAGCGAGACGACAAGAGACTTCAATTGATCACACAATAACAGATGGGGCAATAAAACCTGGGACAATAAGGAATATTTGCGGAACAAATGAAAGATCAACTTCCCTTCTGTTGCAGAAGCAAGAAAATAGGCAAGTGTTAAAGAACAATCTAAAAGGCAAATTAATGAGGGAAAGAACATATGGCAAAGATGGAAACTGTTAAATACACACAGAGGAAAATGTTTTTAAACTCTTTACAGCATGCCTGTTTCTAGCCTTTGCATGCTTTTTTTTGCTACCGTTTGTGAAGAAATAATTCCTTGGATCTCTGTGATACAAAGCATGAAAGAACTAGGTCCAAAATATAGGTTCATCAAAAGTTTAAAGAAAAGCACAATAGGCAGAGAAAAGAGAAAATGAGGCTTTATCACAGGTCACCTGAACAAAAATGCTACCAAGATTTTTTTTCCCACACATATTATTGTAAAGGAGATTATGCCATGTTCAGAAAGTGAATGCAATTAGAAATGGGATGCGAATCAGCTCTGTCTAGGCGCTGACACTGTATTTTTCAGTGCAGTATCTAAACAGTAACATCCAGTGTATTCCACCCTCCATTCTGCTGGGAAAAGAAGAAACACAATAAACACGGGAGCCATCGATAAACTACTCAAATACTGGAATCTCTTGCAACCACTCAGAGTCTGTCGGCACAGTCTGCTGCAGGGCTGGAGGAGCCTGGCGGGCGAGGTGCGGTGCCCGTGCAGACATCCAGCCTACGAGGGCAGCTCCCAGGCACACCCAGAGCTCGCTCGCTCTCTGTGGGACATACAGGACCTCATATGTCCAGCACCTCAGCAGCCCCAAATGATCTTTAGCTTCTGGGTGAGGCAGACGTGCAGAGGAGAGGTACCCAGATCAGTGCTCACTGCCATCCCCAGCTCGGCGCGTTCAGAGCAGCGTGGATGCAGCCAGTGGTCCTCATCCAGCAGTGACCGCTCCAGGGCCCGTCTGTGAGAAGTTCATCCCAGACGTAGCACCGAGCAGCCCGGCTCCTAATATGGGCAGGAAGGCTGCCTTTAAACACGTGCTTGAACCGCAGATTTCAGCAAGAGTGCCAGGCCCTGTTGTTCCCTCACTCTGTGCTCAGCTCTTAGATAGGAAGGTCCCACAGGCTTCACTGGGACTCTCCTATATTTAAAAGAAAGACTGCCAGCTATCTGCCACTTGCAGGGGTGACAGGGGTGTGGCTCACGCATGGGCACTGCCCACTCGTGTAGTGGGATAAGCAGCAGAGATGTATAAACCCTCCCTGGGCCCCATAGCTGGATCTAGCCTCATGCAATTCTTTGCAAGATCAAAAGTACAGTTGAACAGAATGGAGGTCAAAATCCTGGATTTAAAAGTAACACCTTTTTTTCTATATGTCTATGTTTGTTCTAAACAAGTAGTTATTTTTCTTTATGCTGCAATTCCCCTTTCTTTGGTAGTATGAAAAAGACAAATATAAGAAGATGAAATGGTAAAGTACCTTCCTACCTCTACCTACAGCCCCATTTGAATACATCATAGAGAATCTTGTCATTCACGGTAATACGAGATGGACAACATGGAGACAAGAGCAACACTGATGCTTATCACCTGGGCTACGCTGCAGAGCAGTGTGAGCTATATTCTCAGCAGAGCTTTTTCTGGGTTATGACTCATGCAGAGCCCTGCTTTTCTGCTCCTCTCCCACCTACTCTGACAAACAAGAGAGTTACAGGTAAATAAATAAATAACCCGCTATTATTATTAAACAGAATTCAATAAAGAAATTTAATAAAGATACTGCTACATCTCCTGCATGCAGGTACATCTGGATCCAACATCCCACTTGTGCAATGACCTGTGCCTTGCCCCCTCCCACTCTGAAGCCTCAGTCAAAGCTCTCCTGTTTCAGGCCACCTTCTCATTTACGATCACTTACCTATAGCTGTAGGCCAGCAAAGAAGGGAGGTTTCTGAGGACTCTTCAGCCAGGGAAGAGTAGGTGGAGAAGTTGGGAGGAAGAGATGAAAAGGCCAGAGGATGCAAGCAGTAGGGAAATGCAGAAGCAAGTCTGGGCAGCGGGTGAGAGCTTGCTGACAGCAGCTCTGTCACCCTGTTTAAGATCTTTCCAGTGATGTAGGTAGCGTTTGGGGTTTATTTGTATGGGTTTCACTTTTCTCTTTTTTAAGGATGGGCATGCCTATGTGTCTCAGCACAGTTAAAGGTAACCAGATGGAAGTTACAAGAGAGCCAGAACTTATCTGAGGTTGGTGGAGAGTACCCTTCACCCTACCCATAGTAGCAAAGCTGAGCCTGCAGAGATTTCAGAAGCTGAACGTTTACTTGTGGGGCCAGCGGTCTTGTACCATCCAGTTAACTTTGACAAAGTGAATTAACACAGGAGGCACCCGCACATCTGGATGGGAGAGGATATGTGCTCTATGAGCCTGCTTTGCCTACGCTGCGTTTCATCTTTTTGCCAGCTTAAAGAAGGGGCAAAATCTTGACATAATCATAAACTCCTGACTACCTGAAAGTAGGGATGGCCTTTATAAGGGAGACCAATGAAAAGGTCCTCAGTGTCTGTTTCAGATAGCTAGGCACAACCAGAATGTAAACAGTAATAATAACAAGAGTGTTCATGTATGACACATTAGGATACAATCACGATGCACAGCCAAATGACTTAATCTTCTATGAAGATACTTTTATAGGGAGCCCATTAAAAAGCTGCTATAAATACATTCTTTCGGCTGAACTGGCATAAGCAGCTTAAAACATAGCAACAGCTTTTCAGTTTCTTGAGTGTTAGGCTTTTGGGCTCATCTTTCTGAAATACTTAGCGGTTTTCTCTCCTCCAGTCATTTTATGTTATTTTCTTTTTTTTTTTTTTTTGGGGGGGGGGAGCGGCATGCTTTTTGGTGTGCTAATACTGGACCAGTGAAGCTTTTCCCTCGGGCTGGTTTTATTTTGTGGACATCTGAAACATTTGGGATTAGATTACATACTGGCAAGTAGGACAATGGCATTGCCATAATGAGCTGGAGGCTAATTTATAGGCTTTGCAGATGTGAATGCATTAGCATGCAAATCATGAGCAGCCCCTGCCTATAAATAAAAGAATTTACCTTGCCAAGAGACGGCTGTCCCAAAAAATATAATGAGTATTATAAATTATAGGCAGGTGTCAGATTTCAGCTTCCTTTGTATTCTTGTTTGTGCTTCTCTAAGGGAGCATGTAAAGATAAAATGTATAATACAATGTATGGCACAGGCAGTTATAATCTTTGCTGCCCAGTGCTATTATTACCTTTTGCCAACCGCCACTCCTTCATTTGTTAGAAAAAGAGCTATTCAGACTTGTCAGCAACTTTGAATAATATGCTACTACATAGTAGTACTCTGAAAAGGAAGGATGAACTGTGCTTAACGCACTGAACTGTGGCTTAGGAGAAATTTTCTGTTCGCAGCTCTGCCTCAGACATAGCTCTTCCTCAGACACTGTGTGTGGCCTTGGGCAAATCATTTAAGCAGTCCATGCCATCATTTCTTTAGCTAAGAAATCAGCAAAAGTAAGGTTTGTTTTACCTGTGTTTTCTGTTTAGATAGTGTTTTCAGGTAAAGCCTGTCTTTACTGTCTATTTGTAGAGGGCTGTATATGTTGGCACAAGCTGGGCACTCCTAGCAGCAGAAATAACAGCAGAAATAGCTTCTGAAGTTACACCGTCAGAAGGAACCTGTAGGAATTAGCTCAAATCCTATGGCAGCAAAAATCTAAGGTTTTTTTTTTTCTTTTGGAACTTGATGAGAAGAACTTAATGAGACTGATGTGATTGGCTCTACCAAGCCACGAACACATGCAGTGCTGATGACTCTATGACTTTGCCAGCTTCCTGCCACTCCCTACTTCCCCAAAACACCTTTTAGTGACAGAAGAGCAGAAGCAGCAAAACTGAGGAATTCCTACAAGTTTCGTCAAAACACATTGCCTTGTGGAGGAGAGAATCCCAGAGTACTGCCTTCCTCCCCTAAAGGAGAAGCTCTACAGTGAGCTCACAGAGAACCGCAGAACCATTAACTTTTGCTGCTCATAGAGCTACTCATTTCTTCCTAAAGTCATACTTTTTTGAGGTTCATTCCAGCCAGTGGAAGAAAAATCCTCCTGAAAGTGAAATAGGCCTGCTGGAAAGAAGGCTCATTGACAGCTTTGCGTATTTTATGGACATGTTACATCAAGCTAAGCCTTTGCCATCTGCTCTGCCCCCAATTGTAAATGGAAAAAAAACCCCAACCAAACAAAAAGAACAAATCACACAAGCATCAAGAAGATAAAAGTGATTTAACTGCCTGTATATGCTCTGCCAACAATGCAGCTTGCACTGAAGATGTTCTTTTCTCATGATTCAGACACAAATCATGAGGGAAACAGTTCACACACGACACAGTAAATTTCCTGCTGAGCTGGAGTTTTCTTGAAGCAAACCTGACTCCACAAGAGGGTTCAACTGTACTTATATGAAATTATGTGAGCTTTATGTAAAGACTGTCCTTAAATATTTTTTATATTGTTTGCAGCTCAGGCAGTAAGGCAAAATGGGGTGTGAATTATTTAAGGGATAATGCCCATGGTGGAGGAATACGTGAGGCAATAAATGGCTTTTGTAGGTAATGGAACACCACAGCAAGGCTGTGAGAGATGTGAGAAGCACAGAAGGCATTCATTGAAAATATGTCCCAGTGCCTGTTCAACAAGGAAAAAGTTAAACAAACACAAGTGCGAAGATTGTGGTTTTCTGGCCATGTGAGGATTTGGGAAATCTATGCAGCTAGTTTGCTAGAGAAAAACCATCAGAAAGCATTGAGGTGACTAGATTAATGGGGCAAATAATTAGCAGGGGCGAAAAAAGTTATGAGATTCAGCACATGCAGGTGTCAATAAAGATGCATCATCCGTGGGAAGCTTACATTTTGCACTCAGTGATAAATCCTCGTATCGATATGCAGCTTGTTATATTCTTGCTGCATTGTTAAGCACAAAGACAAAAGACCTGAACCATCCATGCAACATAACATAAATCACTGTAATGCCTACTCAAGGGTTTTCCTTTAAGAAATGAAATTATAATCTAATGTGTTGTATTCATGGAATATTTGTGGAATGCAAATTCCTGTAGAACTGGACTCATTGTGAGCATAATAGGCAAAGATCATTAATGAAAAGATTAACAAGCAGTAAATCTATTCCTTGAATTTCTCTTTAAGTTAATTAATAAAATTTAATTAGCATCCAGACATTTGATTTTCTCTTAGGATTATGAAACTAGAGACTTTAAATTGTGGTGTGTATATATATGCTTCAGCATAAAAAAAAATGGGCCTACCTCTTCTGCTGGTGTAACTCTACTGGACCATCTTCTGTGACTTTGAAGGACCTGCGTCAGCTCACAGTCTTGCAAATACCCACGGTGGCTAACCTCTATTTACAGCAACAGCCTTTGAGAATGAAGGCAGAGAATACAGGGATTGCTGCTGCCCTCCTCAGAGGCTAGCGTGGATGCATATACACTGAAGCATCTGGCAACTACAAGAAATATGTCAGGTGTGTTAAGCTGTGATATTGGGAAGCATTGTGGTAGCTACAGGACTTGCTTCCACCGCTGAAGGGAAATCCTGTAACAGCGATTAACCCCTGCTGCAGGAAGCTGTGTCTTCATTCAGTGGCCAATAATAGTAAATTAGTTTACAACATTTTGCACAAGGAAACAAATGGAACCTGGGAGCCTAATTAAAAAAAAGAAAAGAGAGAGACAATTATTTATTTTTCATATACTTTGTATTTATATATCCTTAGGTAACACAAATAAATCCTCTTATTCTAATATCTGCATTGCTATTCGTTAATGAGTCAATGATGCTCTGCTCTTCTGCACATAAAGATCAGCTTACTCTTGACATGAGCAATGATTGGACTAATTCGTTCCTGAATGAAGAAATTATTCAAGTTAGACTCTTGGTATTTAAGAAGATAATGTTTTCATCTTCCACACAAATCAGAAAAGGCACAGTAAATTAAATGAACAATATTCTCATTACTAATGACATGTGACTGTATGAAATAAATATTGTATCTGTAATATATATATCATTTATAAAGTTGGCTGGCATTACAGGTGGGACTACCTTAAGGTTACCTGGCAACTGCCACAGTACAATCTCGTTTTCACTCACTTTGCCAAATACTAACTGGGGCTGAAATCTTCCATCTGGATGGGAGCAGGGCTGATTGCTTTGCATTTCGATCAGATTAGTTTCACTATTTCTAAACAAAAGAGAGAAGGTAATGTTTTGCCAATGTTAATACAATCTGATAACCTTTCTTTGAGAAGATGTACTGTCCCTGTTTGTTGTCATGAAGAATTAAAACAAAATGCATGAATGGCTTATGTATCAGAGTTATGCTTTTTGCTGCATTTTTGAAATCCAAAAATCTGTCCAAATCTCTCCAAATTTCAGAAAATCAGTCTATACATGTTCAGTAAGGCCACTAGATTTTATCTGAAGAGTCTTTTTGTAGTTATATGCTAATACTCTGCACTGTAAGGGACTAAACAAAAGTTTTCCTGTATTTGTAAACCTGCACACCTGTAGGCGGTCATTAGCGTGTGATGCAGGAGCTGAGAGCAAGCAGACTTGCTTATCTTGTACCATAATAGTGTCTGTGTAACTTAGCAGTGCCAAACCTAAACATAAATTGGTTACTCATGTCCTAAACAGAGAGTACTGCAGTAACACATAGCTCAGTCCAAGTTACTCTAACCTAATTCAGAACTGTCCCACATACAGGAATATGTCATCTAACTCTAAAGATCTACAAAGGGATAGATTTCATTTTTTTTTAAATAAAAAAGACATAGACAGAAGGGCTGACTGAGGCAAGGGGCAAGGTAGGCTGATGCGTGTACAAGGCGAACTATGACTGGCCTAGGAAGAAGTGTGGGACAGGAGGGCAGTGAGAATAGCTGAAAGCACCTGCAGAAGGAGAGGAGATGTGATGAGGCACAGAGGAGCAAGGGCAGAACTGGGCAGAGTGAACAAGGAGGCTGGGACTGTGAGGAGTCATGAAGCTGGATGAGCATCTACACTTTTATCACAATGCACAAGCTGCATCTCAATGTTCTTCTAATAATTGCGCTTTTGTGTGTACATTCTAACTAAGCATGAGAATATACCAGACAGAATAGCAAAGACAGGTGAAAAAGAAAAGAGAGTCATCAACTCTTGTAAACTAGCTGTCAGGAAATCATAGCAATATTAATTCAGAACATCTTTAATTCAAGCTAAACGTCAAATATTATTGTACACGTCTGCACATTCATTGGTGTTTAAATAATGTCTTTTTGTAAAATATGCCATATACACAAAATTATTCTGAGAAATTAAGTACCTGAAAAGGCAAGTACCTTATCCTCCAATAAAAGAGCAATCTTCTTCAGTCCAGTGGTCTGGCTTCTTATTATTCCTATCTCCCTGTTCCTTACAGGCTCAGAAAAAAAAAATAAAAATGGGCAAACCAGTGCAGCTACTGTGCAGCAATCCAAGCTCTTACAGATCAAAGGAGAGAGAGAGAGCACATTGCAAAAGTAAAGGGCAAGCCCCTCTCTTTTCGCATCAGTGAGACTTGAAATCAGACAGTTCTGCTGCTTGCAACTGTGGCAACATAATGTGCGGGAAAAGAGTGCTATAGGTCCAATCATGTACTGCTGAAATCAGTGAGGCTTACAGTAGTACTGAAAGCAAGGCTTCGGCTAAGTATGTTTAAGATCAAGCCAACTAAATACATTCAGACTTTAACCCTATAAACAGTCATTGTTCTTTAAAGGACCATCATTCAAATAATCTCCCAAACATTTTCACCTTTTTTCTTTCTGCTTACCCTATAGTACACCGTAGATGGCAAGGAATCCAATCTAATAGAAACCAGATGGATCTGTGGCCTTGGTTATTAGATCCCTTTTTCCCCAAGGTTTTTCATTTGTAGACTGAGTATATTTGATCTGGAAGCTACTGAAATCCAAACGCAGAACTCTGCAATGCCATTCTTCGAAATCCCCTTTGAAAATACAGGTTGGGAAACGCTGTGTCTTTCTGCTAGATTTTCCATTTAATGTAAGAGCAATTTCCAAAAGCCTTAAAAAACATACATTTGGGTAACAGTGCTCTCCCTCAAGCCTACAAGGCTGTGTGCTTGTGTGCCTATTGCTGTAATAAGAGCTTTTGTGTGGTTCAATATCCACTTAGCATTGGATTTTCGGATCATGACTTAGAGGCAATTACTATCTACTCTTAGCAAGTTGGAAGCTGAATGCTATGTTCTCTCTGATTATATCTCCAGAAAGTATATGCCAATAACAATCTGAGCATTGATTTCACATTGATTAATACTAGTAGTGAAATAGAAAAGGGCATCACTCAATATGCAAGTTCATCAGTCAGCTTATAGCAAACTGCTGTCTTGAAGAACATCCCAAGGAAAACCTCCAAGCATGTGACTACACCACAGGTCTACTTACAGGTCGACTTTACTGTTAATTTGCAATTTAAGTGTCAAATCCAGGAACTCGGTCCTGTGCCGGTCAGATGGCAGAGAGAGATGTAGAAGTAATTGATAGTCTCCTAATTCATGTTGGAAGTATTGAACGTGCTCTACCTTTGAGATGATGAGAAGTAGTGTCTGCAGGGACAAGAGCATATGGGGAGTAATAGATCCTTACATTCTTTGGAAGAGCTTTTGGAGTCCAGGGCTTACCTTCCTTGAAATAAGTTCCTACTTACTATTGTGCATAAAAAAGCATACTAAACAGGAACCTAACTATGTTCTGGAAATAACTTGCTCTCTTAATTCAGAACATTTTATCTTTTAAATCTTCTAAGTTGGTCTTTAAAGTTGGCAAAATAAGCACCATTGACTAACAGAGTCAAACCACATCTCAGGGAGTTTGGGGGCAGCATGGAGAAGAAAAGGGAGAAATTTTCTCATGTTCAGTCCTTATATGTGAATATTATATGAATGCATAAAAAGAAGGCCCTGACTTGAGTTTTGCCACTATTGCATTGTAAAACTGACAACGTTCCCCTGAAACCAGGGAATTCATTTCAGATTGATCTATCTGTGGCAGAACAGCACCTGCAAATCAACACTATTAAATAAACTTCTATTTAACCTGTCCCTTTGTGCTTCTCTTTACTTTGCACTATACTTAACAAATTTCGGGATGTCACAGGGGAGCCATACATTAAAATTTGAAATAGTGGCCTGAAAATCTATTTATCTGTTTTAAAAAGAGCATATTAGGTTGAAAACTTACACAATTTCAGCTTTTCTAAGGAATATTTCTAGTACTTCAACCTATTTATTTACCTATTGCTTAAGACCAAACAGGGTATGCAAATCACAATCCATTTCCTGGCCGGCAGAGGTGTAGTTAGGTCTTGACGACCTTTCTTGACTTGGCATCACAAGCATCTGACAGCTGTAGATGCCATGATGTCCTTGTTTCCTCATAATGAGAGACATCTTTTTCTCAAAGGCCACAACGGATTTCAAAGCAGTTTATGGCCCCAATATGTATAATGCATTTGTAACTTTGAGTGACCTACATGTCATTCAGCTATATGACAAGTTGTCAGTTCAGTGTCTTTCTAGACACAGCTTCAGAGAGTTTGGTTTTGCCAGTTTTGCATATTCCAAATATATGATGTCCAAATGGTACAATCCTGAGCCTTTGAATGCACTGCTGTTACACTTTTAAGCTCTCTTTCCATAGATAAGGCTATGGGAATCCTCTGGATTGCAGAGAGAAGGATGGGACACAATGAGTCCTCTGAAGTTTAGCTGTCTGGCCAACTTGGAACTCTTGTGATACCAAGTTTAACTCCACAGTTAGTTGTAATTTCCTTTCCCCTCGAAGCATTTTCAGTAAAGTCTGATGGAAGAAAGAGAGCTTTTATAGTTCAAATCTTCATGCTGCCTTTTTCCATGTATTCACTCTTCTTTCCAAACTCTCATATTTCAGGGTAGAGCAGAACTGGAAATGGTACAGAGAAGGGCAATCAGTATGACCAAAGATCATGTATGAAGATTAAAAAGAATAGTCCACTGTAGACTGGAATAAAAACAGCTGAGGGGAGACACTCTCAGTGCATAAGGAATCATGAATGGTGGGGAGAACGTGAATAGGGAAAGCTTATGCAGTCTTTCTCACAGTACAAAAGCTAGGTAGCATCAAAAACCTAAGCAAAAAGAAGGTAAAACTGTGCGAAAAAAGTATTTTCTTTTGTTTGTGTGCAACTCAGCTGTAGAACTTGTTGCCACAGGATGGCTGTGAAGGTCAAAAGCATAAAAAGGTTCAAAAGGAATTAGATACATTCACAGAAGAAAAATCTGTCAGGTATTCCTGAATACATAAAGATAAAACCACTGTCTCAGGTAGTACCTAGTCTGCAAATTAATAGGAACTGTGAGAGTTTACCAGAGGAAGGGGCACTATACTCTTTCTACCCTTTCGTTAAGAATCCCCAACTAACTTTTGTCAGAAATAAGCTACTGGGTAAAGAGGACCTTGATCTGACCCAGAATAGCTGTTCTGCATTCCTGATACCCTCTTCGATTGCCTTTGCAATTCCGCAGGGAGATGATAAGGTTATGGTAGATTGAAGGCAGTTAAGGGGATTTTTGCTTTTCCTCTGTCTTTGCAGAAAGTATGTCTCAGCAGAGCCAGAGAGTCTTGTCTCTTATTTCTGTCCTGCCATGGATCTCAAGACTTTACTTTTGCTTCAACTGTTCTTTACAGAATAAACGATGTATGTTGAACAGACAGTCCTGAATATATGCTAGCTTTATTCACAGCTCCCACTAACTCTGTAATCCCTGCGCTCAGCAGCACCGGTTGTCATTGTGCTTTGCAGTGCTTTGCAGTGCTTTGCCTTTGTTCAGCAAGGTCATGCTGTGGAGGGTGCAGAAAGCAGCACCTGCTCAGGAATGACTTCACTGAGCACTCAGCCAGCCTCTGGTAACTCACCGTGCAATCAGGCAAACAATGACAGATGCCACCCTATCATCAATGATGTGGTTACAGTCTAGACAGGCAAAACTGGAAACAAACCCCGACAAGGGTCTTGCTGCCCTCTGGGAGAGGGAAGGAAGGGTACCTTCCTCTGGTATCAGATGTCACGAAGGTGCTGGTGAGCCCGTGTCCCAGCTACAGCCCCCTTCACTTCAAGTTTTTTGAGCAATTTGTCCTACATAAGGGGAGTCATACGTACAGAGCTTCCTGAGGAAAACCGAGCCCATGCTTCTCTTGCAAGTCTGGTCAGTCCAGTCATGGGGGTGCTTCTGGGAAAAAAGTAATTTTGCAAAATCTGGCTAAGCACCATTTTGAACCATAAAACCAGGTGTTTTTCCTGTCATTAGAGGGTATTTTTTGTATTTTGTAATTAAACTGGAAGTTCTCAGGAACACAGCCCATCTCTTTGGTCCACACTGTCCAGCATCTGCAGTATACAATGAGATCTTGACCAAGCATATTGTTAAAATGGCCAAAGCACAGGAAATACATGAGCGATAATAACTAATAGCAAATATATGTGATTATCTCACAGTCTAACATGCCTTTGACTCATATTTTCCACTGTACATTTGGTTCTTTTTTAGGATCTCAAAGACTAGAGTGACAGGGCAGGTGTGTGTATGGGCAATACAGCTATATGCCATGGGGGGAGATTTAAACTTGCACCACATTGCCTTCCTTGGCTACTGGAAGGAGCAGAGCCGTAGTAGCATGGAGATCCCTGAAGGCAAGCATATACTACTCCTTAACTCTGCTTACTAGCCTAGACAGAGAGCCTATATACTAATATAATTCTATTACTGTGGGTATCTATCTTGAGTAGCTTGGCTTTGCTTACACAGGTCTTGGCTGTGTTCAGAGCCGTAGATATATCCTGGGGTATAATCTGCATTCACGTAATGCGGAAGATCAGTAGCACTGCCAGGTGAGAGTCCCAAAAGCAGGCTGAGTATCTGCCACTGCATCTTTGCGATATGTAACCACTGCATCCTGCAGATACCAGATCTGCACAGGATCCTTCTGAATTCCAGTTGGACAAGGCTTCAGCTGTGCAGGGGATCATCAGAGCTGAGTCCTAGGTAGCCTCTACCACTGTAGAAGGCTGCTGGCTTTCAACAGTCAGGACATGGCAAGGAGGACTTATGAGCTGTAAGCGTGACCATAGAAAGCTTAGCTGTCTCTTCATGGCAGAAGATAGGAGTTTTCTTTGCCATCATCCCTACTCTATACCTGGACTTCCAGATCTTGTGACATTCTAGGCCACTTGCCTTGAAGGGGAGCCCAAAGCGCATGATTAAATGTGACCTCCTCCCTGTGCAAAGCGCATTCAGTGACTGACTTCCAGCAGGACGTAGTTACTGTGTATTTATGTGCTTACTGTAGACAACAGAGACAAGGATGGATGGACTCCTGTTCATTTGGAGATGGAGGGCCTTATATGAGAAGTGTCAGCAAGCTGACTTATGGTACTCTGACGTACATTTGCTCCGGAAGATTCATCATGGCTTACTTGTTTTTCCATCTGCATAATTTTATAGGCAGGCCTTAAGATGCTCAAGAGAGCCTGAACATGACCCTTGTTTCTTTCACTCTGCTGACATACCGCTGGGAAAAAGTGTTTAGCAGCACAGGATCCATTTTGCTTGAAGACATTGGACAGTGAGTAAAATATAAATAAACGCAAATCCTGATTCAGTGACATCAGCACCTATGAAAACACTGTAGCTCTGGTGAAGAGTTCAGCTGCAAAGGGCTTCCTGTAGAGACCACAGAGAAGTTGATGATGCATATAGCTAGAAAATAATCTAAAATTCAAAATTAATTCAGTTTCATCAGTGGCTTCCTGAAAATAAGCAATTAATCATTTACTATGAATAGATACATATTTATCTGTTAGCATTCCACAGGTCCAAATGATCTCTGATATGTCATTTCTACATTAAAAATACCTTAAACACCATCACAGTCCTTTTTGTTGTTTTCCCCCGCAGGAAAAAAAAAAGATCAAAGACTTGAAAAGACAGAAACCAACCCCCATGCTCATTTCCACTAAGCACATCATAGAGTAAAGAGGAAGCACATAAGTGGGGAACAATTCACCATCACTTCAATTTGAGCCTTGACTTACAGCATCACGGTTCACTGACAACCCTGGCCACTAGCTATTACCAGTTGTTAATTCCAAGGAAGGTGGTGGAGCATGGTCAGAGATAAGAAACTTTGGGAAACTACTTCCAGTTTCTTAGAGGTTGGTTTACGCCCTAGAATCTGAAGCTTAATGATCTTTCTTTTAAAGCCTTTTCTTTTTTTTTAAATCCTTAGTATTGTAGCTCTAGGCATTCCCTATCCATCTCCAAACCTTTCTGGCATCACTCTAAATCCTTTTCTTCAGACACAAGTTTTACACTCTGGCCTTAAAATGCAACTATGGATTATGCATTCATTATACTTGCGAACACAAGCAGGATCAGCCCTTGTAAGTATTTGGATAAGGGACAGCCTTTGAAAGCCCAGTATCCTATGGGAAATGCTACGGCTGATTCACCAGGTGCCAATATTCTGTCTGGTAATTCGCAATTGGTACTCTTCCAGTTAGCAGTAGGAGACATAACCGCTAATACTGCCAGCTGCTACCTGGACTGCCTTTCTTATCTGTTGTCTTTCTCTTTTCCTGTTTGTCCTCCTCTATCTTTTGAGAGATATTCTGCAGCAGAGACAACGACATTAAAGCACTCAATTAACATTAACTGAGTCACTAAAAGGGCAAGTAGCCTATCCTAGAGATAAGGCAGGAGTTCTGCTGGATAGAAAGCATTCAGGGCATGAGGAGGTAGGTCTGAGCTGGCAGAGTGGCTGTTCTCTCTCCCGGGGGCTGGCTTGTTGGGGGGACACAGGGGTACACATGCTTCTCAAAGCACAGGCGAGTAAGTTGAGTCGTGACCTTCAGTACGTGCCAGCTGGGAAGCAAGGTGTAGACCCTGCAGGGCACACAGCCATTTATTTGATCCCACTGATCTCAGAGGATGCCCAGCCCCCGCACAGGTGTCGGTGTGCAGGCCCGACTCCTTGCGTCCCGCCCCGCGTGGCTCCGCAGGCGGGAGAGAAGGGCTGCCCTGCAGCAGGACCGCGGGGAGAGGAGCGCCGGCCTGGCGTGGCTGGGGAATAGGAATCCAGCCCTGGAGGCCCAGGCCGCGCTCAGCAGCGGGGCGGCAGGGAGGCCGGAGGGGCCCAGGAGCAGGCGCCCGCCTCAGCCCTGCAAAGCCCAGACCCCGCGAGTCGCCCGGCTGGAGCCGCTGAGCCTCAACCGCAGGCAGACACCAAGCCCGCCCCTCCCGCTTTCTCGGGGCAGGCAGGCAGGGGCTGCCGGCGCCCCCGCCCGCCGGCCAGGCCGCCGATCGCCATGGCAACCGGCCAGGCCGCAGCCCGCCCGCGCCGTGTTCCTCCCCCGGGGGCGGCTGCCGCCGCGGGGTCCGGGTCCGGCGGCGCCGTCCCCCGCTCCGCTCCCCGGGCCCTCTGCGGTCGGCGGCAGCCGCCGCCGCCTCTCCCCCCAGCGCCGGGAAGGGACTCGCTGCGCTGCCGGGGCGGGGGGAGGCCGCAGCCGCCGGGCTGTGCCCGCGGCGGGCGGGGCCAGGCTCGGCCCCAGCTCGGCTGCGCCACCGGGGCCTGCCCGGGGTGGGAGAGGAGGAGGAGGAGGAGGGACTCCGCAGCGGCAACAACTGACGTGTCCCCGCCATGGAGCCCGGTGTGATTCATCAGCGGCGGCGGGGCGGCAGCGGGGTGCCGCGCACCGTCCCCGCGTAGGCACGGCCGCGGCGGGGGCAGCCCCGGCACCGCTCTGCCGCCCGCACCGCCTTCCTCCTCCTCTGCCCCCGCGGCTACGCCAGCATCCCGGGGGAGGCAAGATGGAAGAAATCCTGCGAAAGCTGCAGAAGGAGGCGTCGGGGAGCAAGCACAGGGCCATCAAGGAGAGCTGCACCTGGGCCATCGGTAAGAGGTGGGCGGTGCGGGCAGGGGCGCCAGGCTGACCCCGCCGCGGCCGGGCTGCCCGCCGGGGAGCGGAGCGGAGCCCAGCCCTGCCCGTAGCGGTGCGGGGCAGGAGCCTCCGATGGGGAGGTTTTGTAACGGCGGGGGCAGGGAGACCTCAACAAACTTGTTCCGCGCTGGCCGCTGAGCTTCCAGCGGCTGGGGAGGGACCGGAGCGCCTCCGGCGGTTCAAAGTGCCCGGGAGCTCCGCGCTGCTGGAAGGGGCTGTGGCACCTGCTGGCGGTCCCGGAGAGCGTCCGTGTCCCTCGCCACCCCCACCTCCTGGGTCTGCTTCGTAGATCTTGCGAGGCAGATACGGGTATCAGTAGCTACCAGTTTCTCTGCATGTTGGGGGGGGTGGGCTGGTGGTGATGTCTTTTCTCTAAAGGCTTCTCCCTCCCCGCCCCAACCTCTTTCCATCGTAAAAAAAACCTCCAGTACAGTTTTCACTGCTAGCTTATGTTCAAGCATCTATTTTAAAAGCTGGATTTTTTTTGACTGGATTCCATAAGCTTTTTCATCCTTGATGTATAATGGAAATAATGATCAATAAAACGAGTTCTTCTTTTAAGGGAATATGAGCTTAGGTAAATTGCAGCATCCACTCATTTTCAGAGATTGGCTGTGACTTGAAACGCTTTTGATGCTAACTACCTAGTCAGCAAGACCCTTAACTTACATCAGCATAACTGTGATACTTAAAATTGTTTTAAATTTTTATTTTTCATCCATACATAGTTACAGCAATCTGTGGTAGTTCATACCTGTTGCTGTCTTATTACTGGCCTTTCAGCTTGATGTTCCATGGGTTGCTTCGTTAATTGTCTGTTATCCTTGCACAGCAGCCATGCTAATATCTTCTATACTGTTCCAGTTTTAGTATGTGTGCTGCCTGAAGTGCTGATATGTGAAAGGGAGCTTACTGAGGAAAAGATGGTAGTCAGTGCCTTCTCATTGGGCACCCAGTGTCCCGATAGATTCATGCAAATCTTTGGAGACTTGGAGCAGCAGTGATTATTGTTCTGTCAGCTGGAGTAGGTATAAATTTTAGGATCATTGGTTCAGAGATTGTAGCCAGATTGTATTACTATGGTTGAACTCAAAAGTTTCTTTTAAAAGCCCTATTGTTTCCTTTGGTTATACAGAAACCTTGGATTCTGCTGATGCTGCTATCAAGATACCTCCATATCAGCTAAGGTAAGAACATTTAATGTTGAATCCTGTGGAGCTGTGAGTATTTGTAAAGTTGAAATAAAAACTTGAATTAAAAGTGAGGTAGGCCGAGGAGGGGGCTAAATCTATGTGATTTCTTTAGTTTGTAGATACACGTATCTAGGCTGGTAGTAATGGTTAATTTGCTGATGAGCCCTTGGCCTCTAGCCATGAATGAAATGTAAGGAAACATGTGAAAATGGGCAGGAATATGTATAATGGTGATACTTGGTTAGAAAAGAGGACTGTCTTATGGTCTAAAGAGTTTTTCTTCTAAATTACAGCCTTCAGTGTAAGTGATGATGCTTCTCAGTGTGTTTGTTTTCTTTTAAATCTAGATCAATTTTTGTTTACTGAAAATAAATATTCTAGAAACTGAAAGGTTATATCACCACATAGCTGGGACAGTGGGTAGGAACTAAAATAATACAGTTTCTATGCCTACTTCTTCCTTTAGCCTGCTGGATTATCTTGAGTAAGCCTTCTCCCTTCTTCCTGCTTCGATTTGTACACCTATAAAATGAGGGAGGTGGCACTGCCCCCATTTGTAGAGCTATTTAAGATCTCATTTTGGAAATTCTGATTGCTATGGAGAAAGTAAATAGGCAAAATTTTCCTTTCTGACAAAACCACTAAGAAACATCAAAACAAACTAGCAAGTGCAGTGTTCGAAACAGGAGGATACTGCTTCACACAGCTTATAGTTAAGATGCGAAGTGCTTAGACTTGCCTTGTTAGAAAATGTAATGGATGCTAAAAGTTTGCAAGGGTTCAAAATGCACCCCAGCAAATTGATGCAAGAAATTGATTGAGGTCTATCAGATGCAAAGGTACCCCTTCTTAGGGTACTTTAGTCAGAGATGATTGAGTTTATAAAAGAGTATAGAGGAGTGTTGCTATGAATTTGTCCTGTCCTCTAGTCCTCTTGGACACTATTAGCTGCTGGCAGAAGTGGCACATTTTTACCACAATATTACTCTCCTTAGAATATTTTTACCACCTCATTACTCCCCACTGCTCCTTTCAGATATGCTTGTGCAAGGAAAATTAGGGATTGAAGAGCTAGTTGTTCCAGAGCAGTCACCAAATAGGGAAGGAATAAGAGCAGTTCTTTTGCTGCTTTAAACTCCTGTCAGCTGCAGCCCACAAAGGGCCTCAAGTCAATGGGGAATGGGTGAAGCACAGGTCTGACGTGACCAGTGCCAGACACATGCACTTCCAACACAGGTTGGGCAGCAGAGAACAGCTGGATGAGTAATTCCCAGGAGCTCCATTAGAATTAGATTATGTTTACTTGGCATTGTGGTTAGAGAAAACTTGGCTCTTTATCTTCCCTTTTATCACCTTTCATCTTTAATACAGTGTTGGGGTATCTGTTTTTAAGTACTATTCTCATTCCTTATGAATTAGCTAGCTGTTACCACATTTCTTCCTTTTTCACTTGTCTACTGCTTCTTTACAGATATGCCTACCTTTTTCTTTTCTTCCTCCAACGTTCTTAATGTTGTAGTTGTTTATTTGGGGTTTTTTCCACTGTAAATCCTTCACAGGTATAGCTATTATGAAGTAAGCTCTTAACTTGACAACAAGTTAGACTTGTCAGTAACAATGCACTCAATATTACTGGATGTTTTACAAAATGAAGGGTGCACTAGAGAATTTGAATAAAAGCTTTTGTTGTGGGGTCCTTGGTATGGTGCTGCCACACAGCCTCAGACAGTGTGGGAGATGTTGCTGTCACCAGTACTCTGAGGTTACTCTTCATTCTCTGCTAACAAGCTACTGCCAGACTCCAGATCAGCACACTGGGCCACATCTTGGGCTGGAGTTCGCCTGCATGATGTGCAAATTAAATAAAAGTTCATCTTTGCTTGGTATTTGTTAAAGAACAGCACTGTGACGGCTTGGTTCCTAACACTGTGAAAGAATAGCCTTGAAAATAGAGCAATGGCAATGACCAGAAATACAGCCAAGATGAGCGCAGGATAGAGAATCCTGACCATGCCCCTTTCCTGCTTTCAACTTGATCAGGTGCAGATTGCATCATCTGCTGTAACACAGATCAGCCCCTGGCTGCTCATCCACTTTCAATCTGCCATTCACCCTTTCTGCTGTAATATAGCGGAACCTGGGGATATTGTCTGGAATATTCCATGATACTAGAGTTAGAGTGAAGGTATGTATCGTCTTTCCACGAAGTGACTCTAGTCCACAACTCTGAGATCCATAGTGGTAACATACTGAAGGTGTTAAAGGCAGTGTGCAAAATAGTTTAGGAGAAAAATATATATTTGTGAGGTCTCTTCCAAGAGCAGCAGCTGGTATTAGAGTATTTAGAGTGCTGCATGCAGGGAAAATGTTCCAGCTTGTTTAGTAGGAAAGTTTGGTGTGTCCTTAGAATATACTGAATACAAGGAAAGTATATCAGCACTTCTCTACAGTATATTTGGGGAAGTTAACGATCTAGGACACATCTATACTGCATAAGAATGGGGGACAGAGATTCATGATCTGCCACGTCCAGTTGGGATAGATACTGGCTCAGTTTCAGAAATAGTGAATCTAGTAAGTACCCCAACCAGTATTGTTTCTATTTCTCCACAAAGCAGCATCTGGCTTCCACTAGCAAGTTGTGCTGGTGTTACTGCTGTTTAACAGGATGGCCATGTCCTTACTTAAGTCCTTCTTTTCCTTCTGGAACTGAAGAATGAATTCTGCTCACGAGGAGGAGAAGGTGTAAACTGCATACTCCCTTTTTTTCCCCCCTTAAAAAGTAAAAGGCCATTTGCTGGTTTTGAAACCACAGTTCTAGATGAGTAGAGGTTCTTTATAATGTTTTCTTTTAAGACAGTGATCCTAGCGTGAGAATGGGGAGGACAAGTTATCTCTTTGCATTTCCTCAGACTATGACTAGTTGAGTTCGGGGTTTTTTATGTACTTATCTCCACCTTACTGTTGGAGTAGATTACTTCTATATTCTGGCTTGCTCCTGACCTATCCATAGCTTCTTCTTTTGTGTTGGGCTTCTGTTACTGAACAGCGGGCAGGCCACATGATAGTTTCCTGAAGTCCGTGCAATTAGTTAGGGGGTTCAGCTGTAGCATTTGTATGGGAGCTGTTTCCAGCACTTGTCTGGTAGCAGTTTAGATAGCACGTGCCTGCTATGTTTGGGAGCACCTGGGGTACTTTTACCCCAAGGGAGTGCAATGACTGGACATTCAGCGTGGAGTGTCATTCTTTAATTAGTTTGATAGAGATCTGTTGGGTATATCTTCAGGGAGCTAAATGAGACTATTTTGCTGTTCAGCTTCCTTTGATGTTAATTGGACTTATGAATCCAAATCCCGGTTAGTGACCTTGCATATTAATTCTAGTGAGGGGCATTATTTAAACGTCTCACTTCCTAAAGAAATACAAATCTCCAACAAATACGGAGTTTCCCACAGAGTCCTGTCAGCTCTGCCTTGAGATAAGAATATGTGTGTGCTTTTTCAGTACTTTAACTTGTAATCAGAGGTGTTGAGCAAGGGTATGAAATATTACAGGAGATTAAAGTGGACCAGGATGGAAATGACCTTAAGTCAATTCAAGGCTTTGCCATAGACATCCTGTGAATTCTTGAGAAGGGAGAGTCACGTAACCCATTGGTAACTGGTCTGTTGTTGGCTGCCTACTATGATGATGTTTGTCTCTGATGAACAGGTGTTGTGAAGATTGGGTATATACTAGGTGCTTAAGGTGACTGGATGGATGACTTCTAAATAATGAATTAGATAAAACAAATTGATATGCTGGTGTTTTAATTGGTGAATTGATCACATGGAAAATAGCTTAAGGGAGCTTAATGTTGTCTGCTAGCAAACAACTGTTTGCTACTAAGTTGGGCTGTATTCACTTCAGTATTTTCAAGATGACAAATTCTAAGGCCAGCCACCTACACTGAGCAGGTCTCTGTTCTTGGCTAATTCCTGGCCAGTTTCTCCATTGTGATTTTAGAGGCTGAAATATGATCCATAAAAGGTAACTGAACAGACACAAGAAAATGAGCCTTGAAAAAGAATGTTTGATCAGAGCAGTTTGGTACTTAGGGGTATTATCTACGTACCGGAGAATAAAATATGAGGCTAGACAGCGCTTGCCAGTCACGTACCGCTTTGAAAGAACTTGGGTTTACCAGAGTTTCTTGGAATGCTTTATGTGATTAACTCATGCCTTATAGGCTATGTAAAACTTAGTGGCTTTCTATCAGCACGGATTTGGTGCTGCAAAGAGGAGGTTGGTTGGGACTTCTGAGAGAGGCTGTGGCTTGGTGGGTAGTTTAGCTGTTGTGTTTTGGTGTTGCTGTCCTCACTGGAAGCTAGAATCTTATATACAGAATTTCTTACCACGTCCCTGCCATCCTTCATTAGGATTTTTTTTTATTATTATTATTATCCTAAAGAGATTTTTCTCATAGTTCTAAGACATTTCCTATAATTTCCAGATCTTACTACTATCCTGTCATTACTTTTCTTTTCTTCTGACCAGAACAACGGCAAATTTTTTTTTTTTCCCTTTTGTCAGTGTTGCAGAAGCATCACTGCAGACTTGAGTTTGAGCTGTTCTGTGGAGCTTCTGTGGCTGTTGCCTGTTTATTCCCAGAGAAATGTGGCTGAGTGCAGAAGAAGATGCATAGGCAAGACTCTCAATAGTATAAATTGCTGTTCATGCTAGTTTAAAGTTTCCCCTGTGGACTTTAATGGCCATGAAACATGTTGATGAGTGAGGCATTCTGGCATAGTAACTGATGTAATTTTCATTCCTTCAAAGAAGAACCAGAAAGCCTTTCCAAATGCTTGCTTATCTCTTCAGCATATCTGTATACTGCACAACTCTGTATCTAAAAGTTGCAGGTGGTGGTTGAAATCAAATGGAGATACAGGCTCAAGCCTTCAGGGCACCAATTCTGGGTGCCTAATCGGAGAGATACAGGTCCTGGCTTTCAGGTGCTGAGCATTTCCAAATCCTTTTTGTATTGGTAGCAGTTCCTATGTTCATTACTGCAAAAGCTTGCATCCCTCTGGTATTTCACATTGGCATTTCAAAAATAGCCAGTATTTCTGGAGATTACAGTTGGAAAGTCAGAAGTCAGTGGTGAGTAGGGTCCTCTGTATGTCAGCTTATGTCCAGTTCTGTTTCTCGTGTTTGTGTCCCAGTCCTATTCATCTTGGGTGCTAGTTTTTGAGAGCAATTTGTGAACTTCGGGAAGCCAGTGCAATGAAGAGCAGCCGGGAACAGAAGTAAGCCTTAAACTTAGCTGAACTCTGAACTCCTTGCATTTTTTTTTTCCCTATAGTCATGGGAATTTGGGGATGAAATTGGTAGTTCTACTCTGCCATTTATTTTTGCGTCTCTAGCTTTGCATCTGACATACTTCTTGAGAAGTAGCTGCAGCTTACAAACTCTTAAATAAAACAATATGCTCACTCATTTTAGCTTACATGTGCTCAACAAATAATAAAAGCAGTAAGTGTGGTGTGATCATCACCAAACATCCAATGCCATAGAGACTTCCAATCCACTTAGCTTTGCAGATACTTCATCCACTTAAAGAATCTTGAGGCTTAGGATGAGTTTTGGCTTCTGCATTGTGAAGAAATATTTGTGATTTCATCATTTCATTTTTCTCCCATCTACTCTATTTGGTTCATCATTTCTGTTAGTTTCTTTCTACCTGGAGAGCGTGGATAGCGAAGCTGTTATATATAGCAGATCCCCTCACCAGAATAAAGGTGCGGGGAGGGAGGAATGACTGTGTCTGAGTTTTTTTTGGGGGGTGTTTTTAGCATACCTCTATTTTACTCTTTCTCATTTTTAAAACACTTTGCTTCCTGCACTTGCTGCCACAGCCACCTGGCATTAAGTGCTCCTGTGCTTTCTTCCTGAACCTGACTGCTGGATATGTGACTCATGCTGCTCAACCATTACACAGTCGCTATCTGGCACTCAGCAAGTGGATGATGAGTTCCCTGGCAGGCATCTGGCCAAGAAGAGATTCTAGTGGCAATGTGGATTGCTGAGCTGCATCTCCTGTGTTGGCAGTTTACAGACTGGATCCAGACTTTGGGGGACATTTATGTAGCCCATTTGGTGTTTTGCATGGTGTATATGCTCTGGTCTTGATTTAAAATGTTGCATTCCTAGTTCTAATGTTGGGGGGTGGGTGAGGGGAGGCGACTAGGTTTAGAAAGGCAGTGTAGCACTGGCTGATATAGTATTTGGATCAATCTGCATGTTTAATCTGGGATATGTAACTGGCCCTATTTCTTTTCTGATGGGCAGGTATTTTTATCTCAGTAGAACTTTGCATCTGTTCTGGGACCCCAAAAGACAGCAGTGTTGAAGAGGAAAGGCATGTATAGTGTCAGTTTCCATCATGCATGTCTGAACTCTTACTGTCAAGACAAGATTCCAAAAACGTTGGAAGGCCTCTAGATCTAGGAGTCCCTAAAAACCTGTCAGACGGGGTTATGGCTCTTGAAGGTATCAAAAAAGGTTTGGTATTGTCATGGGAAAAGGTGCATCGTTTCTGAAAGATTATTTATGTTGCTCTTATTTGTGGGTTTGTTTTGTTGTTTTTTTGTTGTTTTTTTTTTTTTTTTTTTTAAAGGGCAGTGCTTGCTGTTTCTGAGACTAACTTTCTGCCCTTCCTGACGTTCTTTGTAGTAGCAAACCTTAATATTCACTACTGCTTTGGGTCTTTGTTCCTTTTATGGATTCTTCTGAAAGTCCATTCTAGATTTGTGACAGTGTACTGGTTTTGGCTGGGCCAGAGTTGATTTTCTTCATAGGAGCTGGTAGGGTGGGAGTGCAGAGCAGCTGGGTGGGGCTGAGCTGCCTATTGGGGTTAACCCCCAACATACAGTTACTGTAGGATGTACATAATCATTCAGTACAGGAATAGCACCAACAAAAGATGAGAGCAGCCATAGTTTTGAGTGTTTGTTTAATTTCTAACAACAAATGCAACTGAAATATTGCCCTAAGGGTCTAAGGATGATAATGGGGTAGCGGTGTTTGTTTGAAACATGTGATCACTTTTAGTGCTTGCAAAGGAGAAGAAAATGAGAACATCAAGAGGCTTTTGATAATTGCCTTAGAATGAAATATGGTTGAGTGGGGAAGCCAGGGGATGGAAGAAGAGAAGTGACACTGAAACTGAGGGAACTGTTTTCCTACTAAATGAGGCTTGGCTCTGCTGTGGTCTTTCTGTGATGCTGTGGAAGTCATAACTTTTCTTTGTTTTGAAAATGAAGGGAATAATAAGTCTTTTCTCACATTTCTTTTATTTACATTCCATGAAAAGTAACAGAGCTGCAGGAAAGGTTTCCTTGAATGTTTGGTTGCTTAAGAAATTGAATATGCTAAGGTGCAATGAGTATAAAATTACATTGCAAATGTGGGGATATTTTTAACAACCATCCCGTGGGTCTGTCAAGATTTAGCATTGCACTGCTGTGGAAGTTGAATGGAATTTCACATTGCAGCATTAACCTTCAAAATGTAACTAGTAATGACCAGAAATATACCTCATCCTCCCATTTCTTCATCAAACTGTTTTGCAACTAACTCTAGGCCATCCAGCTGTAATGGAGAAAATAAGGTAATTTGCAAGATGTCTGTGCTATAGTACCTCTGTGTCTCTTTTCTGTCCCCTCAATCCTACCCCAACCCAGTATTGTAAAACTTCTCCTGATGGAAGTTTAATTCTCATCAGATGCTTTATTTGTTGTTTTCAGTAAACTGAAATTTTGAAACAAAAATGTTTTCATTGGAAAAATCCTCAGCTTCCCTTCCAGGCTTACCAAATATAGGGAAGAGAAGTTTCATGGAACACCTTGATAAGCTTTCAGAATTGTAGGCTGAGCAAGTCCAGCGTGTGTTCTACCTCAGGCCAGGAGATGTACACTAAGGATGGATACTCTGCTCCTCACCTCATCTTCATGATGTGCTTCAAATGATAATCAATAAAATCACCTAAAGGATATGGATTGTTGTATAATGAAGACCTTGTGAGGTTTACGTGTGTCATCAAATTCCTTAAGAGCAGAGTTAGTAAGTGGCTGTCACACCTTGTGCACAAAGGGCAAAAATCTACTGGGGTGGATATTCTAGGGAGAGTGATGATAACGTATCACAGAGAGATTACACTACAGCTTTGGAGACTGGAAGCATCCTGATTATTATTGTGGCCTTGTCCACTTTAATATTGTGTAGAATCTTCTGTTGTCTCTCTTCCTCTGCTCTCAAGCAAAGGTACATCGTGTGCTTATGTTTTTTATTTTGTTCTGTTTTGGTTTCATCTTGACAACAGTATCAGTCTCTTATAGGAACTTTGTGTTTGTGTTGAAATCAAGATGTTATTAGCGAGTATAGCAAAGAAGCAAATAACCTTAGAAGCGCTCTCCAGCTGAGTGACTGTGCTGAGCTATTTAATTATGATTGTATGAATTCTGTGGTCTCGGCTGCATTAGACTGGATGGAAGATTAAATTGCTCACGTTTGCCTTTCCCATGAGTAGAGCTATACTTCTGCTGTTATGGCAAATCCATTTCTCTTGGAAAGTATGTAAATAGCAAAAATTAGAAATGCCACTGTGTCACTTTTTTAGTACCAAGTAGTATTAAATTGCAATTTCATTCAACATTCCAGGTTGAAAAATTGTTAAAGTTCTAGCTAACACACTGTATAAAGTTACATTTAGGCATTATTCCTGTGTTGGGTTTGCATGGCAAGGTTTTGGTAGCTGGGGGGTACTACAGGGGTGGCTTCTGTGAGAGGCTGCTGGAAGCTTCCCCTATGTCCAATAAAGCCAATGCCAGCCAGCTTCAAGGTGGACCCACTGCTGGCCAAGGCCGAGCCCATCAGCGACGGTGGTAGCGCCTCTGGGATAACATATTTAAGACAGGGAAAAAAACCTGTGCAACAGTAACGGCAGCTGGAGAGAGGAGTGAGAATATGTGAGAGGAACAACTCTGCAGACACCAAGGTCAGTGAAGAAGAAGGGGCGGGAGGTGCTCCTGGCGCCAGAGCAGAGATTCCCCTGTGGTCCGTGGTGAAGACCATGGTGAGGCAGGCTGTCCCCCTGCAGGCCATGGAGGTCCACGGTGGAGCAGATATCCACCTGCAGCCCGTGGAGGACCCCATGCCGGAGCAGGCGGATGCGCGAAGGAGGCTGTGACCCCATGGGAAGCCCACGCTGTAGCAGGCTCCTGGCAGGACCTGTGGAGAGAGGAGCCCACGCTGGAGCAGGTTTGCTGGCAGGACTTGTGACCCCGTGGGAAGCCCACGCTGGAGCAGTCTGTTCCTGAAGGACTGCACCCCATGGAAGGGACCCATGCTGGAGCAGTTCATGAAGAACTGCAGCCCGTGGGAAGGACTCACATTGGAGAACTTTGTGGAGGACTGTCTCCCGTGGGAGGGACCACAGAATGAACGGCAGAAACAATGTGTGATGAACTGACCACAACCCCCATTCCCCATCCCCCTGCGCTGCTCGGGGGGAGGAGGTAGAGAATTTGGGAGTGAAGTTGAGCCCAGGAAGAAGGGAGGGGTGGGGAGAAGGTGTTTTAAGACTTAGTTTTTATTTCTCATTTGATTGATTTGATTTGTGATAAATTAAACTAATTTCCCCAAGTCAAGTCTGTTTTTCCTGTGATGGTAATTGGTGAGTGATCTCTCCCTGTCCTTATCTCGACCCACGAGCCTTTCATTATGTTTTCTTTCCCCCATCCAGCTGAGGAGGGGAGCGATAGAGCGGCTTTGGTGGGCACCTGGTGTCCAGCCAGGGTCAACCCACCACAATTCCTCACTTCCTTTTCCCTGTATCATTAAGTGTCCTCTGATAAGCAACTCATATGCTTCCCTCCAGAGGCAGGTTCATTTTAGTGTTGGGTGAAGTGATTACTTTGTGTGTTGAAGAGCAAAAGGAGTCAAGGGAAGAGGGGAATACATGAAGCAAAGAGGTTGGAAAAAGGAAATACTGAGCTGGAGGAGAGACCCAGAGGGAACTCCAAGAGAGCGCTGATGTCAGCAGCTGAGGTGAGAGAGAATCAGATACGGAAAGAAAAGGAGAGTTAAACTTCAACTCATGAAAAGAAGGCTTTCCATTGTAACTGGATGAAAGTGAAGAGTTTTGTACTGTGTGGGGAAAAAAAGAATGAGATTTTTTTAAAAAAGAAGCTGCAAGTGGTGAGCAAGAAAAATGAAAATCATAAATCATAGAGTAGTTTGGGTTGGAAGGCACCTTTAAAGGTCACCTAGTCCAACCCCTCTGCAGTGAGCAGGGACGTCTTCAACTAGATCAGGTTGCTCAGAGCCCCATCCAACCTGACCTGGCTTTCAGCCAGAAATTATAAAGTTATTAGTAAAGGTGGAACCTCATCTGGTTGTGTGAGGGGCAAATCTCTTGACATGGGAAACATGCACACAAGTGTCTCTACGCTTGTGAGTAACTGGAGTAAAATCCTGGCCCTGCTGAAGCATGTCAGAATTTATACCAACATAGTACAACAGCAGTCTCTCAATGTGTGGTTAGGTTTTTTTTTTCCCAGGACCTGTAAACTGCAGCACTGACTGCTTGTTCGTTCTTATGTAGCGCTGTAACTCCAAAGTTGTGCAACAGTGCCTGATCATCTTGTAGTGGTACAGCATCATAAAGATAATTTATTGTTGTGTTTTTTTCTTGAAAAGGAGGGTTTAAGTGGAAGGCTTCAGATTTTTATCTTTTATCCTATTGCCCTAAGAGGTCTCTAAGTATTCCACAAACTTGTATTTGCATTAGAGATACAAATTTTAGTGCTGGAGGGGTCTGTTGTGGTCACCTGGTCTGACTTCCTGCATTGTGGAGACATGAGAACTTGCCCTGTATTTGTACGCTGCAAGCTCCAAACTTCTGTCTGAGCTCGACTGTAATACTCTTCGTAAGTGGGATGGTCATATTTCTGCTGTAGATAAAATTAATCATTTCTCTAGCATATGAGCAAGGACTTAAAATCTTTCTTCTTGAAGAGTTGTTGCTTGAAAAAGGATGTATTTATTTCCTGTTCCTCCTCCAGATTTTAAGTACTTCCATTATGAACCGTAAAGTAGTTGGAGTCTTTTATGAACTTTCTCTAAGCTAGCATGGAAAAAGAAGAGTTATGGATGTTTCTACTTTTATATGTACATGTGTTCATATATACACTGCTGGAATTTGTTTTACACAAATTAAATCGTCCCCTTTTGTGTAGGAACTGTATTTGCTTCTGTTGGGTTTATTTAAGGGTAACTGGGAGTACCTGGGAGTACTGGGAGAACCTCCAGAATTTTGAGAATTCATCTTTACCATTTATCTTCTCATGGTGGGCCAACTTTTCTGCTTGAGTAAGTGAGGCTAATGGAGTTACACGCTGTGATACTTTGTTCATTTTAAGCAGCCAAGACTGAGAAGCTCTTCTGAACTGTCAGTATTACTCTGACTGAAAAATGTCAGACTCTGGCTATGACTGTTACCCTGCCTAACAAACAGCCTATCAGAAGATGGCAACAGCCATGAATCAAATTCTTATCTGTTCTTTGACTGGGCTGTGAATTATGCTATGGGATGCAAATTACATGCTGGTGAGGCCCTGAGGTTCTGAATTTTGCTTCTCCTATGTAATTTTCAGGGGGAAGATAATGCAGAGAGATGTCTTATTTTTAATCTCTCTTTATTTTTAATCCCATTTCTGAAAATTAATATGGTTATCACCATTTGCATGAAGGGAAATAACTCTTACAGTGGTGACAAATAACTTGATTTATCAGCCCCCTTCCCTAAGTCAGTATCGTGGAGGTGAAGGTGAGACTATGTTCCAGGCACTAACAAGAAGGAGTTAAGTTTGGGCCATTTCTTATCTTCATTACAATTTTCATCATGAAAGGGAATTAATGAGCCATTATTCTTCTCTCACTAAAGGCTTTTTCCACTACAATGAGGATAGAAAGATTTTTATGATCTCTTACTTACAGTAGTAATCTGTTTACTCTGACCTTTTTGGCAGTCTGTTTTGACTGGTCTGTCATAGCATCCCTTGTGACAGACCTGCAGGGAAAGAGGTAGATTGATGAGCCATGGCAAACTCAGACAACTGGAAAGGTCGTTGTAACCCAGTGTGCTGAATATAAAGGCTATTTACGTTCTCATGACTCATTCTGCAGTTTACGAAGTTGACAGTCGTGGAGTGGGGTAGCTCAGGAGGCAACCTGTGCTCCTACAGATACTGGTCCTGGATTACGCACTTGGTTCTGTCTCTGACTTTTTGCTTGATCCTGGGCAGGGCACTTGGGATTCAGTCCAGCTACCACAGAGGTCTAGTGACAAAACTCCAGGTAGCCGCAGTAGGAACAGGACTGAGTCTTTGTCCTTCGCACTCTCTGCTTACTCTGTTTTGTACGTAACAAGGTCCACACTTGCCAAATGCTCTTTTCTCTAATCGAGTGCCCGTTAGTGCAAATGGCTACTGGTTTCTAGTGACCTTAGAATATTATATGGTGGGTTTTTTTTTTTAATTGGTCTTCTGGGTCAGGACAGGAGGGTGGTTGGCACTCATTGTTTTGAAGGGGGGGGCTGCCATGATGTTATACCTATTTGTTCAGTATTTATGTGTTATAGTAGATTTTAACAGAAACCCTGGGGTTAGGAAAGCTGTTTCATGTCTCTGCAATTACTTTCTGTGCTGTAAAATCATTCTTCCAGACCCTTGTTCTGCAGTGACTCTCACCATACCCTTTGCACAGGTGACCTTAGACAACAGCAGCAGGTGAAGAGTGATCCCTGTGTTCTCTTCCGCTGTCAGGGATAGAATACTATAGCCAGGATCTGTTATTGGTGCCCCTCTGGTTTTGTTTTGTTATTTTTTTTCTTCTTCTTCCCCCTCTCTTTTGTTTTTGCGGGGAGGGTGTGTGTTTGTTTTGTTTTTTAAACTGAGCTGTCTTTTCAGAGCACTGCTGTGTGGACATACGCAAACAATGCAATTAGTGTGGATTTCAGCATAGTATACCACTTATATCTGAGCACATCCTTTTTCTTCAGTATCATTCCTTCTTTACACCATTTCAGCTTCTTTCTTCCCTCTAGCTTCTGTTTTCATTGCTTGGTTTCATCTGTCAATGCCCAGGATACCTTATCCTGAAGCTTTTGGTAGCTTCTCCTCCTCCAAGTCAAAGGTGCTCCCTTCCTTTCATGCCCCCTCTGTGTTGTACTTGACTCGTCTCATTCAGGGTTAAGTTGGTATTTGTGCCTAAAACTGTATGTGTATATATGTCCACACCTGCATGCATCAGTATGGAAACTTAGGAGTTCCAGTATGAAACTAGTTTCCGTACAGTAATGTAAATGGAAAACATTCTTAAACATGTTTTGAAGTATATTGATGTGCACTAACTTATTCTGAGAACTTCACATATGTAAAATGTCTTACATGTGTAGCACTACAAAACCTGAATGGTCACTTGACAGTATAGAACTGCAGAGAGTGGAGTAAGCAATGAGATCGCATGGTTGTGGGACCACCCAAAACAGGGTAGAACTACAAAAGGGCTGTAAGGTATAAGAGGAAACCTCAATCTCTTTCTTCATTGCACGCTGAGACCAAATTCTGGTCTGCAATATCTCTTGTGGCAGCCTTATTGAACCCAGTTCTTTAGTGGTAGATCTTAGTAGGGACTGACTGTGTTAATTTACATCATCCTCCCCTATTCTGCCTGAGGATTCTCTGCTGTGTCCTTCTGTGTTCTCATACTAGCAGATGATGCATTTAAATGGCAGGTTGAACTGAAATGTGGAAGGTGCTCAAGCTAATCAAACATTGTGAGGTATCTCTGCAGGTGTTTTATACCTGTAGCATAGAAATGCTAAAGATTTAATTGGCTGAGTGTGTAACAAGAACAGGAAATGACACAATGGCAATTCATTTTCTCCAAGAATACAGTGGGAATACAGGCTGCAACCTTAATTAGATTTTCAATTAAACATTTTTAGCAAGGATGGGAAGTTCAGCTAATTGAATATGTTCTAATTTCCATCCTTCTGTTTGTCATTTTTTGCTCTTCATTTTGGGAGATATCTCAAGAAACAGCTCTCATTGTTCTCTGCTTATTGCAGTATGTGATGACAGATGGTAGGCAACATGCTGATGTGCAGGGTAGCTACACATAAGCCATAGGAGCTCCCACCTGTCTTCACTATAATGAAACTGAACTGGATCCACTCCAGTGACTTATGACTGCTTTCCTTTTCCCCTCTCCTCCCAGTCTTCATCCACTTTAATGTGAGAATAAGTTTGTTGTGTATTAATAATGCCCCATATGTTTATATCCTATGCAGTGAACTGTAGAAAGTCTAAAAGAAATGTGGTGTTCTGCCCTGAAGAGGTCCAGGTCTAAATAATCATCAGTCTTTAGCATCCCTGCAGTTAGTACTACACACTATTGTGATTCCCCCCCCCCCCTTCTTTTTTTCCTGTGTGTCTGGCTGATTGAGCACCAGGTAATGCGCAGGCACCTTGTTTTGGCACCTGTTGATCTACTAATTTCAAAAGTGAGTTCTCCCCCAGAGGGTGATGGTGACAACTCTTAAAAGAGTGAGTATGTCGAAGTCACAATGTAAAAGTTAGCACTTGAAGGTGCTTCGTGGGTTAGAGATATATTGCTGTGGCACGTCTCTAAACTAGAAAGTCCTATCACAAATTACCTGCATGCCACTTATGTTCCCAGGTCTAGGCAAAGCTGGCAGTAGATACATAGGCGGTTGCCAGCGCTGTTTTGGCTAGAGGAGTACTGAATGAACCCTGGAGCAGATGTTTTGGCAGTTTCTGTAGATCTGGATGTTATGACACTCTGAGGAAATATCTCCTAGATGTTCTGTAGTTCAAGCTACAGATGCTAAACTCACAGGTTTTAAGAGTCCTTGTAGTTAAATTGATTCCAGAAACATTCAAGAAAGGAGCTTCTGAGAAAATTGGGCTTTGTGCTTGCGTTTCTCAGAATATCCTAAATGAAGCAAATGGTTAGCTTTTAGTTAGAAACCTATTTTAAGATACACATGTGTTCTGGTTCAAGTTCTTTAGAAATCTGTGTAATGCATGTTTCTTTTAAAAAGCTTCTTGTGGTGTTAGGCCAAATGGCCTTTTACAAATTCCCATAACCTGGGAAGAAGGTACAAATATGAAAAGACCTGCAGATTCTGAAGAGGTCTTTGCCAAGTACAGAAGCTTGCTAAATTGCTTAACTGAGCCATGCTCGTGACTCTCAAGTCTTTAATTTATCATTAAAGGAAGGGGTTGCATTTCAAAGACCAAATAGCAGATTTGTGCCCCTTGGGGTAGCTTGTGATTTGTGCTTTTTTGGGAAAGGTGGAGAGAAAGGAATACCAGCTGAATATACCCAAAATAGAGTTGACTTTTCAGAGTAGATATTCAGTCCCCTCTGCAAGCAGGATCCGCTGAAGGAGTTACAAGCTAGGTTCCCCAAAGCTGAGACAGCCAGTGTTTGGTAATCTCCGATTAAGTTTTTTAAAAAGCAAGTTCAGGTTGTAGACTACCAGTTTTGGAGTGAGGTCAGTAGGTTATGGGCAGACTGTGGCAAAGCATGACTTTAGGTAGCTTTGACGATATGTCTGAAACTCTGGTAATCGCTATTGCTCTAACCTAGGGCTTCTTCTTAGCTAATTATGAAGGGAGGATTTGCGAGAGGAGCAGAATATGCACGCTGGTCTACTGCATGTGTTTCATTCATGTCAGAACTTGAACCTTTAGAGTTGTAGGAGAGCTAGCCAATACTTTTATTTTTATATACTTTTGGGCCCATAAACTATTTATCATTGGGTCAACTGAAACTAAGTGAATTCAGGTCAAAGGCAGCTCACAGGAGCAAAAGAGGAAAAACTCTTCATTTTGGTATTTTTAGAAATTACTCATCTTTGACTCTGCTTTGAAAAGACAGGGGGTTTGGGTGTGTGTTTGAATGCATTGAGACTTGACAAAGAAGAATAGTTCAAATGGAACAGGTCAGGGCTTTTTGGTTTCCAGTTGGGTACAAAAAGACTCAACTAGTTGTTTTCTGTTCCTTCTTACCTTGCACACACTTGTCTCCATGGGGGGGAAATTAATGTGATTCCAAAAGGGCTCCTTGGGGTGCAATACAGACAGTTGGAGAACTAAGACTCTCAAAGGCTGGCACAGAATGGTTTGCCATAAACAAGTATGTCTATACAAATGCAAAAATAGACTTTGTATGTACAGATAAGTGCCTCTTATGATATGTGACCTAATGAAATGTTGCAAACCTTCAGGGAGACTGCAGTTGGACATGGGCTGAGTATCTCTGATCAGGAATGAGTTTCCTGCCAACTAGCAGGAGTTGCTTAAAGGGCTTGTGGTTACTAGGTGTTCCTCAGATGCTGCAGCCCTTCTCTGATAATGAGCAAGGAGTAAAGAGAGAAGTCACAGCTCTAGGCACTGTTTGCTTTAGTCGCCAAATAAAAAAAACTCAGTATCTGAGCACAGAGTCAAAAGCATCTAAATACTATCCTAATTAGTGATTTATTTTAATATTCAAAAAAATGTGTAATTCTGTAATCAAAATACAGCTTAGTCATAGTTCTAGCACATGCTAGTTCAGGTGTAAACCAAACTCATTAGTGTACATTTGCTCTTGCCTACAACATTTATAGTTGGAGGGAGCTAACGTGACAGGGCACACTGTACTGTAGAGGAGGCCATAGACCAAAACTTGACTAATAGAAAGTGGATTATGAAACCACTTTTCTGGCAACCTGAATATTAAACAGAAGGTAAGTGACTGAAATGTAATGCTTATCACGCTGAGTTGAAGGACCACTAGTGATCTGTGAATCCCTTCTTTATGCTTTGCACATTCATGCATGCACACAGAGGGCTAACAGTTGGGAAGTATTTTGTGAAATTTCAATTAAAAGACCATTCTTAACAGTATGTGAAGAAATATGCCAGCTTTCTTTAGAGGGTAGAAGTGCTTCACAGAGTTGTGAAATTCTCCTTGATTACTGTATGGAAGTGTTATCTTACTGAAAGTGATACAGCCCTTCTGGAACGTTATTCCCTTGAATGCCAATTTTAGTTCCATTGTTCCCTCTCACTTTTATTTTTTTAATTTTCGTCAGGGAGAAGTGTCTCCTTCCTCTCCAACTGGCTCTGGAATCGAAGAGCATGAAGCTGGCCCAACAGGCTCTAGCAGGGATGCAGGTATGGCTTTAGAGTGGGGGTGTGTTAGTAGGCAGTGGGTGTCAAGGAAATCTAGGCTTTTCTTTTGGAAAATACTACAGAAAAAGTGTCTTATCTTCAGGTGGACCTAACAATAATGTTCATGTTTCTGCAACAGTGTTCAGAAGTTAGGTTACAAGTAAAGGCTGGTGATTCTGTAGAAGCTAAAAATGTTCTGGAGATAGGTGGGAGTTCCTGGCTTTCGGATTGAAATGGAGATGCACTCTTCCTTGTGTGGCCCTATGGTGTTCTCAGTAAGCCTTGCCACTGCTACATGTCTTAGAAACTAAACTGAGTCAAGTCTTTCTGTTTTCTCTGGTTAGAAGAGAGGACTGCAGTGCTTGAAAGATGGAGAGGTTAATAAAGGATCTGGGAGCTGCATTGTCTATGTGTGGGCACTTTCCAGGGTTTTTTGTACACTGAAAACAGTAGGAGTAGCATCTGATTTAGAAGTTTATGAAATTGCAAAAGAAAACAGCAGTGCAGCACGAGCAACAAAAAGACTCCCTTGGGTTTGACAGTATAAAAACTAAAGCAGTTTAGCATTCTTTTAATTTGACAAATGAGTATATATCAGTATATACTTATCACTAGGGCGATGCCTGTTGTGGAAAAGGCTGGTACACTTCTGGGGCATGAAGTGCATGCTACCATTTTCCAAAAAGAAATTTCTCCCTCAAAGGGCAAGCATGAAGTTGTTTTGGGAGTATAAGGACGTAAGTGGATCATTCAAATTCACTTAATTCAGCATATGAGGTGTCAAGCATTTCGTTAGAGAGTACCCCATATTGGGGCACAACATGGTTGTAGGAGGCTCTAGCTAAGGAAAAAAGGTACTTTCTGAAGGGTTCCTGTAATTATTTGACTTTGCCAGAAGACACGTATCACCTTCTTGCAGCGTAGTACTCTGGTCCCACTCTGAGATCCTGTGCCGTGTGTTGCAGATATATGGGGGTGGGGGGGGCATTGCTTTTAAAATGAAAGCAACAGTAGACTAGTGGGACTTGAACATATGCCTGCTCTTGTACCAGTGCAGGTATACCTGTTAGAAAAACATTGTAGAGTGATGATCAGCCAAGAATAGTGGAGGAATTATGAATAACCCACTGTCCACTGTAGTATAACTTCCTTGGGAACACTCAGATAAAATTTATCTTTTCACTCTTCTAACTTGCTGCACATACACTTGAGCTCTGTAAGGACTGCAATTGCAAAGTTGCGGATTTGCAGCGTAGTACCTTAAATACGAGTGTTACCTCCTATCTAGAAGCCTAAAAAAGTAATCCAGGCAACAGTACAGTCCTCCATCTGCATTTATGATATGTGAAGTTTTATGAAGAACAAAAAAGCAAACCACACGACTGATGCTATGGAGATAGGTTAAAAAAATAGGATAAAAAACAAAAATGAGATGAAGTACAACTTGAATTTACCAAAAGTAGGTCACAGAATCACAGGGTGGTGGAGGTTAACAGCAACTTCTGGAAGTCATCTGGTCCAAACCCCCTGCTGAAGTAGGGTCACCTACATGTCCAGATGGCTTTTGAATATCTCTAAGGAGGGAGACTCCACAACCTCCCTGGGCAACTTGTGCCAGTGCTCCGTCACCCTCACAGTAAAGTGTTTCCTGATGTTCAGAGGGAACCTCCTGTGTTTTCACTTTGTGCCCGTTGCTTCTTGCCCTGTCACTGGGCACCGCTGAAAAGAGCCTGGCTCCATTCTCTTTGCACCCTCCCTTCAGGTATTTATATACATTGATAAGATCCGCCCCCCCCCCCCCCCCCCCCAGCCTTCTCTTCTCCAGGCTGAACAGTCCCAGCTCTCAGCCTTTCCTCATAGGAGAGGTGCTCCAGTCCATCATCTTAGTGGTCCTTCCCTGGACTTTCTCCAATAGCTCCATATCTCTCATACCAAATGAAACATTCTCCTTTATATAGAAAAACATATTATTTTCCTTGTAAATTGAGTTAAATCTCATCAGGCTGTACAGTGCTAAAACACTTGATATAATGCTATGTGCAAAATTTTTTAAAACATTGTTGTGGGTTAACCCTGGCCGCCAGCTCAGACCTACCCAGCCACTCACTCACTCCCTCACAGTGGGATGGGGGAGAGAATCGGAAGGGTAAAAGTGAGAAAACTCATGGGCTAAGACAAAGTTTATTAGGGAACACAAAGCTGCATGCGCAAGCAAAACAATATAAGGAATTCATTCACTACTTCCCATCGTCAGGCAGGTGTTCAGCCATCTTCAGGAAAGCAGGGCTCCATCACGTGTAACAATTACTTGAGAAGACAAATGCCTTAACTCTGAATGTCCCCATCTTCCCCTTCCTCCTTCTTTCTGCAGCTTTTGTTGCTGAGCATGATGTCATATGGTATGGGATATCCCTTTGGTCAGTTGCGGTCAGCTGTCCCAGCTGTGTCCCCTCCCAACCTCTTGTGCACTCCCAGCCTACTTGCTGGGGGGCCAGCGTGAGAAACCGAGAAGGCCTTAATGCTGTGTAAGCTCTGCTCAGCAGTAGCCAAAACATGGGTGTGTTATCAACACTGTTTTGGTCACAAATCCAAAACAGCGCTCTGTAAGCTCCTATGAAGAAGATTAACTCTGTCCCAGCCAAACCCAGTACAAGCGTAGAAAATAAGAAGTAGGAATGAACCAGTGAAATGTGCTACAGAGTTGAAGCTAGGAAGGAGCATCAGTACAAAACTGGTGCAGAATGTACAGGGTGAAGTGGTCTGATCAAAGTCTGCACCGGGGCAGAGCAAGGTTGCGTTCCTGGGAACTGAGACAAGGTTGTTTTGCTCTGTCATGGGAGCTTCTAAGAAGACTGGAGCTGGAAAAAGACTTGAGTGGGGACCTCTATTGCAGGATGCCTGCCACTAATAAGAGGCACTCATGAAGGTGATTGTCGTGGTTTAACCCCAACCAGCCACTGAGCACCACGCAGCCGCTCGCTCACTCCCCCCACAATGGGATGGGAGAGAGAATCAGGAAGGTAAAAGTGAGAAAACTCGTGGGTTGAGATAAAGACAGTTTAATAGGTAAAGCAAAAACCGCGCCTGCAAGCAAAGCAAAACAAGGAATTCATTCACTACTTCCCATCGGCAGGCAGGTGTTCAGCCATCTCCAGGAAAGCAGGGCTCCATCACATGTAATGGTTACTTGGGAAGACAAACGCTGTCACTCTGAACATCCCCCTCACCTTCTTCTTCCCCCAGCTTTCTATGCTGAGCATGACATCATATGGTATGGAATACCCATTGGCCAGTTGGGTTAGCTGTCCTGGCTATGCTCCCTCCCAGCTTCTTGTGCACTTGGCCAAGCATGGGAAGCTGAAAAGTCCTTGACTAGCGTAAACACTACTTAGCACCAACTAAAACATCAGTGTGTTATCAACATTCTTCTCATACTAAATCCAAAACACAGCGCTATACCAACTACTAGGAAGAAAATTAACTGTATGCCAGCTGAAACCAGGACAGTGATTATAGACTAAATAGAAGAGGCATTTAAGAGGCATTTCTAGTAGAACTCTGAGGAAATAGTGCCACTGGCCATGTTGGGAGATACTGGCTCAGATACTGGCTTTTTCCAGGCAAAGGAAATGTGATTGCTCTAAAATATTCAGACTGAAGTTCAGTCAATCTATACTGAACGCAGTCCTATGTATGTTTGTGGTCCTCATGCCAGTCACATACTGTCCTGGTTTTGCCTGGGATAGAGTTAAATTCCTTCCTAGTGCTGTGTTTTGGATTTAGTATGAGAAGAATGTTGATAACACACTGAGGTTTTTAGTTGTTGCTAAGTGCCCTGCTACTCAAGGACTTTTCAGCTTCCCATGCTCTGCCAAGTGCACAAGAGGCTGGGAGGGAGCATAACCGGGACAGCTGGCCCAGCTGGCCAACGGGGTATTCCATACCATGTGACGTCATGCTCCATATATGAATGGGAGGCATGTTCCAGAAAGTTGCAATTGCTGGTTTTGGCATTGTTCGGTGGGTGGTGAGCAATTGCATTGTGCATCACTCATTTTGTATATTCTGTTGTTGTTGTTGTTATTTTCCCTTCCTTTCCTGTTCTATTAAAGTGCCTTTATCTCAACGTACGAGTTTTCTCACCCTTCTGATTCTCTCCCCCATCCCACTGTGGGGGAGGAGGGGAGCAAGCAAGTAGCTGTGTGGTGTTTGGCTGCCTGCTGGCTTAAACCATGATGCTTGCTAACAGTATCATCCTCCTGAGGACTTGATCGCATCCATGATTAGTCAACTTCTGAATGATACAAAACACATCTTGTCAGTGATCAGAAGTGCCACCTCCACAGTGCTTGTGCTCTGTGCCCTGTGGGAGCGAGCAGGATCATAGCTGACTCTCTGTCTCTGACTGGGCAGAGTATCTGCTAGCACTAGTTTGAGGCCAGGATACTAGCCTGAGTGGGGTTTTTTTGGTGGTTTTTTTTTTTTTGGGGGGGGGGTGGAGGGGGTGCAAGGGTTCCACACTCTCCTCACTTCTAAAACGTTGAGAGGTTTTGCTGAGGGCATTACTTGGAGTGTTTTGTGATCTCTCGTGTCAGTTACTGATGTCTGCTTTCTTCTGGATGCTGGAGAAGTGGGATGGAGAAAGGTGATACTGGAATGGCAGCTGATTCAAAAGATGTTAACGGTCCCCTTATCGTGGCACAGACGTCCCAGTTTTTGCTGTACTTTCATATTTTATATTATTGGATCAATTTGAAATTTGTACATAGAAACCTAGCCACCATAGTACCAAACACTGATAGGTTTAGGTGTAGTAGTTTACAGCAGAATTGGGCAGAGGCAGTTTTGTTTCAACCTGTACATTGCCGTTTTCTCTCTGCAGAAGCTGCTGTCTGATGAGAGGTTTGTATCCATGGAAACAGACTCAGATGAGAAACAGTTGCTTAATCAGATGCTGAATGCCGTCAAAGTGACTCCTTCGCTCAATGAAGACCTGCAGGTCGAAGTGATGAAGGTTAGTGTTTCACACACGTCAATGCTTGCAACAGAGGCTGCCTGACTGAATGCTGGGGTTAGCAAACAAATTAGCTGTTGCCTTGGAAATCTTCACCTTAGGACAGTATTTGATTCCCTCCTTCCTGCTGGCAGACGTCAGTTGTTTCCATTTCTACTCGGTTTGTGTTTCCCTGAGTTAAATAGGAGATAGTTTATATTAACAGTCAGTGCACTGATGGTCCCAGTTTTAGCAAATTGAAATAGGACCATCAGTTCACTACATGGGAGTTCACAGATAAATGACTTGCAGATTTGGAAGTTTGTGTTTGGTATTGAGCTTTAGCGCTCATGAGGTGGGCTGTGCAGGTTTGTAATTTTTAATTGTGTGTGCGTTGGTGCTTTCTAGTTTGTTAGCTATATGTTCTCTTTGTAAAATGCTGATAACGGAGCATGATTTGTTTAGGCACCAAAATGTCCCTCGACTAGTGCATAAGGGAAATCATTATTTTGTATACTCAGTGAAAGCTTCCATGTCTAGAAATGCTTTAGCATTCTCCTGGGTGTGTTAGGAAGCTCAGCTGCCAGGAGGTACTGCTTTGAAGGGGAGGTGCTGTCAGATTTCCTTGCCCTATTACTGGGTTGGTTGTATGAGTTGCCAGTACTGCCATAAAAAAGTGACTTCCAATACCTGTATTATTTGTGTGAAGCAATACGGTGGTGGATAGTTTTCAGATGTTTGCATGTAAACTTTGTACTACAGGGTTTGTCGTGCTATAGCTGATCACTGGCCAAACCATTTTGGAACAAACCTAGTGGTCCTTTTTGCATGTTCACTATACCTGTTACTGATTGATATATATGGATCTACTTACTTGACTGTCCTTTACTTCTAAATGCATGGATTAGTTATTTTATTTCTTGCTTACATGTGACATCCTTGTTTTGATGAATATATGTTATCTGCTCTGAAACTGCTCTGTAGTAGCTGTACTCTTTGCCACTGAAGATGACTACCTGGGTGCAATACACTCAGTGTCAGAACATGCAGAAGGGTGAGCCTAGCAGCAGAAAAAAGGGAGGAGTATTTGTGTGGACTGTTACCCGTTTTATGGGAGCAGGCTTCTGCCTACGTACAGGCTTAACTGATGACACCCAGATTTGCATCCCTAACCCAGCATGCCTCTTTCCTGCCTCTTTTGTCTCTACAGTGGGAAAGGGGAAGAGTTAAGAAGTAGCACTACTGAACCAGCAGGTCTTTCTTGGTATGCAGTAATTTTTTGCAAGTCGCTTTTTTGCCTTCTTGAGTGTTGCAGATTTAGAATCTGCGTGTGCACTGTTTCTTTGAAAACCATGACATGCATCTGTGACACATTGCCCCCACACTGAGAAGAATGTGAGCACTGTATTTTACTACAATTATGAGTGAGTATCTTCTCAAGTTGTCTTGGTATGAGAAGCAAAAAAAAAAAACCCCAAAACACCAAACCACATAAAATCCAAGCCAAAACCTAAGATTTTATTTATGTACACTTTTTTTTTTTTAAAAAAAAAACACGTTCAGTTCCAGTCTAAGCGCAAAAGAGAAAGGGAAACATCGTCTTCATTCTACTGAGTGAAATTTTAACATACAAATCCTTTTCTGGCTAAAAGCACAGCAAAATGCATGTATGGTGAAAATCAGGCTACTTCTTTACATCCTGAGAACAAAGCAAAACTTCTATTTTGTTGTAAATATTTCAAGAGACCAGAGGACCAAAACATACTGTAATCAGGGCAGTTAAAACTCAGAGGCATTAAATCTGAGGCTTGCCTAAAAGTCAAATCAAGTACATTGTAACCTGGAGATTACAGATGCCACTGCAACACTTGAAAATGTTGTAGCTAACCCAAGTCTGACTGAATGGCTAAAGCCTTCAGGGGTTTTTCAAGCAGCTGGTCTCAGCAATGCGTTCATAACCCTGGATCTGCTAAAATGTGTCCTCAAGGCAGCATATGATTGTACATTAGACTGTGTTATTCCATACGGAGGAGGTTAAATACATCTTTATCCAGTGCAGATATTAGACACTCCTGAGTGTGAGCAGGTTTGCATGAAACTGGGTCAGCAGTGATACTGACCTGGTTCTTTGTGATTTGCTGCACAGTTGCACCAGTCTTGCAGGTATTAAGAATGCAGCCATCAAAGATTCCACAGAAGCTTTTAGACATGCAAAATAGATGTGAGAATAGAGGTGCAGGAGTACAGACTTCACTGCAAGTTGCTGGCATGTAAGCTCCTAAATCACTTAAATGTTTTTTGGTTCTTTCTTTAAATCCTGTCCAAAATATCTCCTGTTGTTCCCAGTAAGTGTAGACCAGAAATTCACACTTCACATATTATCCAAAGTGAATGTTTTGAATATTTATTTTAATGGTTTGTTGTCGTCCACCTGTATTGCAGATGCGAGTGTGAAGGGATTTGATTAGCTGAGGAGAGCGTTCTGTAAAGCTTTTTACATTTGGGTGACTGCAAGTTGGAATTGGCAGTGAAAGGAAGAACACAGGAGAGAGGCATAAGTGCAGTTAGTTGCCTTGCTTGATATGCTTTTGCAGCCTATCAAATACTATTGTAAAGGGGCAGCATTAGACAGGAATGGAATAGAGTAACTGTAATGGTTGCTGTAAATAAATGGGGAGGAGTGCTAGCTGGACCTCTTCTGGCACTGAAAAAACCAAGCAGTTTGGGCCACTGTTGTAAAAGTGGAACAGCACTCACTAATTTATGGCTAGGTACCAAATCCTCCTTACTTTTAAGCGTGAGTGTCATGGCATGCTCTACAGATTCCCAGATTGGAGGATCACAAAAACAGCATGCTGACAGCATTCAGGCTTAAGGGCCAGGGCTGGGGACTGTGCTGGAGTGCAGCCAGGGAAGATTTATACTGCCCAAATGCAAGATGAACTCAAAGCCTTCATCTCTCACAATACCTCTCTCCTCTGTGCTAGGTGAGGTAACTCCTACCCTTTTCATAAACTTTGATTTAAAGTGGAATTTTACTTTTTGTAATAAGCAAATATTAAACTAAACTCCAGGTTAGGGATTGCTGCCAGTATCTCTTGTTCTTCTGAATACCAGTTGTGGATTGCACAGATCTTAGCTGTTTCATATAGAGTGATTACGTGGGGAAATTGCCCCCTTGAATTTCCAGAGTAGAAGTGATACTCTGAAGTCCTTGTTTATCTTTTTGCAGGACACTCTTATTATTACTAAGCGTTTTTATGTCAACAGCAGTTTCGTGCCAAAAGAAGGCAGTGGTCTTCTCAGTGAGGAAGGGGAAAAGAGCATGATTTCTCTGTGACGTGAATGGGCACCTATAACACACACAGGTGTACTAACTGCATTTTATTTCCCACAAAGTAAAGCAAGCTGTCTGGGGTGTATAGATTTTGCATTAAGACTTGCATGTTATTTAGCTGCTGAGCTTAGTATTTCTTTAGAATATCTCAATGACTGTGCTGTCTGTGTATTCTCTGTACCTCTGATGTATTTTGTGACAGAGATTTAGTAGTATTTTCACACTGGGGACTAAACTGAGGTTATTTAGGTGCTTTAAATCATATTAAAAGATACTGAGAAACCTGGTAATGCAGAAAGTGTGACCAGAGGGAGCAGTGTATCTGACACAAGGCCACTTTAGCATGCTCCTTTGCTGTTGCCATGATACTTGGCTATCACACTGAAAAGCCCTCTAATATACGTAATATCAGTTTGTTTTTTATTGTGCTCAGCTGACTGTATCAAGGGAATGGAAAATCACACAACCATACAGTGCCTTGTTGTCGATCTTTTTGTAATACTTCAATAGCTGAATTGCAGTTTCAAACAGAATAATCTATTATTTTTACTTGTATATTTTCTTTGCAATATTCATGTGAGTTGGGAAGGAAGAGATATATTGATCACTAATCAAATTCAGTGTTTTATCGGTGAGGCACCAAAGCGACTCACTGATTTACTTATACAGTTGCAGATGTATAGAAAAAATAGGAGGGGCAGTAATTCAACACTTATCTTAGACGAACATGCAATATGGCTGGCCCAGAAGTGGGAAGAATTTTGTTGTGAAATGCAAGGGTGTAGCTCATGTTGAGGAGTAGGGACATTTTGTTGACCTCTTAAGCACTAGACTAGCAAGCAAATAGGTAGTCAGCAGCAGAAGGGGGTACTGGACATGTTCTGGATTGAAGATGAATATCATGGGTTTGGGTTTGGTTGTGGAGTGGGAGGATCCTGATTTCTTTCCTGGTTTGATGCTTTTAAATTCTGGCTTCAGATGTTTTTAACATGGCTGAAGTACTTCTGCTTCATGCAATTAGACCTTTGCTTGCAGGAACGCATACAGTATTGCCAAAACCACTATCAGATGTCGTCAGATCAGCAGTGGAAAGGAAACAAATCTATAGCTGAGGCACTGGATTGAGGTCCCTTCCAGCCTCAACGTTCCGTGACTTTTACTTTCTATTTTTGATTTTTTGGTAATTTTTCATCTGTAACCCTGACCCTAAAATCCAGTTCCTCAGGTAAGGCTCCTGGAAGAACTGGAATTCAGCTTTGAACACAACTGTGGCGTCGAAGCAGGTGAAACCAAATACGAAGGAAGAGTGGGTAGGGTGGAAAGAATCCAAAACAGCAAGGACTTCCCCTCCCCCCCCCCATGTTATGGTGACTTTCATTTATAAGTTGACAACCTTCTTAATAATGCAGTACCTCTCTCTCTATCTAAACTGTGATAACATTATTCTCAAATAAGAAAAAAAAAAAGTTTAATGAATAATTGCAAGTTAGTAGATGAGTCCTCACCCAGAAATAAGCTCTCCAGATAAACCGGATACACTGTAATGTAATGGGTACTGACAGTAAACAATTTCTTTTTAAAAAGAAAGGCATGATTGATCATTTAAAATTTCCCTTTCTACTAACTCCTTTTGTTTTCTTCAGTCACAGATGAAGCCGTGTCATGTAATCCAGTGCATGTCAGTTCAGTCTGTGCCCAGATTTCCCAAGAAATTTACAGCTAGCAAGACAGAAATTTTCAAGGAAGAATGAGAAGAATTACCTTTTATGAAAGAAACTCAGTTTTCTGATTTGAAGTCTTTTTAGATATTTGGTCTTTATTTCACTATTCTAATTAATGCTGTTGTGGTATGCTGGACATGTTACGAATATATATTATATCAGTGGAGCTTCCAAGCTTTGTTTCTTATTACCTCTGAGAAGACTTCACACAGTATTTGTGGCTACTCTACTTGTGGTGTTTTTTGAAATAGACTTGAGGATTTTCTGGAATGAAAAAATATTCTTCCAAAGTGGCTTGAGAGAGAGAAGACTCTTCTAATTCCCATTATTTACCTATTGCCCATGGTGAACAGCTATTTCGTTTAGGAAAGGTTAGTTTATTCCCAGTGACTCCAACTTGCATTGTTAGTGGATTAGGTGTACTGCTTGCTGGTGGGCAAATTTTTTATGGTTTTCTGCTGTAGACTTTCAGTGAGGAGTCAGCCAGAAGTCTTTTTAATCTGTGAATGAAGTTTAATGAACCCTTGCTAAACCTGCTGTGTTAAGGCAATCTTTTCTCTTTGTCTCTTCACTGATCCATTAATACAGCATTTAGGAACTCTCCGGTAGTAATACTAGACAACTCTTCGTGTGATTTCAGTTTTCATTTTGGATATGTTCAGAACTGAAATCTGAATTAAAGGTTTGCGGTAAAACCTAGCTTGTGTAAGGACAGGCAGAATGGAGCAAATAGCTCTGCCTCTGAAACGCTGTCTTGAGGTTGGGTATTTGTAATTGTTCTTTCCAAGATTGCTACCATAATGCTTTATAAAGATGCAAAATGATTCTTCGAGTACTAAGAGCCATCTCTTAGTCCTTATTAAATTTTTTCTGTAATAACTAATTCAATTGATAGGGCTCCAGTTACGGGGTCAAATTAGTCAGCACTTGAGAAAGTCGTTACTGAAGATCTACAAGGACTAATAGAAAGTTTGGGGACAATTTTTTGTTTGTTCTTAGTTTTTTAACAATCATAGTTGACCTGTTTTAGGTTCTGCACAACCATGTTGTTACAGGTTCAGGGAGATAGTCCTGATCTAATGCAAATATTGGATTAAGCTGATTGTGCTTGAGCAGCTGAGCAAAACTTATTGTTAACTTTTTCAGAAAACTTGGCAGGAACTTTGTCACCATTGAAACGGAAGCCTAACTTTTTTCTTTTTCCAAGACGTGGAAGGTTTGGGGGGTTAGTTAATTTTTTTTCTTTGGCCCTCCATGTCAGAGAATGAATTATATTATGCCTTTGAAAAGTAGTTCTAAACTGTTCGATCCAAAATGTTGACACAACTGTAAAACAACAACAACACAACTGTAAAATCCCAGCCTCCGTGGATGATTATGTTCTGCACCTTTTTCTTGGATACTGGTAAATGAGCTGATCACTGTAATAAACTCTCACAAATATATATATCTTCTCCTTGCGTTAAGGTTAATGTTTATGAAATGTATCTTTCCACATACAACTTGGTTATGCTTAATAGAATATCATTTGCAACTGTTCTGCTTTGTCTTGAACTGTAAAATTAAATGGAGGAGGAAGCTGGACTGAAACAACTTGGATTTAAAGGTATATATAAACTATGTTATTCCCTATGCTGCCTCTTTGAGGCAAGGCATGTATAATAGTTTTATACAGGAGTAAAAAGAGTGATTTCACTGCCCATTAAAAATAAGAATTCATTGGTGCAACAGTAAAAATGTAACTGGTAAACAGAGATGGAAAAGAGAGACTATCATCATCAGGATAAGAATCAGCAAACCAATTGCTGATACTTGCTGTTAATCTACATATTTTAATTAATATATAACTTTGGAATAACAGATCACTTTTTTCCCTCAATATATTTATGCACTGCATTATTGCAAACATTTTTCAACATCACTTGTAATATAAATTGCAATCCAGTCTCTTTCTGAGCAGAGAAGACTATGTTTCAAATAAAGTAAAAAATAAAAACAATTATTCAACTTTATTTGCATGCTTTAATCTAGAACTGGTTTAAAATCCATATTAATAGGAAAAAATTAGGAAATAGGAAAAAATAGGAAAATTTGTAGAAGAAAGTTTCACCCGAATGTGTTCATTAGTTCTTGTAACAGTGGTGCCTGATACGAGCTGTCATAGGCAATAACTGATTTTTGTCCAGTCCATAATTCAGAGATGTGCTAGCAGTCTGCACTGTCAAAGAGGGAAGTCTGTAAAGGCTAGCACAATGTCATGCAAATAAGACTCTCTTCTAAGATCAGTCCTGCCCAGGAATGCTAGCTAGAGTTCTTAGTGCGTCCTCCGCTTAGCCTTTTCATATATTAAATTGTTGTAATGTAGGCCAACTACAAATCCAGACTCTCTTGGGTTTACTTTTCTAATTTTTTTTTTTTTTTGCTGGTTACTTTTTTAAGTCATTTTATGCATGTGCTTAGTTATAAGTAACCAGGTTGATTGAGTGACCTACCTTGCATGTTTCAAGATAAGCTCATCCTTTCCCAAATTAATTAGAACTATGGTAAATGCCTAGTACTCATAATTAAGATTGTGATTAAAGAACTCCCTTGGTTCTTAGGTGCCTGGCTATCGTAGCAGAATTCACAGTCTTAAATTAAATACCTGAGCTTTCTCCTTAATGGGTACAAAAGAATGAGAATGGTAACAGCCTGGATATGGCTGAATGGATACTGGATGGGAGTTGCCTAAACCAGTTGGTAATGAATGCGGTATCTCAAAAATCCAGCCTCTTTCCAGGATCTCTGGCTCTTCCTCAGTACCTTTCTGTGCTTGAATTCATAACCCTGAACAACCCCTGTGGATCTGGGCAGCCATGAGGCTTTAAAAATCTAAGCAGAGCATTGGTCCTGTCTCTTAAAAGGTTTGCAGGAGTAGAAAAGTAGGCATAGTTTCTTGCCTGAAGAAATTCTAACGCAAAAATTTTAACTTTCTCAGCGCTCCCTCAGCTGTGAGGTTATGAAAGTGTTTTTGGACAGAGAACGTTCTTGTTCTGTCGTGTTGGAACTGTCCCACTCGGTGTGTTGGAACTGTCCCACTCGGTGTGGTGTAATCGAAGTCGTTGGGGTCAGGCACAAAAAGCAGGAATTAGAGGAATGCTCTACCCTAGGGCTGAGGCAATCATGGCTAGGGTAGGAGGGCAGGATTCCTGTCTTCTGTCCCCTGTGGTCATTCCTCCTGCAATCATGGGTGGATGGCAGAAGGGTTCTTTACTGCAGGTTATCTCAGCCATAGGTTTCTTTCCGAGTTACCTCATGAATGACTGAGGGGTGGGGGGTGGGGGTGGGGATTATTACCTGTGATACACTGTGAACAAATCTATATTTGATCAAATATATACTATATTACAGTATCCATGCTAATACTGCACAGATTTGCTGTTCATGTAGGGGGTTTTGTTATTCTGGAGTACTTGTGACTGGTATTCTTCTTTGCAACAGTGCGGATTTTGCTGAAATGAAGAAACTCGAGCAGTGCTGGAGTTTTATCACTGAGCTGTTCTGTGCTGTGCAGCATATGCAAACAATGAGTCATTGGATCATACCTGCAGGTTTTCCAGTGCTACGTGGAAAGTAGCAAGTCCCTAGCCCTGAAGAGTGTAATTTAACACCTATCCTGTGTGGAGGGGAAGTACAAATTCTTACAGACTTTCTTTAGTCTTAAACATATACCAAGGTCCTGGAGATTGCTTAACCATTAAGAAAGTGAACTGGAAAGACATTGTATGATCACAAAACCAAATATAGAAACCCTTTAACTAATTGCCATTTAATCTTTTCCCTGCTGCCAGACATTATTGCTTACTGGAGGTGACAGTGCCAAGTTCTGCCAGCCAAGTTGGCCACATAACAGTGGCATGGAAGGGTCACTTGCCATAGCTTTTACATGCAATTATACACATACTCCAGATGTGCCACAGACGACATGCACCCCGCTTAGACCTTCTCTGTTTATGAGCTTCCCATGGTGAGGGCTGCTGCCACCATAGCTGTTAATGTCATTTGGTCCTGAGGGCAGCTGAGGAGAGAACTTGTGTCCCAATAAGCTGTTCTGACACTGCCAGCCAGCTCCTGGGGGTCCTCTTCCCTAGAGCTCCTCAGCTATGTCTCTTGTGAGAGAGGAAAAAGAGGTGGAAGCTTCATGTGGCATAGTGGTTGATGTTGCAACCACAAAACCAGCTTATCTGGCTTTTTAGTACTCTTTCCTGGATGCAGGTCAGGAGATGGTCTGGAGTAGGGTGAAATCCTCTGGCAAGCCAGACAGCCTGTGGGACGCCACTTCTTAGGTTGTCTTCAGGCTATCTTCTTGCCATTAATCTAGTGACTTGAAACAGTAATTTTAAATTAGCTGTTGCAAAGTACATTGCCACACAGAAAGTTCCCCTGATGTAGTGTCGGTGGAATCTTGCATGTATCTGAGGGTACGGGAGTTGTCTTCCCCCTCCCCTGTCCAAAAAATTCCCTCGTTGTCAAGAATAAATGTCAGAATTTTCCATCCAGGGGATATACTGGTTCTTTTTTCCTTGACAACTCTGGGTTTACTTACACCCGTGTGTTGACATCCTTTCTCATCATTTTGGTAGTGGATGCATGTAACTTCATTTTTATTTGAGAACTCTTTAAAATTTTTGTTGGTATTTTTCAGTTTGGTATTTGTCCTTTTTCAGTTTTGTTTTACTCAGGTGTATGTCGTCTTGATTAATAAAGTAATGCAGTATACCTAAATAGGCTGTAACCTGTGAAGGGGGAAGTGCCATCCTAGCAGTGCTAGTCAGTCTTTTTTTTAATCTTCCCTGCCTTTAGGTGTTAAAATTCTAAAGACAAAAGCCCCCGTCAGAGCCATTAAGAAAACCTGTTAAATATCTATTAAGCAATTGCTTTAAATAATTTCTTTCCCTTCTACACTTATGTACTACATAAGCAGAAGTTTCACTTGGTTTCATACCACCGTAAAGAGTGCTCAGCGGCAGTTCTGTTTTAATCTAGTGACCTAATGGGCATCGTCTTCTGGGAGCATTCAGCGTGTCACCACTGATAATGCGTGAGGTTCTTCTATAGCAGACACAGGCCTTGTGTTTGAAGCCCTGGTGCATTCATGAGGCTGAGCACAAGTTGCTGCTGTGGTAGCAAGGCATTTTGTGGGTTTACTGATTCATGGAAGACACTGTCTCCTTTCCCTCCATGATTAAAATCTGCTGCTTTGTACAGTGATACATGGTGGCACAATGTACATGGGTTCATTAATGCACTTTGTTTCTCTTGCCCTTGTTTTCCTCCAAGGCCAAAGAATGTCACATGAGCAGGTGGTGTGGTTTAACCCGGCAGGCAGCCGGTATTCTGCCAAATAGGAGGACACCTCCTGTCCAAACTATTTTGCAGAAATACTGAATGACTACTTTAAATGTCAAATTACTGAATGAGATAAAGGGTTGTTCTGCCTTGTCTTCTGACTGGGTTTTTCCTCCTGGGGGATGGATTTGAGAATCATCCGAGCATACATTGCATCCAAGTTTACAAGCCTGCGAGTAAAGTAAGTCAGGAAAGGCTTCCTTTATGAATCCCACAAAGGAATTAGAGGTGGCTGCAAAATTCAGGACTCTAAGGACTAAAGTGTGTATGTGCATCCCAACTAGGAGAAACATGAATGTTCAGAGGATTTTGCCAATGGGACTTTGAGTGCTGGAATAAAAAAAGGATAGCAGTAGCGTATGGATGTTGGATTTGGCACTTAAATGTAGTGAAGTACTGAAGCATCCTCAGGTGATGACAGATTACAGTTGCTTTAAAGTTTTGTACCTTTTCCCTCTTTCTCCATCTTGGGGGATACTACTTGCTTTCTTACACATCTTGTTTATTTGATGTGACTCCACCATAAGCTCTTCAATGTGAGAATTGCCTTTTACTACAAATACGTGCTAAGCACTTGGGGAACTTGGCTAGCACCATGTAGCAGTCTTACAATCTAAAAATGTTCCCTCTTTTTCCCTTTTTAAGAGACCTCTCTTAAAATACAGGATAGACATTGTAATGTCAGTTTAATTACATTGCAGTTCAAATCCTGTACATTTTATGTCAATTGACCTTCACTATATCATTAGAAGCACCTTTTGTTTTGGTTTTGGTGTTTTTTTGTTTGTTTGTTTCTACTTTTTGTGAAAACTATCCCTGCGTGCGCTCTTATACTACGGTTGATACCCTGGGACTCCAGGGAGTAGGAATTGTATTTCTTGTTCCATGACAGTCAGAGCTTCAACAGTAATTAAAATGAATACTTTCATTGTGGATAAGCCATTTATGTAAATGTGATCTCATCCGGGCATTAGCAAGATAATGGAAGCCAATTAAAACATCCTGGATGTTGTGTGACTTTGAAACTATCTCTACAGTCATGTAAGTTCCTTCTTTTTTTTTTTTAAAAAAAAAAAGTGTTTTAGAGTCCATACTAATTAAGATCTCATCACAGTAACACACAGTAAAAGCTAATTTTCAATTTTTTTTTGTACTGCAGATGTTATTAGGAATTGCTTTGTAGTTCTGTTTCTGCTTCTACTAACAGTGGTTGCAAAACCAAAATGTCATTGCCCAAGAAAACCTATCTTTTCTTTAATTTTTTTAAATACAGACTGCTTGAGTTAGTGTCATGAGTAGTTAGGCAGCCTATGGGATATATACTGTCTGGAGACTCAGTGTTTTTAGTGGATCTGAATGATTAAGTTTGGTTTTTCGTTTGGTTTTAATCCTATTTTTCATCCAGTAATCTAAAAGGGAAGCCTGCTGTCTTCCCGTTTGTTCCACATAAATGAGAAGACACGCAAGTTGAGTGTCTGGAGCATCGCCAAGAGTGTAAATGAGCCCTGCAGTGGCGCTGAGGGAAATTATAGCTGAGAGCAGTCTTGTGTGTTGGTCAGAGACCATCTTTCAGATCTCACAAATGATTTGTGAGGGGAGACAGTAGCAAGTGGAGTAAGCCAAGAATGTGCTGGCTGATAAGTTGTTATGCTTCTGTCATTTGACCACATTAGATCATATGCCCTTTCTCTAGCTAGTAGGTTCCCAGATCTCATATTATACAAAGAGCAGCAGTCAAAACTTATCCGTCTTTTTGCTGAAATTCCCTATTGCTTCATAGCAAGGTTTTGATCATTACTTCCTTACTGCACTTGATATCTGACTTTTCTATCATTCGCCTGTTACAAGCTGGTTATTGGCACTTGTGACAGAAAGGATTAGGCATATATGTGCTAACTTTTCACAGATCAGCTCTATAAAGGTAGGAAAATTAAAAAAAAAAAAGGGGGGGGAGGGGAGGAAGAGATTTTGAAGAGCAAGGGCTTAGAAGAACACCTAAACTGGGGTGTACTTCCATGTATTGTAGTACACGGCTTCCAGGTTCTGATCTGTGGAAAGCATTAGGTATTAACAAACTGTACAAAGCCAAGATGGTACAAGAGAGCAGAAAATTACATGAAGCAAACGAGGTTTTACAGGTAGGGAAAATCAGGACACGCAAACTGCTGAATAAGATTAGTCATGGATCTGGCTGTCCATCTTGGCTCTTAGCACAATAAGGAGAGATTTGTCAGTGGGAGGTGACAGTTATCCGTCTCTGGGTTTATGAACTGTGTGCTACACCTGTGTTTTACACAGCAGTCTATAGAGAGTACAAATCACAGTTTTTCCTTGAATACTGAATGTATTTTTATAGCCAGCTGCTGAGCTCTCACAACTATTAGAAATCCCAATAAAATTTCAGGGTAGTTAATTGCTAACAAGGTGGGGCCCAGCAGCTGGATGTGAGGCTGACCGGTAGTTTAGAATTCACTTAATGCCACACAAAATTATTTGGTTTTGAAGTTTTAAATTCTGCAGGTGTAGGCTGAGCAGCAGATGGAAATAACAACCCTTATGACTTATGTACTTATTAACCAAATGAGATAATTGAGGGGTTTTATAATTGACTGTTTACTTTTCAGCTATTCTGTAGGATTTGTTCTGTGGACAGGAAAAAAGATTTCACTGTTCTTCCTTACTGGCATTTGTCCATATGCCAGCAAATGCAGCGGATTGTAGAGAAATTTGCAGAGTTCATATCAAGAAATACAAAGTGCAGCATTCTTAATAATTTGTAATTAGAAACATATTTCCTTCACTGTCAAGTTCAGGTGTTAGTGCTCTATAGCTTGAATCTCTCCTTGTACTACTGGGGTGTCGTGGTTTAAGCCGGCAGGCAGCCAAACACCACGCAGCTGCTCGCTCACTCTCCCCCTCCCCTGCAGTGGGATGGGGAGAGAATCGGAAGGGTAAGAGTGAGAAAACTCGTGGGTTGAGATAAAGACAGTTTAATAGAACAGAAAAGGAAGGGAAAATAATAATAATAACAATAATAATAATAATGATAGAATATACAAAATGAGTGATGCACAATGCAGTTGCTCACCACCCGCCGAACAATGGCCAAAAACAGCGATTGCAACTTCCTGGAATGTGCCTCCCATTCATATACGGAGCATGACATCACATGGTATGGAATACCCCATTGGCCAGCTGGGCCAGCTGTCCCGGCTATGCTCCCTCCCAGCCTCTCGTGCATTTGGTAGGGCATAGAAGCTGTCCTTGACTAGCAGGGTACTTAGCAACAACTGAAAACCTTAGTGTGTTATCAACATTCTTCTCATACTAAATCCAAAACACAGCACTAGGAAGGAATTTAACCCTATCCCAGCCGAAACCAAGACATGGGGTAGGTTGTGTAACACTTTTAAGATGAGAATATCCATTTTGCCCATTTCACAGAAAAGAGAAACTATGAAGAAGAAAATTGGTTCAGAAACTTTGCTTTGCTCTAAAGCTAAATACTAGGTATCTGAAAAAGAGATTATAGTCCAGGACTATTGTACTTCAGAAGAGTAGCATGCCCTTTTCTGTTCTCTCTAGTATTTATCCAAATTATTCAGCTTCCATTTATGAAGGACTGAGTGAGAGTCAGGGCAAAATAACATATAAGGACAAATGTAAAATTGCCATTGCATAATGGTTTTCTTGAGATACTTTTTATAGTAGAAAAATTTTCTGTAAGAATAGGATCAAGCTCCTGACTGGTATTGTATTTACCAAACAAAGAAGCAAACAAAACCACCTTGGAGTAAGGTGTGACAACCTGTAGTGAAATACAGTTTTTCTGCTGAGAAAAACATTTGTAAAGATGCAATGCATTTCAGTGCATAGAAACTTTCCAGTCTGACTGTCAAAATGCGAAGGCGGTTATTTGTGTCCTTCTCCAGAAAAATGGCACACTCATTTGTGGACAGGCTCTTCTGTCTGTACCTGTAAGAGCAAGTAACTAATGCTCAAAGCTGCTTCTGTATGGAGAGTTCAAATTCCTCTACAGTTGTTAAATGCCTGCTTTCCAGTAGTGGTTTTTTTTCCCCCTGCCTGGTGCAAAATAACTGCAGAGAGGGGTATTCTCCCAAGCAAAGGTTCAATAGTAATGATGGGTGTTCAGTGGCTGCAGCATGCTAAGTGTGCTATATTAGAATTGTCTGCTTCTCTTAACCCGCAGATCAGCATTTTTTTTGTTCTTTATGAAGGCTCTGAGATGGTTCTAGAGATCATCACTACCTAGAGAGAAGATACAGCTTGCCCCTGAGAGGTGATCTAGTTTGCTGCTTCAAATTGTTGCATTACAATTTTCTACTGTTCCACTGTAATGTGGAAACTGCGCAACACAATAAAAGGTCAGAAAAATGACACTTTTACAGGGACCTAAGGGCAATAATCTTCCAAAACATACATTCCTTCACCTCCTTTTTTTATTTGTTTATTTGCAAGCTCTGATCAGACACACTGTGGCAAAGTTGCTTGTTTGTTTTGCTTTCTAGGCTAAGGAGATAACCCCAGGGTGTTGTGCATTAATAGCTGTCACAGAACCTACCCATAAAATAAAAACCTAGTACCACTGAGAAGCATGTAATAAATAAAAGAAATGGTTAACAGTCAGTAATGCTAACTTACCTGATGCTCCGCATTTCCTTGTGAAGCAGGGAACAGTAGTTCTTTGGTGCTGAGGAAGTTGTAGGGACCAATACATTAGTGTTAGTGTGACTGATACTTTCCTGGTATGCTTATCCCAAAAAACTCAGCAAAACTAAGCAAAGCATAAATTCTATTTTATTATTCTATTTAATTATTCTATTATTTTATTTTTTATTTATCTATTATTTTATTTTTTATTTATTATTTTATTATTCTATTTAATTATTCTATTTTTATAAATTCTATTTATGCTTTGAAGAAGAGAGGACAGTAAGTAGCTCAGACTCTCTGTCTTCCATGGGGCTGGAGGGACTGGAAAGGGAGACAGGGAGGGAGAGAGAACATCTCTAGACACTAAAGGCATTACACCACAGCACCTCTCACCACATTCCCCATTCACCCACCACGCTACCCCTGTGGTAGATCACATCACATTCCCGCTCCCATTCTCTTCAAACTAAGGTGTTGGACAGGGCTTTTAGTTCTTACTCCTCCTGCTGAGTTCAAGACAGGACAAGCCTTCCCTCATGAATTGGGGCTTATGAATTGTTTTTCAGCTGCTCGTTATCAAGTGACTATAATACACTTACTGGAAATATCCTAGGCTGGGAAATCCTCATGTCAAACAGTAATTAATGGCTTGTTTCACATAATACATACGTATCTGTGTCATCTAAGTAATAACTTGTATTGTATGCATTTTTTCCTTCCTCCTTTGTTATACTGATAGAAGTGAATGGAAGGACTGATCATAAATCATGCAAAACTTGTGGATAAAATACGAACGGATTCAGGCTATTAAGTCCAAGGCCAGAGTTAATCACTGGGTTGTCTTTCCTTCCGTTGTCAGATGTAGGAGACAGCAATAAATAATCCATTGAGCTGTACCTATAGTTGCAACTGGCCAATAGTTGCAACTTCTCAGGAGGAAGCAACTTGATTGTGCTACCTCCTTTATCCCAGTAACACGTGGTGTAAGAAGCTTCTGATGTCTGCTCTAAAAATGGAAGGAGCTATGGCTAAAAGCACATGGTTGGGGAAGGGAGGCAGTAACAGATGAATCTTAATTTTTTTTCCTTCCTCCTGCTCTTTTGATTCAAGGTCTTGCTCTGTATAACATATACCTCCACATTTGAGCTGAATGGGAGTTCAGTGTTGAAGATTGCTGAGGTAAGTGCCTCTGTCATACCATTGCTTGTGTCACTTAATGTTCCCCCGCTACCTAGAGTGTGTCTTCCGTACATACCCTGAAACTGAACTAGTTCCAATCACAGTTACCAGCTTAAGGACTGGTATTACCTTTTGTCTAGTGTGAAGAAATAGCTGCAAGTTGGGCAGGGCTGATGGGCTTGCATGGGAAGGCACTTCTGGAAACTGAGAGACAATTCTACACTACAATGTTGCACATTTACTACTCCTCATATTTACTTTGCTTTGCCTTTTGCAATAGAAAAATTTCCTTGAGTTCCTTATAACACAGCATTGTGCTGATTCCTTACCTGGTGCAAGTCTAAAACTAATGAAGTTTCCTCAAGAGAGGTGTGTAGGCCATAATGTGCCATGTTAGCACAAGCGCCACAATGTGCCTTGTTAGCTTTGTGTGTATCTTTTTCCTAATACATCCAAGTAAAAAATGTATTATGTTGTCCTGTTAGATATATGGTGTTGTCCTGGTGCTATTAGTCACTCTTTTCCCTTTATTCCATTAGATTTTAGTCTGAATTAAATTGCGAAGGAGCTTTGGCTGTAGAAAAACATACTTGAGGGTCTATTAAGTGAGCCTTTGTAGATTGGTGATATTTTTAGTACAGTGTGTAGCAAGCCATGAGGCTGTTTGCTCAGGTTAAAGAAGATGCACAGGAACACTTAATCCTCCTGCACAGCACACGCTGTTGTGTGCGTGGTATATTATAAAATTATATTGTTAATGTGGTATGGGTAGAGCTAATGTCCATGGAGCAATGTAAAGGTTATATACATGTCCTATACTCTAAGTGTATGTAGACATTTAGAGATGTGTTCCTTCTCAGGTTTTGGTATTTTGTAAAAAAGAAAAATCCCATGTGGAAATAAACCAATGTTACCTGGAAGTTACAGTATTTTCTAAGTTTAGGAATAAAATTGACTTTGCATTGTCCCATTGGAAGCTGAGAATGGGGTTGCAGGGATAACAGAGAACCAAAGGAAACAGCTACCAGTTTGTAGCAAATGGGCTTTAAAAGGCATGGATACAACTTAAGCAGTTTGTGTGTATAATATATATAGGATAAAAAAAGTAGTATTCATTCCAGATGTCCTGCACAGCTTAGACTTTGGTTTCTCTTGTGCTATGTGAGACTTCCAAATCCATAAGGTATGGCTATATTTGGAGGTCTTTGTAAGCCGCATCTGTAGATGCTGCAGCAACAATGAGCTGAATTGGTATTTAGAGCAAGCCGCAACTTTTTAAGTTTAACTAAACCCTCTTTAGGTCAGTGTCCCAAACTGAAGAAAATACAGATATTTTCCCCTGCTGCAGTCTTTCTCAGCAGACTTTCTAGCATGCAAGGCAAAAGCTGATGAATTCAGCTTAGTACATCTCTTTGCTGTAGTTAAAGAGCTCTAGCTTAGACAAAATATTTGCTGGGAAGAACATTTAATGGCTCTAAACCTTTCAGATTTCTGTCTTCAAGAGCATTGCCTAAGACTGGGGGAAAACGGTCCATCAGTCATGGTCTGTGTGCTACAAGCTGTATCAGAAATCATATTTTCTGTTCTCTCTGTAAATTTGGATAACAGTAGGTCTGTTATTCATTTAAAGCATCCTGAAAAATGGCTGTTTTCTTTCACAGAGTGGAGTTAAACCCTGCTGTTCTTGGTAGTTGCACTTCATTTTAATTCCCAAAAGCCTTTGCTAGTATAGTGGTACAAGTTAGCACAATGATAGTTTGTCTTTTTTCTTTTAAAATGAACAGGAGCCCTGATGCAGGCTGATGAGATTGCCACAAAGCAAACAAAACTTTCATTTCCTTCAGGGAATTGGAACAAGCTGTAATACAGAGCATGCGTGTTTCTATTTGGAGTGTTTGGAGGTACAGGTATTTTCCCCATGCACCTCAGTGAATGCCTAGGTCTTTCTAATTAGCAAGTCCCGCCAGGCATATACATGCTTCCTCAGGTAAGGCAGAGGCTGTAACAGGTGGACTCGATATGCCTTTGTATCTGAATTCTGTAACGTATAAGCGGTAGGAAACAGAAAATTGTTTCTGAGTTCAGCATTTGCTTAGCCTCAGCATTTCTTTTTCTGACTCGCTCTAAGGGAAAGGTGGCAGAGAGTATGCTCCAGTGCCCCTGCTATTTGGCATTTCTTTCCATGTCAGTCCCTTAGTTTTCCTAGCCTGCCCTCTATAGCAAAGTGCAGCCACTGCAGAATTGGAAAGGTGCTGCCTGCGTTACTGGTAGAACTCTCTGAGAACTCTCTCTGACAAACAAGGCTACAGTCTGGCCGTTTTGCACTGCCTGATCATTCTCAATTCATTTGGACCAAATAATGGCACCCCAAATCTTTCTGAATATTATCAGCTTCAAGTTACGGAAGCATCCAACATGAAGAGTACTATATTTTGTGGCTTAAGTATTGAAAACAGACTAAATCTTGCTGTGTGCACTTTCCCATGCTTGCCTGGACCCCTGCAAGAAAGTTTAATTCATGCTCTGACTGTTGCTTGTTTTTATGTGTGTATTTGTTACTCCCATCTACCTTTTGGAGATTTGTTTTGTTTGACTCTGTTGTGTTTCATTGGCTAACCCTTCTGTGTTTTGCTCTTAGTTGTGTTTTGCATGCCATAGAGCTGGAAGTCCCCGAATGCATGAAATGATCAAAATGTCCATTGCACACCTCCTTGGGGCCCTGAGCTCTCGCATTTTTACTGGTGCTTCTTCATCAGTGGCTTTTCAAAAGGTACCTTGCCCAGCCATTTTAGAACGCAGGGCCTTCTGTAAGACCGGAGCTCGAGTGGATAGTACTGTTGCTCATTAGCCAGCATGGGGAGGGGAGAAAAAAAGGAGAGATGAACCACGCTCTTTCCAGAAAGTCAGCCTACCTCAAAGAATGGTATTTCATCAATTAATTCAGGTACTCTAGAAAAAGACTTACAGCTCAAGAGAATTATCTCAGCAGCACTGGAATGGTTTGGCCTCTGCGAAGGGCTGTACATGGTTAACAGGCTTTAGGGTTTTTTGTCCACTGGAGTTCAGGTGATAGCTGAATGATGGGCAGAGTTGATCCAGGCCTTCTTTTAACTTATAAGACCATCTTCATCACTGACTGATTGATCTCAAGATAAATAAAATCCCTTATTTTTGGGGGGTGTTATTTGAGGGGATCTTGGAATCTTGAAAACAAGCAACAATAATGAGATACGCTGTTGGTTAGGTCCCTTATACCCTGCAAATGCATTCAACTGTAACCTGTTCTAACGTGTTGTCAAAGGAGATAATCAGTCCCAGTTTGTCATCTGCGTAGTGTTTGTAGCATGAGATAACAAGAGATATACATACACTTGAAAAGCTCTGGAATGCTGTCTCTCAGTGTAGTTGGGAAATAAGGGAAAATAAGGCAGGAGCCATAATTAAGTAGTGTGTGACGTCTTAGATCACTCATGATATACTTTATATCCAAGAAACTCAGTCATGCTTTCTTGTGCTCGTGGCTTTATTGAAATGCTGAGGTCACCCAAAGTGAGGGGGTCAAAAGGGTCTTAGGAACATACCTATGTTGTTTTCCACTCTAATAAATGCAGAAATGTGCCAGCAACATGTTAATCTTAAATTTTATAGCCTTAAGCCCACTGCCTTTCTTTCTTAGTCAATGGAATAGCTTGGTTTCATTTCAGTAGGAGTTAGAAACTATCAAGAGTCTTGTCCATGTGCCCATGTCAATACTGACTAACCTATATAATGAGATCACTTCTATATTTCCCTCTTAAAAATCATCCTTGTTAGGGAACTATAAAAATGGCTTTACATCATATAATATCCTTCTCATTCAAAAACATACACCAGATGCATTTATGTATACTCCTCATGCATATCACTTATACTATTTTTTTTTAATTACTTTTTTGTTTAATCTATATCCATGGTTCTTCTCACTACCTATATAGCCGAATGATGGCAGAATAAAAGCACAAAGACTGAAAAGTATGTGAACAGTCATTTACATTTTTTTTTACGGTCATTGTTAATGATAAAACTCAGTGTAGGCCAAAGGACCAAAACCGCTTCTTCGGGTCACAGTCTGAGAGGATTGTATTGCACACTTCTGTCGCAAACCCACTCAGCTCCATCAGGACTGTTAGCCACTGTGTAGTTACTGTGCAGTACTTACAGTGGTTACTGCAGTTACAGCAGCTCCTCAAGAGACCAACAGCTCCCACAGAAAATCTGATCAAGGATAGAAACTGCATTTTGCAGTGTGCTGTCCCCAGGGTCCTAGCTGCGTTATGCTTTGGTGACTATTTGTATAACATCATCTGGGGGCAAAAGTCAAGCACAACTCTGGTCACAGCACAGTGTCAAAAAACTGCGAGCAGCTGGGCATGGAGCCGGGACCTGGATGATCCATCAGTGTTCTTTCATTGCTACCTTGGCTCCTGTGCGATCTCTGAGCTGAGTCATCCTCGGATTGATTGCCAGTTATTAAAAGGCAATCATTTGTGTTCTTTATGGTAAAACAGTATTGTATTTTCTGTATTAGACTTTCAGATGTGCTGCAGTATGTAATAATTAATTATAGAAAAAGTGGCAAATACCTATACAACAGAGCAACAACTGTAAAGAATTGGAGGGTATTTACATTGCAGATACAGACTTGCAGAGTGATAGTTACAAATAAGTATCTAGAAATGAACAATTGAAGCAGCATTTAGGGAATTATCTATAGAGCAAGGCAAGTGCCAAAATCACTTGGGTTTGACAGAAGGGGAGGACTTTGCCAATTTTGCCTTACCATTCCTGCAGCTGTGAGATTAACTGATGAATTACATGCTGCTTCTAGATGCTACTTACTCAGTTTTCCATGTTGCTGAAAACTTTTTATGTTTATTGCTAATAAAGCAATATGAAATAGTAAGGAAGGCTGACTATCTGCATGCGAGAGACCTTGGTATCCTCCTAAAATGTGTTACTGGTAAGTTACAGTTCATATCTCTGTACTGCTATCTTGTTTCCTCATCAGGTTTGCATTGAGACATATGTATCTAGCTGTCACCAGCGGAGCATTAACACCGCTGTGCGGGCAACCCTCAGCCAAATGTTGAGTGACTTGACTTTACAGTTACGACAAAAACAAGAAAATATGGTGAGCCTTCTGGCATCAACAAATGGTTCCATGTCCATGGCTGCAGCGTATTGTACTGGCTTGTTGTGCCTTATGGCTTTTATTTGACACTTCCACAATTAATCCTGTTTAAAAGCTTTTTTGGGCTCTGACTCTGCACCTGCCTCAGAGCAGTCTATCGGAAACGCAGCTCTCACATTGTCAGCTCTACTTGGCTGATTATTTTTTTTTCTCCTTCCATTAAACAAAAGAGGCTTTGTTCTGATGTCAGGCTGCCTTGGCCTTTTCCTTTTCCATTCTTTGTTTTGTTTGCTTGTTTTCCAAAAGTTTTTGCATGACAAACATTTACATAAACAAAACAAATTCTCAACTAAGGAAAGTGTAATTGAGGATTTTCTTCTACTTTTTTGTAGAAGATAATTTAAGCTTATGAAATTCTTTGCTTGGTTGTTAGCAAAAAAAAAATTCTATTTAATGCATTATTAAAATCCATGAGAGCTGTTTGGATGAAATCCCAGCACATTGTCAGTACAACTGTAAATGTTCTGGGCCCGTGTGATATTACATTGGCTTCTTACATTTGTTTGTGCTGCTTTGTATATTATCATATTATCCAAAAAGTACTAATTGTAAAAGTCAGTTTCTATTTATTAGGGAATTTTAAGGACTGTAGTTGTACAGAGTATTTTCCTTATGTCTGTTTTGGGTTAAGATGATCACTTCTAATTTGGATTATTAGGCTAGATTACTTTTCTCCTAATGAGCAACAGCAGAACAGAATTAATCAGTTTATTTAAATTTATCTTCTGACTGTGCTAAGTAGGTTTATTTTACTAGCCAAAACATTTACAAAAAAAAAAAAAAACAACGAACAAACCAAACCAAAACCAGTAGTTTTGACATTTCAATTTGGGTCTGAAAGTTGAATTTTGTCAGTTCTGTTCTTAGCTGAGGAATAGGTGAAAATATATGAGAGCTGCATTTAGTTCCTGGCAGTTTGTTGTTGGTGCTTGAGAGGAGAATTTTGCTTCACCCCTTTGTGCACTGATAGGAAGAACCCTACACCGCAGCTGAACCAAATGATGTAAGAGGTCGTTTCCATTTCCTGACTGCTATTAATTGTGTTGGTACTGTAGCATTAGCAATGACAATGTGATAAACTCTCTAACACTCAATTGATTTTGGTTTCTAAGTACTTTGTGAAATCTAGATTATGCTTTCCTCTCAGTTATTTTCAATGCGACTTAAATGCCTAGTTATTACTGAGATTTTTTGGGTGTAGGAAATCCCATAAGGACTTACAAATCCTAGTTCAGCTCAATGAGATGCGAGTTCCTTAAATCTAAATGGCTGTTAAAACAGATCTTAAGGAATTTTTGAAAATGTTATGCAAAAAAAAGTTTAAAAAAACCTAACAAACAAAAAACCCAAAACAGATAGAGGACATGGATTTGCTAAGAAAGCTCTGCTGTTGAAGTATTGCTTTTACAGTGTTTTTCTACAGCTTCCACTGATTACACCACCTTTGTCTTTTCTCAACAGACAATTGAAAACCATGACACCTTGCAGAAATTCAAGACTCAAGGTATTTGTACCACTTTTTTAGTGATTCCAATCCAGCTTTGTTATTCTTCACTTTCCTTTCATCAGCACAGTACTGTTTGCTGTCACAGGAATTGCGTCTTCAGTATTTCTTACTTTCTCCATAGCTTGATGTTACCTGTGGTAAGAACTGAGACAGTCCTGTTAGTTCCTGGTATTTTCAGTTGTGTCTTCATTTGGACCGTGGTAACAGCATTGCACTCAACATTGTAATAAATGATTGTTTCTAGGTGCTAACTTCTGTAATTAAAGGAGTTTCAGTGCTCTGAAGGAAGTTTTAGTAAGTGGCTTTACTTCCTAAATTGAAACAGATTCATAGAATAGGACATGGAGTCTGGAAATGATTGTGTTATTGTATTTCAGACCAGAGATATGGTTTGTATAACAGCAGCTTTTGAAAGCGCATCCCTAGCAAAGATCTGTTCACGCTTGCCAAATGATTATTTTACAAGAGAATTCTCTCTGCTTCTATTCTGGCTTAACTTCCACCATCTTCCCTGATAGGTAAAAATAATCCCTGCTTTTGATCTTCTCATTGGATTTCTGCAGGAGAACTTGTGTGGATGGAGGCTTAAATCTTTGAAGTGCACAAGTGTCCCCTTTTAAGATCAGGACCTGATCAGACATCAGTAGCTGTGTAGCAGAGACAAACTACAGGGAGAGATACCGAAATTTTAGCTGCCATGTAGAAATACTGGAGCCAGTCCTTTTTAAGTGATTTATTTATATACTTGTTTTATTATCTCAGTTGGATTTCAGCTAATCTTCCGTAAATGCGTGTGAGTAATCAATGCTCTCTCCGGATTTAATAGTACTGCTTTTGCATTTTGTGGAGATCACTTTCCAGTCTAGGACTTTTCCTACTGCATCTTCTCTATGAATTTTGGCCCTACTCATTGTTTAGAAGCTCCGACCAACTCTGAAAGTCCATGCAGTGAATTGACGTTGTAATCCAGCTGCATATATGTAATGCCTCTGATCTTTGTCCTTTTTGGAGGTACTTCAGCTGAGTCTCTTTGCGATGATGTTGTATCTGTCCTCACTGTGCTCTGTGAGAAGCTCCAGGCTGTCATAAAGTGAGTTATTTCAGTTTATAATTTGAATTTATTACCTGGAGATTGAGAGTGTCACTGATACATGTGATTGTACTGTTGTAGTTCTGGGATTATGGAGCAAAACTGTGCTTAAATAAAGTGTTTATTAGAGGAAGTATTGTTCGTGATGCATTAATTTAATCATTACTTGAGATGAGAAGCTGATTTGCCTTCTCTGTGCACTGTTCAGCTTTAAAGAACTTCCAGTAAATCTAATCTATAAGTAACTCCCATACAGCAGCAAAATACTTGTCAAAGGAGAAGTTTTCTGGCTTGAAAGCAACTATTGTAGAGAGAACAACAATTATAAGAGACATGGAAAAACCTAACAGAAACATTTAATATGCAGAATGAATTAATATGTCCTCCTTGGAAAGGCAGCATTTATCCAGTTGAAATAATTTGTATTCCTTAAATTTAGGAATATCATACACTCTACCTACTTGGAAATGCATGAGCCTGACTTTTAAAATGCAGTTATTATGGGCAGTAATAAGGTATTACAATGCATTAAAATACTAAAGTCTCTTGTTGGCCAGTACTGTAACAGTAAATACTTGCTCAAGAGTTAAAAATTACTTCCTGTGGCATTCTAGCATGGCTTGACTAATGGTCTATTAAGAAATGAGCCAAAAAACCCCTTAAGTGTTAGAGAGATGACAAACCGGCCAAAAGCAATGCAAACATTACACAGCTTTTATTTGAAAACTAGATATATAGCAAGCTGGAAATATTTCAAAAGTTTTAAGGGAAAAACAAGTTCTTGCTTGACAACATTGTTTCTGTATCAGTAAAATATGATTTAACTTGCTGCTACTGCCAGTTGCAAATCACCCGAGTGGTAGCGAAAAAGCCAATCTGAAACTATTTTAAATGTAGCATAAGGTTGTCTCTTTGGTTGGACTGTATGTGTCTGAAAGTAGCCTGTGATGAACTCGGGGAAATGGGAGAAATACAAAACAAGCGTGCATCGGTACTTCCTTTTGTATGCTCCACCATTTTCAGGAAGTCTATGGCTTAAGAACTACCAGAGCCAAAGACAGCACAGACATCTTTGTGTGCAGTTCTTCTATAGACTTTCCTCCCATGAGTGTCTCTAATTACAGCAAGATTTGAATGGGAAGAGTGCCTTACTTAGCATTATTTAATCAGTGTCAGCATTTGGGAAAACAAAAGCATATTTCTGAATCTTCTAGAGGAAGATTTTTTTTTTTTAGTTTTGTGCATAGTTACAGGACAATAAGAAGAGATCTTCAAAAGTGTGTATCTAACAATAGCAAGTGGCAAAACGAGCTGAAAGATTAATTCTTTCTGTCAAGTTTTGCCCACATGTGAAGCTATGAACAGCTATCATCTGATGACTATTGTCCACCAAATGATAATCACTTTGAATTACTGGTTATGAAATATCAAAACTAAACTATCTGACAGGATCTCTCAAAATCACTGCAAGTCTCTTAAAAAATTATCTGCAATCCCAGCTCCCCATAAAACTGTGCTGAATTAGAACAGATTGAGGCTGTAGGTAAAATACAGTAAGAAATTCAGAGGACTGAAAAATATTCGCTGAGCCATGATTTACTCCATGCTTGTAGTTATGTACCTAGACTGTTAGGCTCTCTAATATGTGCAAAGCATAGTAAAGGATTCTGGTTGAATCTGAGGAAAATAAATTTAATTAGGATGGCTTGTTAAAGAACTAACTCTATGAATGAAAAGCCTTTACTTCTTTCAAGACCAATTTTGGTATCTCCTTCAAAACACTTTGTTGGCAGCAACTTAACTTTCTAACCTCCAGGTCAGTGAAGTGAGGTTTTAGTATGCTATACTGCCTGTTCTAATTTCTTAGTCTGAAGATTACTTCAATTCCTCCTTCTAGATTTCAAGCTGCTTAGAATTTGGTTTTGAGGGAGGCACAGCTATGAATGATGAGGAAGAGTTCGGGGAGGTGAATTTTTTTCCCGGGACCGCTGGTGACTTTGGTGACTCTGGAATTTGTGGCAGCAGTGATATGAACACAACAGCTATGCTGAGGTGTGCAGGAGTGCGATGTTCGTTTCTTACCTGCAGGAAAACAATTTGGTAGTAAGAGGCATCAAGAGCGCAGGGATGCCCTGTGCATGCCCATGCAAGTGTCAGCTGCAACACATTGATGATCAGCATTAATCTGTAAGAAAAGCTGTTGGGAAAGGCGGCAGTTGTATCTGGAATGTGTGTATCTTTCCAGATAGGTGTGGACTGTTGTGATGAAAAGGCTATCACCTCCAAAATATATAACCAGCCAGCAGTTTTAAACCCTCCATAGCATAGAGTTAGAAATCTAGCTTCAAGCCTTGGGATTCACTATTTTCTGCATGGCATGGTACTGTTCTACGTGGATGAAAATTCATTTATGAGAACAAAAGGAATTCAGGCAGTGACAGAAGAGCAGATGTTTCTCATTCCTTAATTTCAGGAATTCCTTAATTGAGATAAATCCATTCTTTACAGCTTCCTTTACCTACCATCATACATCAGAAAATACATTCCTCCAGCTCTCATCTTGGACCAAAAAAGAATGATTAAATCCTAGTTGTCTTAGGAAGGAAAACCAGAATGTGATTGCAATTGGCGTGGGGAGCTCTTTTCGTAAGGCAGACTCAGCCTTGCTTGTCTCCTGAATCCTGCAGCTAATTCTGAGAGTAGGTACAAGCACGTTGTACATTACAAGTGCATCAATTCCAGGTGTCCACAGGATCTTTCATGTTCTTTCTCATGAAGCTTACTTTGTGTTTATGGTTTTGACAGAGTAACTGACAAGGCCCTGAAAGGTAGCCATGTCATCATGCGACTTTTTGCCTGTAGACATTGACTTTTGACCATTATGGCTGTCACATAGATTTTTTTTTTTTAATTCCTGACTCTGAAATTTGATTAATTAAATCTATTTTCTTTCTATTACTTACAAAAAGTAGCAGATAGGTGCATGTGATCAGTACAAAATAAATGAAATGGTAAAAGTGATCACACCATTGTAAATCCGTAGGAAGAAGCAAAGTAAATTACTGCTGTAAATTGCAGTATAATTTTCAAATGAACTAATGTAGTTATTTTAGAAAATTAGATAATCTGTGTTTTAATGTGACGTGACTGGCATCTTTTCTCTTTGCCAGTGACAATCGGCAACTTCAGCTTCTTTACTTGGAGTGCATCCTCTCCATGTTAAACAGCTCCTCTCCCAGCATGCACCAGCACAAAGGATTCACTGATCTAATATGGTGAGTACATCTGAAGACTAACGCAAATATTCAGTTTGTAAGTATAAAAGGACCTTCTCCCTCCAGCCATGCAAACAAACGTGTAATAGATCTCCAGATGTGAGCAGAGCTCGCTGTTAACCCACTATCAGTTCATTCTGTGTCTCATATAAGACTGGTTAGGACCTCATGCTCAGCTAGCACATTAAATCCCTGTAGTGAATTATCACTGTAATGAAGTCTAATGTATTTAGCCAGAACAGAAAATCTCTTATGCTTTCTGCAATAGTTCGGATTTGTTTATGGCACTAAACACACAAATATTCTGCTTATCGTAGGAGGGTTCTGTAGAGATTTTTACTGCTCTGATTCAGTAGTACAGGAAGATAAGCAGAATTAATGTCAGATGGTGTGCTGGTGACTAGAAATGCTTATGACCTGCATTGTATAAGGGCTGAGGCTAAATGGTCTTCATGGTGCTTCCACTTTATCAAGAAATCCTCTTTTTAATACGCTCACCAGAAAGGCTTGATGTCTTTAGTGTTCGTATCTACCCCTAAATTGTTTGATACCATCACCTCATAGCACCTGAAATAATCCTTTTCCCTCTTTTTGTTTGCAATAGTGCTTTTTTATAGCATTATGTGTAATTGAGTCATAGTAATAAAGCAAGAATATAACTGATATGCAGTTCCTTGCAGTCCATGCCCATCCTGTGACCTCGGCAGGTGATTGTGTTAAGAAAAGATATGTGACTGTTAATGGCAAATGTGTTTCTTGCACTTTTACCCTGTAATTTTTGAAATGGCAGCGTTTGATTTGGGCCCAATTCTAAGGATGCAACATGTAGAAGTACCCATAACTTCCCTTGTTGTCCCAGGAAAATCAGTGGCTGCTGAACTGGGAGCTCTTCAGGTTGATAACACTTGGCAGTCTTGCACAGGGACCCTGCATGAGGCCTCTGGGAGCTCTAATGTAAGAGCAGAATTCCCTCTTTCATCGCAAACCCATTTCAGAAGTTTCTGCCCTTGAATTTCACCCGACCCTTTTTTTATACTTATGTGACTGACTATGGGGCCATCCTATAAGCAAGGTCACTGAAATGATCTCTGTTAAAAGAAAACACTTCCTGTTCTATTTTAAATTTACATCATTTTGATGATCCAGTTTATGCTGCAAATCTACAGGTGTTTGTATTTGTAACTGTGTGACATGAGGGCAAGCCATCAGGGGCAGGACTTCTTAACCCGCACGGCTGCCAAGGAATATGCATCCTCCAGTTACGTGCTTAAGATGAAGTGGGGGGAAAAAAAAACCAAACATGAGGAAGACATGAAACAGTTTAAACTTCAAACATCATTTTGACTATATAGCAGTATAAGTACATGCTAATCCATTAGCTGTCTAGTGAAGTTGTGAACCAAACTGATAGTCATCTTTGTTCTTTAAGGAGCTGTTGCCTACATGCACACAACTTTCTGGCTGGCACTTTGTAGTCAGTTCTCAGCAGAAGATGAAGAAGGGAGCAGACAGAGAAGATGTAGCTCTGTGTTCTTCTGACAGTGTTCTCCATAGTTTGATACAGAGGCACTTTGATGGGACTAAGATGTGTGGGGAATATGTTGCTGTTGCAACCTGTGATTACGCCTGCTTCGAAGCAGGCATGTTTCTTAAGCAGTGAATTGATATGTTTTGAAGTGTACCTATTTGGAGAAAGAAATGGAATAAGCAGAGTCAAAGTCATTATCTGATGTCTGATTAAAAGTTGTTTTTCTTTCTGTGACTTCAGGAAGCTGAGCCGTTTTAGCAAGCACATTAAGAGAAGCAATGAAAGTTCTGGGCTGCACAAAAATCTTGAGAAAATAAGATATATTTACCTATAAGGATGTGTTACTTTTTATGCTGAATCATTACTTGTCATTGGGTGCTTGCTCTAGGCACCAGCTTGAACCTCTGAGGCACGTGGGTGAAAATCAGGTTTGGGACTGCATTCTTATGCAGCTCTTGGCTTTTTAAATTGGGGTCTTGCAGACTGAAGTATAATGTCAAGTGTGTAAGCGCAAAGCTGAATTAACAGCTAATGGAGCAAAGTGCTGAGTTGGTTTTGGCTCTGGTTCCACAGAAGAGTGATCTGCTAGTGTGGAATCACTTAACTTGAGTGTTCATGCAGAAAGACAGTTGAAGGATGGTATATAGTCCTTCTACACTATACTAGTGTATAGTGGCATATGAGGATTTACAATGCACACTTTGAGTTACTGTAAAGGGCTTTAATTATGTTCTCAAAAGCCAGCAAAACAGAGGTTCACAACTAAGGGTGCTTACTAAAATACATGCATGTGCAGTTCAGTGATGGAACATCAGGCCTTCTAGTTAACATAGGTTGGTTTTGTTTGGTCAGCTTTTTTTAAAGCTCCCAAGTTGAACTGAAGAAGAAACACTTGGCAGTAGAAACCGAGAATTTCTACCTTGCAATAGGTTGCAGCCAATGAAAGAGGCAGGCATGCTATCCTGTAAAGGGCAGCACTGTGCAGCAACATGAACTTGCAAAATCAGTACCATGTTTATAAAGCACCCAAAAGTATTTCCATATGTACTAGCATGCTGATGCTTGGGAGATGAAAAAAACCTGGCATAATTTGTTATTCTATCTAGCCACTGCTGTTGGCTGATCATTAAAACAAGAGTGTGTATCTCATTTATCCGTGGGCTATTTTCAATCTGTTCCTGTGAGATGATTTTTTTTCAGTTACCATCTGCTGCTTTTCTCTTTTTCTCAGGAAGCAACTGTGTCCAGCCCTAGTAGTAATCCTGGGAAATCCAATCCATGACAAAACTATCACCTCTGCCCACAGCAGCATCTGCCTTGAGGCTGATTCACCTTCCTCAGGGATCTCTGATCATGGCCGGGGTTCAGGTTGTTCCTCCACAGCACCTGCCCTTAGTGGTCCGGTTGCACGGACCATATATTATATTGCAGCAGAACTGGTTCGACTGGTGGGGTCAGTGGAATCCATGAAGCCTGTGCTGCAGTCTCTCTATCACCGGATATTGCTTTACCCACCACCTCAGCATCGAGTAGAAGCCATCAAAATTATGAAAGAGGTAGGATAATCACACGTGCAAATCCAGGCATGTAGAGCAAAATGTTTATTTAACAGTAAATGTTGCTGATACATGCATACCAGTCCATTCCAGACCTTAGCGCTAGGGATGTTGAAATCGCCCTTTCTGAGCACAGCTGTTATATTAAAGCCACTCTGACAAATATTTCTAGTTTTACAAAGTCGTAATAGCTATATTTGTCTCCATAATGCAAGCTGCTATGGCAACTCCATCAGTGTTCATGCTGTGGTACTGCATGGAGCAGATCTTACTGAGTCATGACTGCTCTTTTGGGTGAGATACAGTATAGTGATCCAGTTCTCAACTTCTTTGGCATCTTTCCCCACTCTCTGCTCTTGCTAGAAGGAGACATTCATCCTCACAGTGTTGTATTCCAGGCATTAAGGTGAATATATGCTTTGATTACATGCCAGGTTTTTGAAATACAGTTTCCTTGAGCTTTATTAGAATAGCCACAAGGAAGCTGCCAATCTCTTAAGCAGCCATGTCAGGACCAGTCCGTTCTGGCCTCTTGGCCGGTGCCTCTGACAGCACTAGAAATGGAGCATTGTGAGACTTCTTTGAGCAGCAGCTGAAGTCATGGGCTCTTCCATTTCACATGTGCGGCTTTCTTCTCATGTTGTGGAATACAAGGCAACTTACGTATTTTGTAGGAACAGTGGTCTCTCTTAGAGGATTTTTGTTCTAGCTGGTGCCTACCTAGGCTGTTCTGTGACTGAAGATCTCTCCTAACACAACACAGCCACCTGCGGGGTTGTTGTCTGAACTGGCAGTCAGCCTGGCACTTGTCTTCCTCTAGTTTTAAACATAGCAAGATGACAACTGAAGGTTTAGGAAAAGCTCAGTCTAGTGCTGTTTCTTGCAGGACATATCTGTTGCCTCTTTCTGCTTATTAATATGGGCTTGTTTGTAAAGCCGCCTTGTATTTCCTGGTGGGCATTAACAGGACGCCACCCAGCAGGTTGAGTCAGAAGGAATCACTGTGCCTATCTTTGCATGACTCTTACCAGTTTGTAACTGGGTGACTGAAGAGAAAGGCTCCCTTTGGTATACAATGTAACGCAAGATGCTTGCTCTATATTTAGGCATAAAGATTGTCTTGTGTGCGGTATCAGTTGAAACGTATTTGGTCAAAAATGTAAAGCAGCGGAGAACATTTTGTATGTGATTTGTTGAATATTCTGTTCTTTTCTCTCTGCTTTTCTGCCTTTAAAAAGAGGAAAGATAGCTTTAATAAGTAGAACATCAGTGTGCTGTTTTCCTTTGCTGTGAGAAATTACAGTACTGCTACCTCAGGTTCCAGGGCTTGACAGAAGTATGACTCATTTATTGTATTTACATAATGCTTAGATAATCCTCCAGTAACTTCTGTTTCCTTTCCTTTCAGATACTTGGCAGTCCTCGGCGGCTTTGTGATTTGGCAGGGCCCTGCTCTTCTGAGTCAGAATCCAGGAAGAGACCTATTTCTAAAAGGAAGTCCCATCTGGATCTTCTCAAGCTGTACGTTTTGTTTCCTCCTTTAGCCTCTTCTCTCTTAAACCTGTGCACACAGGACCCTGAAACAGTTGCAGCTGTAGAAGCATATCCAAATATGAGCCAGGGTATCTCCCTGGTTAAACAAGCTGTGAAAATGGAAGAGGGGTAAAAGCTTTTACTGGTTTGTCATCAGTCTGGGCCTGTTTGTAAAGGCATAGATAACTACCTTGTGGAGTTTGCCAAAATATCCAAATATGTTGGTTTACAGCTGGAAATTCCTGGGGTTTGGGTCCCTAACCTTGCAATGAAATAACTGTGTGCTTATTTAGAGGTATATTTCCAAGATGAAGTCAAAGGAGATAGTCAAAAATTTAAACATTGTCAGATTGAGCAAGAAGGATTCTCAGTTCTTATAAAGATCATATCTTGTAGATAAGATAATTTTCAGGACACAGATGGCTTTAAATTTAGCTTCAGTTGGGTGTTGAGGGTTTTTTCAGTGTAAGTGCTTGTCTGTAAGGGAAAACGTACTGTGCATGCTGGTACAAATGCATAGTAACTTTCTCTGGTTGGCACTCCCTTTACAGGATGACCATGTCCACATGCAAGACATAATAATTTGTTCTAATACTAGTTTTCTTTCTCAGGAGTAGTCTTACAGGATAATTTCACTTCTTTTTATCCTGGTTATGGAGGGATGGTGTTGGATGATAGTGACACGTGCTCACTATATGTGCTGCATCACTTAAATAAACTCTGTTTTAATTGTAGTATCATGGATGGGATGACAGAAGCGTGCATCAAAGGTGGTATTGAAGCATGTTATGCTTCAGTGTCCTGCGTCTTTGCCCTGCTTGGAGCATTAGATGAGCTGAGCCAAGGAAGGGGTCTTAGTGAAGAGCAGATCCAGCTGCTGCTCCGGCACTTAGAAGAATTGAAGGACGGGACCGAGACGAGCAGGGACTCCATGGAGATCAATGATGCTGACTTTAGGTGGCAGAGGCGCATCCTGTCCTCAGAAAATCCTGCCTGGGAATCAGGAAATGAGAAGAGTCCTGATATTAGCATTAGCGTTACCACAGACACTGGTCAGACCACTTTGGAAGGGGATATGGGACAGACAACTCCAGAGGATAATCCAGAAAGTCAAAAAAACTCACTACCATCTCCAGCTGGACATGAAAGCAAAGAGATACGTTATAGAGAACCGGAGTCAGAAACCATCGACCAGCCAGATGTTGTTCAGAGAAGCCACACCATAGTCTATCCAGATATAACTAACTTCTTATCAGTTGATTGCAAGACTCGGTCCTATGGATCCAGATACAGTGAAAGTAACTTCAGTGTAGATGACCAGGACCTTTCTAGGACTGAGTTTGATTCATGTGATCAGTATTCCATGGCAGCAGAGAAGGACTCAGGCAGGTCAGATGTCTCGGACATAGGCTCTGACAATTGCTCCCTGGCTGACGAGGAGCAGACACCACGGGATTGTCCAGGTCACAGGTCCTTACGTACTGCTGCTCTCTCTCTGAAATTACTGAAAAATCAAGAAGCAGACCAGCACAGTGCACGGCTATTTATCCAATCACTTGAAGCTCTTCTTCCTCGGCTTATAGCTCTTCCCAGCATAGAGGAGGTGGATGGAGCACTGCAGAGCTTCTCTTCAACCTTCTGCTCAGGTTTGCAAGCAAATATTTACTGTCTAACCAGCATGCACACTGTGACAGCACTGTACACAGATTCTCTTGTAGGATTTCATCTTCAGAGAACATATCCAGAATAAGGAGGTTTGTGCTTTACAAAGCACATTCCTCCACAGCAGCACACTTCATTTAGGGCAAAGCAAATTGAATATGCAGGCACCGATTTAAAGGGAGGTCAATCCATTAACTCTTAACAGGCTCTGGATTATGTCCTCAGTCAATAGAGAAATCGCATTTTCCTTGGTAAGATACCTCTTCACAGGTTTGTGAAGATGTGTTGAAAAGATTTGCACATGTTGTCATTAAACAGAGGTTGGGGCTGCCCCTTAGCATGAGAGGGGTGTGGGGAGGACCATCACCTGTTTTGAAGGAGATTTAAGTAGCTTAGTACATCACTGCATTCCTATTAGTAAAGCCAGTCTTGCAAAGAAGGTGATAAAAATTCCACAGCAGTAAGCTCTTGAAAGGATAAGAAAAGAGGAGCGACTCTCTTCTTCACTCTTTTGTTTTTCTTAATACTGCTATCTATCATTACAGGAAATGCAAAGCTCAAAGCCCAGACCAAGTGAAAAATAATTAGAGATCTTACCTTTAAGAGACTAAATACCTGCAGTTCTTTCAGGGTTAGAATCTTTGGGATCTTGACTTGGTCAATCAAACAAAAAAACACCATGCAAAGGCTAGTTTGTCCTGTTGATAGTATATTTAAAATTTGTATAAGTATATATATTTTTAGAAGGGTTTCTTTTTCCTGACAGTGGCCAAAGTGGAAATGTTTATTAAAATATATTTCTCTGTTTCTTTAACTTAATTCACCACAATTGCCTTTCCTATTGCTCCTCTCCTAATCATTGCTTCATTCATTTGTGCTCTCTCACACACATTAAACTCATACAGAGTCAGAAGGGATGCCTCCCATCATCATACAGCATAATTTAGATATGAAGCTGGGTGAATAAGCTGATATTCCTGATATCCTGTTTAAATGCTGCCCAAATAAGCCCTAACTCAGCAATATGATAGGTGACATTCTTAAGAAACATTGGCCATGTTACATCACAGAACTGAGATATCTTAAAGGGGACAGTAATATGAATTACATTCCTAATTGAGGTGCTCAAAAGCATCCTTTCTGTCACAAGGGATTTCTTTTTCCTGAAGAAGAGTGAGGTTATGCCAAAAGACCAGGACTAGAACTCTAGCTCAAACTTTTGTGCACCTCTTCCCTTGTGCATGAGTATACCACTTCTTTTCTCTTTTGTCTGTCAAATCTGTTTAGAACGTTTTAAAGGGTTGGAAGAGGTAGACCTAGCAGACTTCTACATTTTAAGGCTAAACACTGCTCTTGTTATTCAGTATGAGTAATACAGTGAGAAGATGGAAGAGTATTACTTTATTTCTGCATTAAGGCCATAATTTCTGGTTTGTACATCTCTTTTAAAAAGACACCTAGTCTTGGACTTAAACTGTTGAGTTGAGGAAGACCTTTCACTTTCCTAAGAAAGCCACTCCCATGGCTAAATCTGTAATTAAAAATGTATACCATGTTTCCAGTCTGATTTGGTGAAGTGCTCTTAGAAGACGCCCCTCAATTAGGAATCATGGAAAAACATGTAGTAGCAAGTTACTGTATTAATATAGCTTAGAAGAGATATCCTGGTGTTTTTGTAGAGCTGTGGCTGTTACAGAGGTGTAATTTTATGCTCTCATAAGATCTGTGCAGATCATGTCTCAGTTGGATGCCTGGAATGAGATTCAATCCAGCTGAAACAGTCCCTTAACTTGTACCTCAGATCTTAAGCAAAAGTCCATCAGTCCTCCTGAGGTGAGGACTTGTGTTCCTGTGTAGGTGAGAGAAGCGTGAGTTTGAAGACCTGTAGCGAGAGAGACTGACTGAAGTTGAAGCACATGTCTGGGGGCAGGAACTCTGCCTGGAGAGCTTCCGAGACACCAGTCTGATCTGCCTCTATAGGCAACATTTGAGTCCGTACTTCAGGACTCCTTCGTTAGCACCAACAATTCAAGGCACAAATGAGGTGATGAGTTAGAGGAACTGGTCCTATTCATTGTACGTACAACATTTATTCATGTATAATTCCTGAAGAATACATTAGGAAATTTGAGTATTAGTTAAGGTTCGAGTTGAGAAAAGAGGCAGGTGCAGTTCTGAGACCAGCCAGTACAGAAGCAGTATTTTTGTGTTTCTGAGAGACCTTACTTAACTGCTTTGTTTCATATTTCAATTTTTCTTACACTTTGGGGGAAAAATGCATTAGCTGCAATTTAGTAGTCTTTCCTACAGGCTAGGTCCTTAAATAGTATTGTAATATTATTATGTTTTCGTAGGATTGAAAAGCAATGAATGGAGGTAGGAATTTGAGGCACTGGCGTGGAAAAAGTGAAGTCAGCTAAGCAGAGTTATGGTGAAATTAAAATTTGGAAGTCAGTTGGTTAAAAGCCTTCCTAATCTACAGTTTTCATCTTTCCTCAGAAAGTTCCTCCTTGTTGCTAGATGAAACCAATGCCAAAAAATTCCTTAGTGACACTGGAGTGTGATATCTATCTTAAAAAATACTGAATTATCTAAAAATTCGCAACGTTGTCTTGACTTACACAGAACATAAAGTCTGCATTTTTTCAGGATCTCCTTTTACCTGGCCAATTTAAATGAACTGTTGTCTCTGTTAAGACATTGTGCTAACCTCATCGTTTGTTATAGCTGGCAGATTTTTATAATTCAAGTTGATGATCAGTATTCTCTTAATTCAGACATAACTCTTCTCATGAACTGCAGTGTCAAGGCATTAATTCTAAAAATAGCGTGCCATTGTGTGAATAATCATAGCAAACATTTTTAGCACCTCTTTTCAGTTTTGATTCCATAGCTTTTAGCAGCAAGGTTTTTATGTTGTTAAGCATCATTGCAAGTATATGCATCAGCTAATCTGCTTTTGAGATCTCAGCATCCCTCAAATGCAGTTGTTTATTTTCCCATATTTTAGAGGAGATTAGGGACCATATTTTTCCCAAACACTTTTGGGTGCTCAAATACATACCGACTATGTAGTAGCCACTTTTATGTGCAGTTATACACCTTCCTTTTTAATTGTGGTCTTGTATAGAAGGTTGCACAATTTTTAAAATATTTTAATGCAAAATAAAGTGGGCTTTTTTTTTTCTTTTACATACCTCTCTGCCTTGAGGTTTTTATTACTCTAGCAGATTCTAGTCCCCAAGGTACATATTTAAGAGAGATGAGGCATCAAATCAATATATGCTAGCTACATCAATATCATGATCCTCCATCCAACAAAGTGTTAAGATGCATCTTTGCCTTCAGTGATGAAGGAGTCACTGGAGCTGCTCACAGGCTACTTTCAAGCACGTGGTTGCAGTTTTGGTACTAGGTAAAGATTCTCTGTTAACATTCACCATCGGAAATCTACCCCAAGCACACGCCAACCCGTGTGCGTACGGTTTGTGGCCAGCCCTATCACCCCGCTTCCACAAAGGTTGCTCCCTTGAACAGCTATTCATTTTTTAGACCCACCCTGGAACAGTTACTCTCTTTCTAAATCCGCCCTCAAACAGTTACTCACCTTATCCACGCCCCCAAAGTGACGACAGTGGAAAGTCCGAGAAGGCAGCAGCACAGAGCTTTCAAACCCTCACGAGGCAAGAAAAACATTTGCTTCTTTTCTGTGTGTGGATTTTTTTTTTTTTAATGTTAATGGTTTGTTGTATTTTGTCTAAGAAGAGGCATGAGCTTTATGGTGGGAGGAATATATTCACAGTAAACCACTGCAGCAATTAAATGACACAGCTTTGCTTCATCATGTAACTAACCTTGGAACTGGTTTTTTGTTTCATTTCAACGTTCCTCTAGGATAAAGCTTACTCCTTAATCTTCCCTAATTGACATTCTATGAATGGATTTCACAGTTGATGTGAAAACCATGAAATATTGTGGGTCATGTGGGGGAGTCTAATACTTCTGTTTTTTTCATGGCTCAAACTACAGATCATGGGGATTCAATTAGGTATTGCTCATACTTGATTTATGTTTTTCTACCAGTAGGTCAGCTAACTCAGAGGAAAATGTATGTGCCGTCCATCCTACCTGGGAAGAAGGGATTGTGCCACTGGGCGTGGTTGTAGGCTGTCATTTCATACAAACAGTGTTTTCAGGAGTACTTATGGGTCTGGCAGAGCTGCAAGTGCTCAGCTATCGAGAAAGCAGGTCTTGTATGAACTAAACAGGGCTTGGAGTTGTAACGAGTTCCAGCCAGCTTGGCCCGAAACATTTGTCCACATACCTCTAGACCATGGAGAGAATGGTGATTACAGGCTGATCCTGCAAGGTCCTGCGCGCTCCAGTCCCCATCCAACAGCTCACTTGGCCAGGACAGATTTACTGGGGGGTTAAAAGGGCTGTCACCCTCATTAGCACCATTTGGTGCAATGTATGCTCAGTTAAGTACGCAGGCTTTGCCTCTGCCCCTTCCTACCTCACCTTTCCAGTTAGCACTGCAGATGTATCCTGCCCTTTGCTTTGTACCTGGCAGTCATCCCAATGAATACTGGTGCTGCTGGTGTATTTCAAATTTACCATCTTGCTTTGCTGGACTGTGACTGGAGTGTTCAGTTTGCCTTGCAGCACTGCATTCTAGATGGACTACTTATTTTTCTATTCTCTATTCTAGTACATTTAGTAGAGTAATTTCTACTGATGATTCATTAACTATTCTAGCAATCTGTTGCTGCTGAAATGCTAGGGTTAGTTTCTGATTTTTTTCTTCCAGGCAAAATCTGTGTAAAATGTGAGAGCTCACATGGTGTTTTTGTTAGGTATGATGCACTCACCAGGATTTGAGGGAAACCTAAATTTCAGCTTCCAGACTCTGATGAATGCAGACAGTCTCTACATGGTCTCACATTACACTCTGCTGCTCAACCTAAAATTGGCCAACTCGGATTACTACAGGAAGAAGCCTTCCCAAGCCCCTGTGTTGCTGGTGAGTTGGGGAATATGGGAAAACTGTTAAAAAAAGAAAATTTGTTTTGCTACCTTTCACATAAAACAGCCCACACGTAAAGCCTTCAGGCTGCTTGCTAAGTGGAGAAATAATAATTGCAAATGAAGCGTTCTCCAAACTGCTTATGAATCCTGCATGATAAATATCATGCATCTGAATTACACAGCTTCTCTGTAATTCGGGGAGGAATGAATGCTGCTTGCTGATTATCATTAAAGTAGCAGTCATTTTGATGGATACTCTGTCTTCAGAACAGATCTTCATTAGCATCATGTGATGCAGCAAGTATTGTTAGTGCACGTTATCAAGGGGCATTCCTTCATCTTGCAACTACTTTTGAGCGTAACGACAAACTTCTTGCTTAATACTTGATTTGTATTTACGCAGATGAAGACATGAGAAGTTAGAGTGAAAAATAATTAGGTTTTAGTAATACAAACTGATGATTTTTGTGGCGCCTGGGATTTCTCAGCTTCTTGGGCTTTTTAAAAATTGGTTTGAAGGACTTATAAAACATGAATTATGTTTTTCAACTAAGTTGCTCAAGAGAAGTCGTTGCAGAGTTGCCCTAAAAATAAAAAAGTCGGTGATACATGGAACACAAAAATGAAAAACAAAAAATTCTGTTAAAATGTACCATTATTGCTGAGCTTCCCATGTAAGAGAATTTATATTATAGAAGACCTCAAAAACAAGTGGATCAGTTCTGGTATGTTCTTCAGCAGCTGCAAGAGCAAATCTGTGACTTAGAACCTCTCTAGGGGCAGCACTGTGCACAACAGGCCTGAGCATGACCTAAGTATTGTTGAAAATAGTTCAGATATCTGATGGGACCCCAGTTCATCTGTGGTGACTGTTCAATGCAGAAAGGCCTGATTGCTGGACAGGCAGCGTTAGGTGCCACAACTTCTTTTTATTGGAATTGAGATCCTACCCCTACCTTGTAGAAATAGTGGGAGATCAGCATGTCCCATTGTCACTGTGCAAGAGCTGTCATTATGATTTGCATCTTACATGAACCGCAATAAGAGAAGGGAAAGCTCCTTATCACGTCATTCTCCACCATAGAGACACACTGCGATCCTCGGTTAATTCTTATTTTTGCTTAGCTTCATTTCTACTCCTGCATTCCCTTACGCTCAGGAGTAGATCTAGGGGCTGAGGCTCATACTGTAGGGCTTAGTGTTGTCTTACATCTGGCTTTTATGGTTCTCTGCAGAAGGAGTTCATGAAGCAGGTCCAGTCCAGTGGTGTGTTGATGGTATTTTCCCAGACCTGGGTTGAAGAACTGTACCACCAGGTACTAGAAAGGAACATGCTGGGGGAAGCTGGGTACTGGGGAAGCCCTGAAGAGCACAGCCTTCCACTTATCACCATGCTGACCGGTCAGTACTACGTTATGGTGGCAAGGCTAACTTCCAAACACGCGTCTAAAACAAACTACGATAACATGCTGCTGCTTTGCATTACATACAGAACAGCATGTCATCATGCAACACGTGGTGTTTCGTGAAATTACCGGTAGAGAAGGAGTGAGACTTAAATGTGGCAGGTACTTAAGTGTTTGTTTTGGATCAGACAGAAAGCTTTTGAAGCATGGGTTTAAAAACAAACTGTCCCTGGGAGACAGGGAGAGTAGGTTTGTTCACTGAACCAAAACATCTCTTAATTCTGTCAGCTTCAGTTCTGGTAGACTTGGTACCTGTTAATGATAAGCGGTAAAGCTGATGTTTTCTTGATGTCATAGAAAAGCCATTTCAGTGTGCCTGTGGGCAGTACAAATATAAATAGTGGCATCTGATCCTGGAAGCCTTCCACAGATTGGGCTCCCCTTGGTTCAGACTTGTGCTATGCCAGGGATATGCCAAATGGCACTAGAGAGAAGCTGAAAACCTGGAGCACCTCTGACAAATTCTTGAAAACAATCGTTAGCTTCATTTGAGGGAAAAAATCAAATGGTATCAGCTGAAAGGCAGCAGGATGTCTATGATATTGTATTGATATAAAATGTAGTGTCTACTTGAATGTGTATACTGTATGATTACAAAGAGGTAATTAAAACAGTGTATGCAGGGAGAATGCTGGCTTCAGCTGAGCCATTAACTGGTAATCAAAGAGCACTGCTCTGAAAGTTTTTTGCTGATTGTATTGAGCTCAGTGTTGCTTTTAGCTATTGAGCTGGGAAGCTGAAAGAAACGCTTTGGAAAAACAATAGCTATGAAGTATGTGGAGAAGAGACAGACAGACAGGGGCTGATAAAAAGGAAATCAACCTGATGTCCCTAACATTAAATAATCTGTGAGAAGCTGGTCTTTTGTTGTGTTGGAGAAAGGGTTGTATTTCTTTTGTTGAGATTGAACCTACATAGGTCTACTAAAAATCGCATTTAGGACATAGGATCCCAGTGCATCTTGAGAACTCAGACTGAGGTCTAGGAACATCTAGATACAGGATTTAGCAAGATTTGAAAGGTTATATTAAGAAATGTGGAGATATAAGGGTGTGGGAAGTTCTGAACTGTAAGAAATACCATGAAATCTTTGCTGAGAGTTCTGTTGACTGTAACTTTGGGGGTGGGGAGGAGAGGGGGCGGCTTTTGAGAGTGGCATATTTCCCCTCTTCAAGAAAACGTTGGTTATACTGGGCAAAGCATAAGATGCCACAGCTCATGTTTATGCTGAGGCTTCAGAAGGCTGCCAGAAAAGAGCAACTAAAAAGCATACCTGAGAAGTCAGGAGCACTAGTACTTATTTGAACAAAGGGCCAGTAGGAGATGCTTTCCTTATACCATTTGTGTATTGAATAGTAATCTGTTGTTTTTTAATGTTCTGGCAGACATCGATGGCTTGGGAAGCAGTGCAATTGGTGGCCAATTGATGGCATCTGCTTCAGCTCAATCTCCTCTTTCCCAAAACCGGAAGACAGATGATTCTGTTGTTGCAGGTATTAAGACTGTATTATAAGCACAAGTGTGTCTACCAGCAGTGGGTTGTTGTATACCATAAGCCTATTCAGATAAATTGTGTTTTAGAACAACAATTTAAGGGTTGAGGGAAGTATGTCAGTACATCCTACATGTCAATTGGTAGTCCAGCATGAAGAGGACAAATATGACTTTTTTTTTTTTTACCATTGATGATAAAGCTGCTGTGTTGCCATTTTCAAGTAGTAGTAGTAATGCATTTCTCACCCCAGGAGTTGCTTTTGCCCGATACCTTTTAATCGGCTGTTGGAAGAACTTGATTGACACTTTGTCCACACCACTGACTGGCCGCATGGCAGGCAGCTCCAAGGGGCTGGCCTTCATTTTGGGAGCAGAAGGAGCCAAGGAGCAGAACCAAAAGGAGAAGGACTCTATCTGCCTGAGCCTGGATGGACTGAGGAGGGCAGCCCGGCTCAGCTGTGCTCTAGGTACTGCTGCATGTGGGATGTCATGGCAGACTTACAAAATAGGATGGTAACTTTCCTTGAAGTAATTTGGGAGAGAGAAAAGTAGCATCCTGTTCCAGTCTTGGATGGGAACCTGGACTGTAGGACTCCCCATAGAGCCCACCTCCCTACAGCATAGACATATCCAGCCAACTTTCCAACTTTCCTTGACACAACCTGTTGCGGAGATTGCATGTGATTGGGGAGGAAATCTGGTTAAACAGTAATTGTGTTGTTGCTTTACAGGAGTTGCTGCTAACTGTGCATCTGCTCTTGCCCAAATGGCTGCTGCCTCCTGTGTTCAAGAAGAGAAAGAGGAAAAAGAAATCCAAGAGCCCAGCGATACTATAGCTCAAGGTAACTATGTGATTAAATTACCTACTTTATCTCATATTGCCTGCAAAAATGCAACTGGAAAGTACTTTGCTACACATAGAAAAAGGACAGAGGGGAGTGCTACTACTGTGCACCACTCACGTGTAGGCATGTGGGATATACGTCTAGAGGCTTCAGTACATGTCCCGCTGTCCTAGGTTCTTAACATTATGTCACACTAATTATATTTTATATGGAACTGAAATCAGTGGAACAACACATGCAACAACAAATGCCAAGAGCATTTTTGAAATGTGCACTTTTTAAGCCTTGTGATACTAGTACAACCAGAGGGCATCAGAGAAACAATTTTTTTTTTTAATATGTTGGGTGGTAATATAAGCTGAGTTTGCGTCCCTCTCCCTGTCTTGTGCATATATCCTTGGTTGTCTTTTGTCATCATCAAAATTTAAAACTGTTTCTGAATCCTGTTAAATAAAGCTGGAATAAAAAAGTGATATATGTATAACATGTGAAAAGTTCTGCATCTCTATACCACTACTTCAAACCCAGTGGAAGTCAGTAAAGTCAATTGTTGTCTCCAATGGCTGTTTGGAGAAGTACTTAAAATGTGTCTGATGACATCTGATTTCTAATGGCAAGAAGCCCATAACAAAACAGTGTTGCACAAATGACCCTGCTTGGCACTTAAATTTGGTGTCTCAGCAGAGAAAACAAAACTGAATAGGCCTGAGCACAAACCAGCTTTTGACCACTCTGCTAGCTGTGACTGAAGCGAGTTGGCCAGGCCACGCTGAAGCAAAGAGGAGGCAGTAGCGGTGGCCAGAGGCTCACAGATCGGTTCTGTGAAAGCTTGCAAAGCTTCAAAATTTGTTTCCATTCCAATGCAGCATGAAAACTAAGCTTTTCAGAGATTCTCAGGAAAAAGAATTAGGTCCAAATGCTTGTAGTTCAGCTCAGGATTAGTTTTGCTTTGACAAGAGTATCCATTAACAAAAGCTCTTTGGTGAAACTTTTGTATGGAAATAGATGTGAAATCCGCAAACTTTTTTCTTTCCATAGCAAAGGAGATTTTAGTTAAAATAAATAAATATCCAGCCAGCCAGCTCCAAAGAGAAACATGTAATATCACTGGCAATCTGCATCTGTTCTGTGGGCAACAAGATGTGAATTTGGGGGTGGAGGTTGTCAATTTGGCATTGATTTTTTTCATGCATATAAGATCAATCAAAAGGGATTTTAATTTTAAAATTGCCTTATGTTTATTAGGAAGAAAGAGGTTTATCTGATTTGGTTTTTGTCTAAAATCCATGTTCTTTTATAGCTTTCAGACTGTATACCTTTGCCATCACCCTATATACAAAACAGTGTTTGTTTAAAAGCTGGAGAAGCTAACGTTTTTTTTTTTATTTTTCATGCTGCAGTAAAACAGAAAGTGGAGCAGAAACTGGAGCAGATGGGGAAAGTGCAGGGAGTCTGCCTGCACACTGCTCATGTTTTGTGTATGGATGCAGTCCTTAACGTGGGCTTGGAGATGGGAAGCCACAATCAGGACTGTTGGCCTCACGTGTTCAGGTACTCACCAGCTTTTCCAAAAGAAGCAGAATTTATACCATGTTGCCTGAAAGTAACAGACTGAGAAAAAGGACTTTACATGCTCTGGGAGTGTTCTGTATAAACAGTGTCAGAGTGACTTAACTGCCAGTATCTGTGAGAGAAAAGTCGGTGCTGTTTTCCACCGCTATTCACGGACAAAATCAGTGCTTAGAAACTTCGAAGTTACCAGAAGACTGTGGCAGACCCAGGAACCTAAATGGGCTTTTCAGGCACCTCCACTAAACTGTTTGCTATCTAGGCCCATGGGAGGCCAAAGGATATAAGAAGATAGGTTATCTACATGGAGTCTGAGAGTTAGAGATCGTCTGTTTACAGTTTGAGGACAACGTCCTGTGCATCGTATCTGGTTCAGATGTAGAAATCGGTGCCTGTGGGTCGGCAGTGGGTTTCCATGTAAGCTGGCTGTTCACAGGGATGGGGCTGTGAGGCAGCCAGGAGCTGTACTGGCACTATCCTTCTGACTCACCTCTGGAGTACAGGTCCAAGTGTTTCTTCAGTGAGCCTGGTGATTAGCAGGGGGAGGAGTTGTTGTTTTGGGGGTTTTATTCATCTTTTGCTTCTCCTGTTTGTTCTCAGGGTGTGTGAGTACATCAGCACACTGGAGCACACCCACTTCAGTGACGGTGCTTCCCAGCCCTCCCTTACCATCACCCAGTCACAGCAGGCACCTGGGGGGCTGCACCCAGACTCTGAGCCTGGGGATTCTCACCAGGCACTCACCCCTGAGCAGGAGACCACCCTCAGCAGCAATCCTGTCATTCAGCCGGTTTCTATCCAGGAACTCATCAAGGAGAGCAGTAAGGGCAGAGCTTTTGACTTCCGTGGAGGCAGCCTGCTGTGTGGGACCAGTGCTGCCAAGGCTGTTCTCGCACTCTCCACGCAAGCTGACAGGTAAAAGCAGCCCTGTCAGGAACCATAATCCCTGTTCCCAAAACAGGACCAAAATGGACTTTTCTGTGGTGCAGTGGGGCCTGATCTTTGTCTGTTGCAGCCACTTGCTTCAGCTGAGTTTCACAAGAGAGCTGCGTGTGTGTCACAACCAGCAGTTCCTAAAAGACCTGGTTTTCTGCATCTCTGCAGTACCTGCAGGTACTGGGTTGAGTATGTCTGTGCACAACAGTGAATATGCCAAGTAAATCAAATGCATTCTGAGAGTGGTGGATTTATTGCTTGCACGTAAATTAATCTGTTGTGTTCATTAAAGCAGACAAAATAAGTGGGTGTCTTGTCCTGACAGGAAGGGACTGAGTGACAAGACCAGTGACAGTTAGAAAGCAGACGCTTCTGTCAGGACTCTGTGGACAGCTTGTCAGCATGCCCCAGTGTGTCCAGAGGAGGAAGGGCCACCAAGCATGGTCACAGGATGGCTGGGTTACATGTCCCTACAACACAGTCTGCAGACTGATATGTCTCAGACTTTTTCGCTATTTCTGCTATTCTGTCGGCAGCCCAGACTAGAGCTGAAAATTTCCTGGGTTTGCATGCTTCTAATATCCTTTTTTCTTCAGCTGACATTTTGTATTCTTGATCTCTGCCCATAGGAGGGAGTTATTTGTAAATTCAGAGGAAAAAGTAATGCATACTGACACCGCTTGTAGGAGTTTGACTCTGTGCATGGCAAGTACCTTTTATTCAGGAAGATCACAATACAACTTGGTTCCGAAGATTAGAGAATAGCAGTACTGTAATTTTAATGATGCAGGCTTGACTGCTGCACTGTTACTTCAGTGCAGACGTTATTAGGACTCAATCCCCAGTTTCCCAGGACTATAGAAAGTTCTTCATGAAAAGCAATGTCAGAAAATCATATTTGTGTCAACTTGTGGCTGCATCATGTGAAATTTCACTGTGATCTCTGTGGAACCCACCTCCTGTGTAAGCATAAGTTTACTGCTTTAAGGGTACAGATTTTAACTCTTCAATCTTAACAGCTCATTGCAGCTGAAAATAACAACTCTTGTTTATATTTCTAAATAGCAATTCAGGTACAGCAACTTTAGGTCTAAGACTAGAATTGATTTGTTTTTCATGTAAGGGGTTGTAACTTCAGATGGAGCAAACTGGTGTAATTCTAAAGTCAGTGAAGCTATGATGATCTATGTTGTGAAGACTGGGCATATTCTCACTGTTTTTTTGATTACTCGTTCATGAACTGCTTATAGCATTAAGATACAGTAATGGGGAAGCGTTGATTCCTTGAAAAAGTGACTTTTTGTTTTAGTACTGCAGTTGAATCTTGGAAGGGTTCTGGTTGGTCCTACAGCACTCTGCTTTCCACCCACCAATTAATAAAGCTTCTGGATCAAAGTCTTTCTGTAGCACTGTATAAATGAAAAAGCCCTTAATAACCCAGTGTGTCACCAAAGGCAACACATAGCAGCCTTGTACAGATAAGGGTTTTCCTCTTACATACACATTTAAGTTTGCATCTCATGAATTTTTCAATTAGATTCTGTTCTTTTACTCACAGGCTCTTTGAAGATGCTGCTGACAAGTTAAACTTGATGGCATTGGCAGGCTTTCTTTACCAGCTCAAGAAGGCTTCTCAGGCCCAGCTTTTCCATTCAGTCACAGATACAGTTGATTACTCCCTAGCAATGCCAGGTAAATCGCCTGAAGATCCCTTGCGGAGTTCTGTGTTTCACATACAACTGTACTGCTTACAGGACTTGCTTTGAATTCTTACAGCTTTAATTTTTCCCATTGAAATTTCAACATATAAATAAAACACAGTATTTAGTCTAATAAGATCTTTCTGTAGGAGCAATTCAAAGTCTTTAGAAAGGTTGAGTGCTTTTTTTGGACAGGGACCATGTCTACACCTGCTATGAAACACTTCAGAGGATATTCATTTGGTTCTTGGACTTCGGGGGTATAATTATCCACAGATATTTAATCATAGCTCCATTTTGGAGCCCAATCCAGTAAGGAAACTCAGGTGAACATAGACCTAAGACAGTGGATTTAGGTTAGACATTTGACAGTGGGATAACCTCAGAAGTGTTCAGAAAACGGGTGATAGCAAACAAAGCACACAACTGAAGAATGTTAAATAAAGCAGTAGGATTTGTCCTGCTTGCTCTTCCCCAGCAGAGTGGAGCATATACCTTACAGTACAAAGCCTGTAAATTGTCGTTTCCATCACTGTCTCAAATAGAGCAGAAGGACTGGACCCAAAGGATTCACAAATTCACTTGAATTTGTACTGTGCCTTTAGAAGTTACATTAGTCATACAGACTTTGTTCTGTCCTGTGGCAGATGTGGATTTTATATGGTATATGTCTCCAATTTAATCAGTTTCCCCTCTCCCTGAAGTGCTACTTGTCATTTTCTCAATATGACACTTCAAGTTGTTTTTCGCTCTTGCTTGTCTCCAGGCCTCAACATTCATCACTTTATTTTTACTAAATAGTGATCTTCTTATCATGTATGTAGTAGTCAATCAACAGTAGCTAGTAATAATAAAATTAAAATTAGGATAGAGCAATTAATTAGGTGGGTTTTTTTTTTAATATTAAAAGTGGTATGCCCCCTGATTACATCTTTCGTTAGAGATAAAAGCACCAGCATATTTTAAATGAGAGAATGACGTGTCTTTCCAAATGTTGTAAGAGCAACAGAAGATGAATCCCTTTTAATAGGAATAACAAATATTACTGGATGCGGAACAGAAAAGTATTTTCCCACTTCCTCTGCTTCATATCTTTTGCTTGAGAAGAAATACAAAAGGACAAACCAAAACTAAGTAATTTGTAGTTTATATTCTTTCCTGTAGATGTCACCAGGGTTTTTTGTAACTACTATTTTGGGTCTTAATATCAATTATTTAACTCCTTGCTTAACTTTTCTGCACTACTTCTCCAAGCCTTTGTCTTTAAAATGTTTGGAAAAAAAAATCACTTAAATCAAAATAAAATGCGTTTAAGAAGTTGTTCTTAAAACTTGGGTCTATCTCATGTTCTTTTACCTGCACAGGCATGGGCTGTGTTTTGCATTGATTTTTTCTTTCTTTTTTTCTTTTTTTGTCTTCCCCCCACCCCCCCACCCCTGACTTGATACTAATAATTTCTAACCTGATTTAAATTCCAAATTAGACATCTAAAGATGGAGGAGCTGCTGCTGCTTAGCTTCCATTTATTTTCTTATACTTTCTTGTAGGTGAAGTAAAATCTACCCAGGACAGGAGAAGTGCACTTCACTTGTTCCGACTTGGTGATGCCATGCTCAGAATTGTAAGGAGTAAATCTCGCCCGTTGCTCCACCTCATGCGCTGCTGGAGCCTGGTGGCACCTCATCTTGTAGAGGTAGGGGTGGGGGAGAAAATGGGAATGTGTGGAAGAGGTGGCAAAGCTGAAAAAGCTGGAGAAGGCTTGATAGCTCTTAAAATGTGTATCAACCCTCAACATTGTCAAACCTGGTTACACTCCTGTTGGGGTATTGTATATACTGTGTCATATATTGTGATGCTGTCACTGAGGAGTGCACTTTTAAATAACTGAAACAGGCATTTTTGCAATATGATGCTTCTTGTGTGTCTGTGGTGAAAAAACTAAAACCATCCTAAGAGAGTAAAAGTAGCTCCTCCACCTACCTATTTTCCCAGTCAAGGTCTGCATCCTTGCAAGTCATCCCGTAAAAGAATGCAGGCTTTCTTTTCCCACATAAAGCCAGCTCAACTGGGAAGATGGTGACATTTTTCCCTTTCCTTCTTCCTTGTGAACCCTGGTCAGTGGCATGCCAGTAGCAGCCACATAATGGATTTCAGTCATAGCAAATGACCTTTCCACAGCCACACTTTCAGTCTTATCTGGTGAAATACTGGTGCCTTGACTTCTCAGAGCTTTTTGATTTGTATCATTGGTATGAATAAACGTGCAGTACTTTCTTTCTTTCGGTCGGTGAGGTATGTGGTGTCATCTGCCCAGGTCTATTGGGTGCATGCTTCTCTGAAATTTTAATTTGAGCTGTTAGTAAATTGCCATAGCACTTCATTTCATTGACTCAAGAAAATGTGTGGACTGTCTTACAGCAGAGTTCAGACACTGGAGAGTCTCAGTGGAATCCCTCTAAGTGAAGTAGAAATAGCAGAGAATAGTTTTGTTGTATGCTTTAACAGCCCTTTATCTTGAAAACTACTGTCTCACTTGCCTTTGGATGCCAGCCTGAGACCACTTTAAATACTTTTCATGTTTTGAACACTTTTAAGTCTTTTAAGATCCCAGGCCAGTTTAAACTCAAGTACCTTCCATGTTTTTAGAATGCAGGGCCGGTCAGTCTTTTTGGTTGACTTCAGTGCAGATGAGGGCATTACTGGGAAGGAGCAACATCAGGGAAAGGACAGAATTTAGCATAACCTGCATAGTTGCTCAAAACAGTAACTTTATATCCAGATTCACTGGTATTTAATTTTTTTAATAGCTCTTCCAAAAGTGATGAGAACCTTCTCACTTTAAGTTCTATAAAGAGCCAAATAAAAAGTGACATTTGGTCATGCATAGATAGGTGTGGTGAATATATGCAGAAACTACCTTTTTGAAGGGAAAAATGGTCACACAGTAGAAATAAAAGACAACATTTCACACGAGTTCTGTTCTGTTGGTTTTATTATTTAATTTCTTTATTTTTAGCTCTGTGCTTTTTGAATTGTCAGCAAACCTTCATGCATCTGTGGGATGCTAAGCAGCTCAGAGCCTCAGTCATCTGTTTCCATGGCAGTACTCTCCCGTTTTCTTTGCAGTGGGGTCCCTAGTCACGATAGTGGTGAAGGCGTTTTTAGGGTTCAGCAGCATAAGTGCTTACCTCCCTTAAAAGTGTCTCACTAAAAGCAAATTTTTTGCTTGGACAAACTCTAATATGCCTCCTTTCCTTGCAGGCTGCCTGTCATAAGGAGAGACACGTTTCTCGGAAGGCTGTCTCCTTCATCCATGACATCCTCACTGAAGTGCTGGCGGACTGGAATGAGCCTTCTCATTTTCACTTTAATGAGGCGCTTTTCCGCCCCTTTGAGCGTATCATGCAGCTAGAGCTGTGTGATGAGGATGTCCAAGACCAGGCAAGTCAGCCCTGATCAGGGTGTATCTGGCCTACCATACCCATAAGAAGGATGGTCTCCAGAGTGCACTTGGTCCGCTTGAGAGTGTTTCCCAAATTCCCTTCAAATGGTGCCCCTTAATCATCTTCAAGGAATCAGGAGGGCTTTGCCTAACTAAGCCAGCATTGTGGTAGAGCACCTGGCTTTAAAGCAATTAAATAAAACTTTTCTCTTATCTAAAAAAAAAAAAATTAGTCTAGACTGACATGGTGAAATCTAGGAACGTGTTTAAAGCCATCCTCATTCTTTATGAAGGCCCATCTATGTATCCGTTCTGTTTTTTGGTTTTATTCTTTTAACCTCTCCAACACTGTCTGCAGGTGGTCACCTCTATAGGAGAGTTGGTGGAAATGTGTTCTACCCAGATCCAGTCAGGATGGAGACCCCTGTTCAGTGCTCTGGAAACAGTGCACAGCAGCAGCAAGTCAGAGGTTAAAGAGTACCTTGTAGGAGAATACTCTATGGGTAAGGACTTACTGCACTGACTGTTCCATATGTTTCCCTATCTTATTACTCGGGGACACAATAACTAACTCAATATATTTAAATGCCCTACCTGAACAGTGGCACTTAGCAGCGGCACTGCAATACTCCAGAACTGTACTGAAGTACCTGGTTTATTAGTTGGGGTGGGAGGGAAAGCTGAGATGTTGTTCTGACTTTTTATCATCTAGATTCTGGCAGCTGAGTAGAATTGAGAAAGAAATGTTTTAAACCTACTTGAATATTTTTTGAGCAAAACAGTAGTGCAGGAGTACTGAGCTTGGCTGGGCCCTTGTCACTGTCCTGCCAGAGAAAGGAAAGCATACGGTATAAAACTGCCACGTCTCGTGGACTGTCTTTCTTACTACGTGAAACCTATTGCTCTTATACATCAGGGTAAGTTAGTGTGATAATCTAGGCAAGTGCTTGTCCAGGCACTTAATCACAAGGCTTCGAATTGCTAGCAGTATTACAAACCATGTTTCCTGTAAGAATGATTCTGCATCCCTGCCAGAGATGTTTGCTTCTATGGAAACTGGGTAGTATGGGAAAATCACTTTAATCTGTTCTTTTGCCCCATTAGCAGGTATTTTTAAATGTTACAAGTCATGTGTGAGGGATATGGGTTTTTTAGGAGGAAAACCTAAATTTTGTCTTTCAGATCTGTTGCGATTGATGGCAAAATGCAAGTGTATACAGCTTTTGAAGACTGATAATCTACTTAGGAAAAGCAAGGCTATTTTGTTACTGTATAATCTGAATAGTTTTCCACGTGACTGCGGTCATCTTGGCAGTTATCAAGAACTAAACCAGAAACTTTCACCAAACAGAAGTGTTAGCTACTGAGCTGAGTTCAAATGCTCTTACCATTTGGGCAGGCATAAGCTGTATTTTTCACAGATAAAGCAAAGGAGGGAGTCTGTATTACTTCCAAAGAAGGGCTACACGAATTGCCTCAGGACCAAGAGAAGGTTTTACTTCTAAGATTATTTCTGTCTCTGCCTAGAATAGAAGAAATTCTACAGATTCAATTAAATTGTTGAAAAATGATTGGAAAATCACCTTTACGGGGGATGGGGAAGAGTTCTCATCTTGTTATTTCCACAGGGAAACGCCAGGCTCCGGTGTTTGATGTCTTTGAAGCATTTCTAAACACAGACAGCATCCAGGTCTTTGCCAATGCCGCCACCAGTTATATTATGTGCCTTATGAAGTTTGTCAAAGGACTGGGTAAATATTTTTATTTTCCTTTTATCCTATTAAGTCATGATATGTCAAACTTGATCCTGCAGAAGAGGAGAATTCAGGTATGTAATACATAGTATGGTAGTGAGGAGAGAGGCAGTGAAGAAATTGAGTCCAGAATGCTTTAAAAAAATAAAGTAAAATCAAGACCAAGGGATTATTTCAGAAACATTTTTAATGCTATCAATGCTTCAAGTTGTTATAGCAGAAAAGATGCATCTCACTATTAAATGTCTGCTTCATTTGATCTCAGTTTACATCAGGACTTGCTTATATTCATTTAATTTAAAAAAAAAAAACAAAAACCACACCAAAAACCAGAATATTGCAAAATGGCCTGGCATTGTGCAGTGACAGCATGGATTGTCTGCAATAGAACAGGGTATGTTTTACATTCAGCGGTCAAAGCCACATGGCTCCTTTCTACCCTTGCCCACCTCAGCAGCAGTAGTTTGGCATATGCAGTGCTGAAAACCTGCTGAACCTTCAATGAGATCATGAGCATTGCAACTAACAACAGTCTGTCCCCATGATTAGTTTTTTTGTTGTGTTACTAAGGGCAGCGGAGACCAGGCGTGTCAAGTCAAGGTGACCCTGCAGAGTAATTGTGGTGCTTCACCAAACTTCAGAACAAAGGCAAATGGTGTTGGGTCATTCTGCCCCCATGTTCGTGTTCCCTGGCTTGCCTTGATCATTAGCATTTGACACTTCTCATTGAACTGTGGCAATGATTTTTTTCTTTCCTTATGTAAATTGCAAAAATTCTAATGAGTGGTAAAATGGGGCTTTTTTTTTCCATGTGTATATTAATTCACAGAGGTATCTAGGTCTGTAAGCAACTCCCTTTGATTTAAATGAAGCACCTAACTGCAGCAGATCTAGTCTTTAGTGTTACTCTCGTCTTATTAAGCTATTTCACCATCGATTTCAATGGGGGCAGAATTCAGCTTGTGATGACAGACCGGAATTGTAATTATTACTACAAAAGAGAAACAAACTTGCATGTCCAGTACCAGTAGAGGGAACTCATGTTCCTTCTGGAGAACTTAAAAGCCTGTCTTATATTTCTTTAGGTTTCTTACTTCCATGAGATAAGTTTGTCCCCTTCGTGGTTACATGTCAAAAAGCAAGATCTTTTTTTGTATTAAAGGGAGTAGGACTATGGGATACTTCAGTACTAAGCAGTAGCAAATATACTACCGTTTATGTGCATTTTAACATAAAACTAAAGGATTCAAACTTCACTGGCTGACGTGGCTGATCTCAATAGTAGACAACTTTAAAATACATTTGGAGGGAATAGTTAAGAGCATAGAAAAAGCAAATAAATGTAATGAAAGGAGAATAAAGTAGGCTTTAATGAAAGGATTTAATATTTATCTTGTGGTTTTTATGAGAGGAATAGCTTTTAAGGCAATAAAACATTAATGTGTATAGGCATTTAGTAAAGCTTCAGATTTGGCACTGAATGGGAAGGACTTGGCTAACCTGGAAAAATGGTTATGAGCCAAGTATTCTAGGGTGGGCAGAACATTGGCTGAGAGGGGAGGGACTATGCAGACAGGGAAAATGCTGGAGTTATCCAGGGAGGAGCTCTGCAACAGGATGCCGTGGAACTGATCTGCTTATTTAATACACTTAGTCAAGCTGACCTAAAAGTAGGAGTCTGCTGATGCCACAGAGTTAGTAATACCTGTGATATTGAGACACTAGAGCCTGAGGATATCATACAGTTGAAACTGTGAGACTTTGACACCTGAGTTAGACAGCAGAAGGAAATACTGTAGCACAAAATATAAAATGGTATATTTAAGGAGTAAATAAACTAAAAGGAAGAACTTGTGGTAGAAGAGTTTTCCAGGGCACTGGTTGCAAATGAATAGAAAAAAATTAGTATATTAATTGAGCAAAGGTTGAATATGAGCAAGTAATTCATACACCCATGGAAAAAAATGGAGTGGAGTCAATATGACAGATGACTATAAGGTATGATTATAAGAACTTCCAAAGGCTCTACTAAAGAGTTATTAAATAGGCATGTATTTATTAAAGCATTTATTCCTATAAAAGTCCATGTATAAACTGTGACCAATATTACTGTATTGTTTGTATGAGAATCATCTGGTTGTCATCTAATAAGATCAAACAAAGGATGTTTTCTGGATTCTATTCAGACATTAGGGCACAACTGAACGAGAAAGGAAAACTAATGCTATGTTTGTTTTTCTTCTTCTGTCCTTCCCAATGCTGCCTTTCCTATCCCCAGGGGAAGTAGATTGTAAGGAGATGGGTGACTGTGTGCCAGGATCAGGATCTGCATCTACAGACTTGTGCCTTCCCGCACTGGATTACCTCAGGAGATGTTCTCAGGTATGATGAACAATCTCACACAGGTACTAACCTGGCCTAGGAAACAGTTCTAACCTCCAGGCTTTGCATCAATGGTTAGGTGGTTTGCACGAACGCAACAGAATCTGTGGTAGGCCTGATGGTAATAACCTGCACTGCCAGATGGAGAGTGGCGATCTGAAGGCATCTCATACCTTCTAGGCCAGCTAACGATGGGAAAACTGAGGAGATAAGGACCCAAGGAGCATGTGGGAAAATGTGAATGTTCAAAACCTAGTAGTAACGTATTCAAAGCTACGTTCATTCTTATTTAAACAGTTACTGCAAAAGTGTTGGGAATGACAGAGTGAAAAAAAAAAATCCCTGAGAATTCTCAGGTCTTAAGAAGAGCAACATGTTACACCCTCTAAAACGCAGCAGCAGCTTATCTGTACCGTGAAAACATATCTGAAGCTCAGGGCAAATCTCTAACAATTAGAATGCTGGCACATTTCCTGTAATCTCCTTGCACACAGCACAGATTATTATCCAGGGTTATTAGGAAGTTTTTTGTCTGATTTTATAACGTTGTTTGTATTTCTGTAGTACCTGCAGGTCTTTTTGTTGGACCCAGGCCATGTTTTTTCAAGGTACAATACAAATGCATAACAAAGGATATTACCATAGCTGAAAGGACTCAATCCCTAAATTCAGAGATAATGGATGGATTCAGTACACAGACTGAGAGGAGAAGGAAAGAATAAGGCAGCTCAGAATAATAAACAGCAGACATATCAAACTGTTCTTGCTGTCTTGTTCACCTAAAAAAATTTAGTGAATATCTATGTGTATATCTAATGTATGTTCTATCTATACACTATGTGCATCACATCACTCTTTCTCATCCTTACAAACCCCAGTCCACAGTGAGGCAGAAATATTTTCTCCTCTTTAAAAGAAGCAGCCATTTTTATCTTGTTATACCTTTTAACTTGCCACTAGAAGAAGAACAGGAATGACTAAAAAGAAATCTTGTCTGTATATTGCAAATACTTTAGAAAGGCCTGGTAAAATACTGGTAGCATCCCAGCTATAGCACAATTCTGCAAAGTTTGTATTTGTTGTGTAATGGACAACACAGGCAATGAAGCTCTGAAGTGAACCTGTACAGGTCCTTTTATCAGTATTTACTTAGTCCTTTGGAGCTCCAAATTATTCTGTGTACAGCTAATGGAGCTTCTTAGGTCATAGGTGCAATGAGTAAGTAGTAACGTTGGTCTTTCAGAAATGAGGAGGGAGCACGCTCCCTTCCCAAAAATGTGTTATTTAAATAGCTTTTCTCCCTCTCTTTCTTCCCCTGACCCCTTACTTGTCAATGAACAGACGACTTCTGGCCTCTAGTTGTGTTTTTCATTTACACGGTTGCTGGATGAACAGAACAGATGCTGACATTATGCTGCTTTCATAGCTTTTATTTTATTTTACATACCTGTGTTGCATGTGACAGCTTTTACAAACTTTCCCATATATATTTCTCTTTTCTTCTCTTTTTTTCTCTCTCTCCCCTCCCCTCCCCAGTTGTTAGCCAAAATCTATAAAATGCCCTTGAAACCCATCTTCCTCAGTGGCCGGCTGGTTAACTTGCCCCGAAGAGTGCAGGAACAGTCAGCTAGCAGTGAGGATGGTATTGAGTGCATCCTTTCTGACTTTGATGACGACACCGGTAAGTGCACTGAAAGCAGTAAATGCGGAATTAATCAATTTCTTCTTCCACATGTCATTGTAAATTTTGCCAGCTGCAAAAAGGGGGAGAAAAAGGAGAAAAACTTCATAGTTCATTGTCTCCCTGTTGTCTACACATACACATGTGCGCACACAGAACTTGGTTCAGATCACATCACCTTCTTCATGTTAAAAGATACAGCTCACATATGAGAAAAATACAACCCCTCTCTTGGGACAAGATAGTAATATTTTAATAATATTTTAATTATCCTGATATTCATAATACAACCAGTATATATTTCTGAGAGCTAACACAAAAATACTTTCTAGACCACAGCTGAAGGAAAGGAGTGAAAACCTTTTAAGGTTGGTATTGGCAGGCCTGCCTTTAACAGAAAAAATATCAGTGTAGAGTTAGAGTTTAGAAAGATAAAGAATACTTGTTTAAATATGTTTCCTGTGGTCTTATGTCCTGTGGTCTGTTGAACTCAATGGTGTATTTCTAAAGTCCATAAAAAGCACTATGACTGCCAGAAAAACAAGCAGCATTTGTCTCCTGATTACTTTTGTGGCTTATATGGGTTGTGGATTAATCAGGTGTTTGATGAACTAGATCTGTGTGGAGCCAAGTGGTAGAGGAATGCAGCCTTACTGCTTCTGGACTGCCCTTCGAAACAGTACAGTCACTTTTGAATATCTGAACGACTGAGCTGTTCCAGCCTGGCTGCCTCTGTGAAGAGCCAGCTCCAACCAGGCAGAAAGCAGGCTGACTCCAATGCATTTCATTCGCATACCTCACCAGAATAAATCTTGGTACCTACTTTTATCTAGGCTCTTCCACCACATGGATTGTCCTGTTCCACTGCTGCCCTGGATAAAGGAGACAAAAGCTGCTCTCTGAAAAAAGCAAACCACAAGTCCTAGTTTGTTTGGTTTTTTTTTAAAAAAAAACTTTTACTTTCTATGTTTGGGGTTTTTTCTCTCTGGAAATTTTAGGGTGTTCACTGGGATGTGGGACACCCAAGTCACTGGAAGTCTCTGCTTTGACCCAGGCTTGGGACTTGACCTAGGGTCTCCCCACCTCAGGTGAGCACCACTTGCCTACTGTTCTGAAGTGGCTTTGCCTATCAGAGAATAGTCTTGCTTGCTGTGAATAGAAATGCCACCCTGCAGCAAAGAAACCTTCTGATCTGGTTCTCTGGTTCAGAGCTAAGCACTGAAACTTTCACCCAATTTTTATTTAGCTGGTAACAGTATTAGAACATTGCTAGGCAAACTGACTTTACGAAGACAGAAGACAGTACTTCACCTGGCACTCCAGTGCTGAAAGTCAGTACCAAGATGGGGCAAAATGTTTTAGCCTACTTTGCCATACGGTGGTGCAGTGTATTTTCATAGTGTATTTGATTCCATGCCAAACTCTTCAAGAGAGTGTTTCTAAAAGATACTCAGTTCTTCCAGATTTGTGCTAAGTGATTTGTGCTGTTTCCTTATTTAGAAACATCATTAAAGTCCATATGACTCCAAACAATGTCATCGTACATACTACCCTGTGGAAGTGGTGTGAATAAATAAATGATCAACCCAGTTACTAAGTAATGATTTCAGTGTGTTTTTGTTGATTCTCAGGAAGACTCTTGCAGTCAGCAAACTCTGTGTATCTTAAACAAAGTTCCCTTGCAGCCTTTTTTTATTGCTTTTGGAACATAATTAGCCAGCAAGCATCATGCAGACACAGACCACATCAGCACGGCTACCAGTGGCAGAGAAGGGCTTATTAGTGAACCAAAGTAAAACCCATTTTAGCCCAATAAACCCATAGCCTTTTAAGGAGACTTAACCCAAGAATAACACTATACCTTGCAGGAGCATTGTGAGTGTAGTATGCAAGATCCTTCTAGTCATTCATAGTATCATGGGGAACTAGCAAGTACTTAAGTGATCTGTGAAAAATTAAAGCAATTCCTAACCATCTTCAAAATTGTATTGAAAACTAGTTGTATCCCATAATCCTTTAGGGATACGTTTGCTAATGTAGATATGAACTCACAGTACTACCTGTATCCTAACTGCTGTTCTGGTAGTTGTCCAGCTCTGCTATATCCACATTTAATACTCTTCTATCTGTGACCTCTTAATGTCTAAAGATGACATGTGAGGCAGCCTGATGATACTTCATGAGGCATCATTACTGTTCAGTTCTGGGTACCAAATAGAGACAGTTAAATTATGGCTAGTCACCTTAGGATCCTTACCTAAAAGCGTAACCTAAATGGGTACAAAGCATTCTGGGCAGCATTTGCAATGGTAGTGAGATATCCCATTAAAAAAAATTTTTAAAACCCCAAGGTTAAAGAGACTGGACTAGTGGGAACAGTAAACTAAGAAAGAAGACCAGAACAAGATGTACATGGAGGAGGAAGGATGGGACAAAACACAAACTTAATAAAAAGGGAAGGAAAAGGAGACCATCATTTCAAAAATAGATACTGCCCACAACCATTACACAGCAACAGTGAACATGCAAGAACCCATGATCTTTAAGTTAATTAACTTCTTAGCCTCCATCACTCTCTGAGGGCAAGTTCCATCTGTGGTCAATGCAGTATCTCGCTCACGGCTTTTAATCTTTGTTTCCTTACTTGTAGGCCTTATCAATGTCTGGATTATTCTGCTGGAAGAATTAACAACTGCTATATCCAACTGTCCCCGCCAGCACCAGCCTCCTACTTTGGATCTGCTCTTTGAATTGCTGAGGGACATTGCCAAGACACCTGGTAATGAAAGGGTTTGATAAAATGTCAGCTAGTAGAGCCCTGACCCGAACCTCTTAGAATCCTAAACCACTTCTGTAATGTGTGTTACTCATGCACAGAGACATTCTCAAGTAGAAAGGGATTTTCTCAGAGCGTGATCTGTTGTTCCAGTTAGTGCATTGTTCTATGTTGACAAAAGGCATCTTGTAAGAGCATGTTGAACATTCTCTTATATTTATTGCACAAATAAAGAGGTGCAGTACTCTATCGGTGTCCTAGCCACAGAAAACATTTGCCTGGTGTCCAGGAAATGGAAAAAAGAAAATTATATAGTCCTGTAGACCTGCTGGGAAAGACAGCAGGTAAACAGTTGGGTAAATGTTCATATACTACCTCAAAACTAGATCCAAACCTGCTTACCCCTCTCATCCCACAAAAAAAGTTTCAGAACCTGCTTTCTTTAGCACTGCCCCTGGCCTCAAGCTTGGAACAACTTAGCAAATTTACTGTGCATGTAGGCTTTGTAAGCAAAAATATACAGCCATCCTTGTGTTTATTTCAAGGCCCAGGATTTGGCATTTATGCAGTTGTACATCTTCTTCTTCCCACGATGTCTCTTTGGCTCCATCGCAGCCATGGTGACCATTCTTACTGGGATGTGGCATCTGCTAATTTCAAGCATGCCATTGGTCTTTCCTGTGAACTCGTAGTGGAGCACATTCAAAATTTCATACACTCAGGTATGTCATTGCACTGCACATCTACTGACAGTCATCGGTGGCATGTTACTGAATAGCTACTTGGGGAGATGGTTTCATTGCTTTTTGGTTACTCAAGCATAAAGTAAGAGGAAGAGGGTTGAAAATTTCTGTTTGTTTGGGGTTTTCTTCTTTCTTTATAGGGTTTAGAATTATGAAAAAAAATAATTTGTAAGGGACCTAGGGAAGTTATTTAGTCTAGCCTCCACTCAGAGCAGGGCTATCTTCAAAATTAAATCATCACAGTCTATATTATACTTTCCAAAAGAAGATACTAAGACTTTGATCATAAAGAACTAGAATATTCAGTAACAAGATCTAACAGAATTTCTCCAGTACCACTTAAGTCCAGACATTTTGTATTGTTAACATCAAAAGGACTGTTCTTATTTCAGTTTGATGTGATGCACGTTTCAAAATTCAAGTCTAGTGATAGCTGCATAAAAAGATTCCATTTCGCAAAGTCTCTGAATAGCAGTAAGTGTAGCAAGACTGTTTATCTCTAATTATAATGAAAAGGCAATGATGTTAAAACTAGTCTGTGTCTTTTCCTTATAGATATTGGTTATGAAAATATGATCAATGCTATGCTGAAAGATCTTTTCAAGTTGCTGGTAGCCTGTGTAGCAGAACCAACAGAAATTATTTCCAGAGTTGGCTGCTCTTGTATCAGGTAACACAGTCTATTCACTCTGTTAGCATATTTTAAAAAAAGATATCTTTGTATCTTTGAAGAACTTGTGGACTGATTAAGTTGGCTAACATCTCAAAAGAAGTCTACAATATATCTATCTATTGTTATTTGAATAATGAATTTTAGACTTACTAACCTTTTCTTGCTGTTTTCTGTCTGCTTCAGAGCCTGTGATTTTAGGCATTGCTATGTGTATCATTCCCATAAAAGCACTTGTATGTTACTTACGCAGTTAGTCAATAATTAATCCTTAGGAAAATAATCAAGGGTCTTTCTGTTGGAATTCACAGGTCTTTAGAGGTAATTAATACCTTTCACAGTCTTCAGGTTATTACAGTCATGATCAAAATAAGTACTGCGTTATATACTTACACAACGCGTGGTTCTTGTCCTGGCAAGATGACTACTTAAAGAGGAAAAGCAAAGGGGGGGGGGGGGAAGTCAAAACTACAGGAGGAGATTGGATATCATTAGCTAGCTACTGAGTAGGTCTTTTGTTCTGTTTTCAACCTTCTCCCATTGCAAGTAAGAATTGTCTAGTTCCTTCTTGAACATGGTAACGTTTTCCTGTGTCCGTGCAGGTATGTGTTAGTGACAGCAGGGCCTGTTTTTACTGAAGAGATGTGGAGGCTTGCGTGTTGTGCCTTGCAGGATGCATTCTCTGCCACTCTGGAGCCAGTAAAGGTAAACTGCCTTTTTGCTGACAGTCAAAATGTAATCACGCTAGTTATAAACTCACTAACTTTTGACAGGTTGCTTTTTCGTTTTCAGAAAAGTTTTTGGGTACAGAGCCAAGAAAAGAAGCATAAGGATTATGTGGTAGCTTTTGTTATTTTGTCAGTTCTCTCACAATGAAAGGTGTTGGATCAACAATGGAGATTGAAATCGGTTTTTGTAAACATGTGCAGACAACACTAGTCACTAATAGTCCAGACTTATTTTAAATTGCCCTGACAGTATGAAATCAGAAGAGTTTAGTAGGTGAAAACTTACCTTTTGATCTGTTTCTTCCTCTGTTTGGCTAAAACTAGACAGAAGACAACGTTGCTTACTTGATCCTTTAGCTGCACGCTCCGTATAGATTATTTCTCAACTCACTATCTTTCTTGTAACAAAAAAATACTCATCTCAGGCCAGACTACATAAGAAGTTGTAATGCCTTTGCATCAAATACATCAAATTCTAAATAGCAGGTGACGTGGGACAGATCACTCTGAATGTTGTATGACACATGAACAGGCCGGACAACGCTACAGTCACTGACTTCATTTAACGCACAGTGAAAGTCTGATATTGTGTCTCTCTATAGAACCTGTTGGGCTATTTCCACAGTGGTTCTGAAAGCTTTAGTGGAGATGCCTGTGAAGTGAAGGTGGCAGCCCCCTGCCTCTCGCCAAGTGCTGAAGCTGAATACTGGAGAATCAGAGCCATGGCACAACAGGTACTGACTGATGTTTCCGGGGAAGTCAGAGAACTTTTAAACTTGGGGCTTTTCTTTATGAAAGTACATCTTTACCACTGCCTTCCTCACAAACCCTCCGGGCAAAGACTTCCTCATCACCAGACTAACATGTATTTGTCTAACAGCAGTATTGAGAAAAAGTAATACAAGCTAGAAAAAAAAAAACTTAAAACTGTCCCCCTGTAAGTAGGAATTAGGAATACCTAGGGTGGGGGAAGATGCATAGGTACCTGAGGAGGACTGACGATGAGCCTATTGTGTAACGTATCTTTAAAAAAGACAACCCTAGCATACATCAGTGGAAATGTTTCTGATAGAGAAAAGGAAATAGTAGTGGCACTATGAATTCTCATCTAGAATGTCATATACATTTTAATTACTCTGTTAAAGAATGATTCTTTCAAAGCGCAAAAAATGCACTAGAACAGCGACTGTGATATGAAACTAGAAAACAAGATTTGTTCAACCTACCAAAGCAGAGTTTGAAGAGGAATACAGATTTTTTTCTCTATAAATACCTGGATAGAGATTGCAGAGAAGAAAAAGAGTTACTGAGAACTGGAGGATAATGCTGACATTTAACAAATGGTTTAAAACTCACCACTAACTTCTAATCAGCAGAGCAAGCTTGGAGACAACCTTCTCAGGGTCCTTTTGACTACAATGGAGGTTGTTCAGTTTATGAAAGAGGTTATATGAAACAAGTTCCTTGAAATACAGCAGACTGAACTTAATGACCTGCAGGGTACCATAAAACCGTAAATACTGTATGACAGTTTCAGCATGGGAAAGCAGCTGGATTAAAAGAGCCAACAGATGTTTGGTGTCAGTTTCTGACTTGATTAATCATACCCTGATGCTGCTTGAAAATCTGAGACACACAGACCAGGATTTGATCACAAATAATGTGGCAATGGCAGGCTTTGTTTGAACAGAAAAAATGTTTTAAATTAAGTTTTAAAGACGCAGAACTCAAGAAAGCAGGGAATGTGGCATTTATACTTTTCTTGTAGACACTATCAGTGGCAGTCCCTGAGTCCTTCTCAGTGAGGATTTGACACAACTACTAAGCTACAGAACAAAGCTACAGCAACTGAGAGTTGTTTCCCCATTTCCCATCCAAAGAATTGCAAGTTAGGTGTCTGTTTTATCTTCATGGCTGAAAATAATCCTTCTAACAACCAACCTTTCTAGGTACAACAGGCTAACTATGCAAACAGGTCCTTGTCTCCACTATACATGATATTTTCTAATAGCATACAGACAGCAGAAAGCTTGTTTTGGTGTTTGGTATTATGCCCTATACAAGTTCAAAGAAAAAGATGTCTGTCCTTTGCCCTGTACTCTGCTGGGTGTCTAGAGGTAGCCCATGGCCCTGAGGCAGTTTTATCAAAGCAGCATGCTCCAGGGAAGGTCTGCCTGGGGGGATATCTTGCATTCTCTCCATCACTGTAAAATAAGTCGTCATAACAGATCTTTCACAATGCAGGAAATCCTGTTCTCAGGCCTCCCAAGAACCTAGTGCAAGCGCTAAACTGATTGTTTTATGTAACTTGCTGTTTTCTAGGTCTTCATGCTGGAGACCCAGTGCTCCCCAAAGACCCCTAGCAACAAGGAAGGGTTTGAACATGCCCAGTCGTGTGTGCTCATCATTGACCTGCCGCCAGATAAGAAACCAAATGGGCATACCCAGAGAAGGTAAAATATCTTCTCAGGAAAATACTGTGTCATTAAAAGCAAGATAAAAATATCGTCAGGCCAGCAGAGATGTGAACAGAGCCTGGCAAACCATGCCTCTCCATAGGTGTCATCAAAAAAAGTGAAATACACCAATCAAATAAAAATTAGGTTTTGTGACACAGGAGACAGTAGTTTACTACTCTCTGCTCTCCGAATGTTCCCATGATCATATACTGGTGAGCAGGCACATGCAAGAGCTGTTACAGTTATAGACAAGCCTGTGTCAGGGTCTCTAATGTGGCCCTCAGAAAGCTAAATAAGGAAAACGCTTCTAATAGATAGTAAAAATTGGTAGGTTACAAATACCTGAAGGATACATAAGGCCACACAAAGCCTTCAAGTAGAGGAAATGCAGATTAAATTAAGAAAAGAATTCTCATAGGAAATACTGGGAAAATCTTTCCAATATTGAGATTATTTTCTTTAAGTAGAGTTAAAACTATCAGTTTGAAGAAAGCTTTGGAAGTAGTTATGTTTGTAATGATACCTAGCAAATGAAATGCCTCCTTCACTAATGCTCTTTTAAATTCAGTATTACTGGATTAAGAAGGTAGAAAAAGTTAATGGATGAACTGGAGCAGTATGAAGTGAAGAGACCACATCCAAAGCTGCGAAACTGTCAACATATTGATCTAGGGAACGTTGGTTTTGCTTGGCACTTTATTTTTGTGGAAGTCCTTCTATATGTTACCACCTCAGAAACTCATGCATTTGCATGACAGTCTGATCCTGTCGAAGAATATCTCTTTTTGCTTGCATTCGGTTGTTTAAACAACTGCTGTAACATCAATAGGGCTAAGCATTAGAATTCTGCATTCAGGGTTTGTGTTTGTATTGCAAGGTATGTAATACATGGCATGAAATTGTCTTTTACCAGATAGCAAACCTGCTTCTGTACCACTTTAGGCATTCTCATTCAAAACTGAACTATTGCTTGCAACAAGGAGCCAGAATGTAATGGTCCTTCTTTGAATGGACAGGAAGAAAGACCATGCAAGATGGTTCTATGCTTACGCAGCTGTACAGAAGTTTTCCCCCAAGAGCAGGTGCTCTGTTGCCTCGCCTTCAGAGAACAGGGCCCTGCACAGAGACAAAGGAAGGTTGAGATCACAGTCTACACCCTTCCTTCGTGATGGGAAAATACCTGCTTTATCCAAAGGTTTGCAGATCATTCTTCTTGTTATAATGAATGCAAAGCAAAAGACTGGACTACTCCCCTCTCATGGCGTATAAGGCCATGCAATCTAACAGGCTGTGTTCGAAAAGGTAGTGTGGGTCTTGCTTGTCTTTAAACAAATAAATAAGTAAAGCTTGCAATTAATACAAACTCCGAATGCTCTCACACTGTGCTTTGTCTAAACAACTGCAAAAAGCGTATATGCCGATAGGCAAATGTTACCCCAGCAATGCTTATTTTTCACCAAAACAGGGCTCAAAATTTGACTGTGCCACTGTTTTTCATATTATTTGCTACAGCAGTGCAGTAATATGCTGATCTTGCATGTTAGTAACTGTGGCCTTTCAAAAGTTTTACTTTAACCTTAGGGGGGTTTGTCTTCTCCCTTTTTGCTTTTGTTTCCTTAATGCTGCATCGTTTCACAGGAAGCTGGGGTAAGGGAGCTTTTCTTCTTCCTAAAAAGTAATAATATATTTCAATTCGAAACTTTGGGCAGAATAAGAAAATACTATCCTTAACCAGCTTTGGCATTGTGTGTTTTCACCTATAGCTCTGTACTAATTTCGTTTGGAATTGAGCAGTACTTTCAGCTGTCCTTGGAAACTGGCTTTTTGGCTATTACAAGGAAAAGCAGATCTCCATCTGATCCTGCTTTTGAAACAGGATTAGTCTCTTGAAATCAATGCAAGCGCTCATTTAACTTTATACATGCTCTTAAGAGCTTTTCTGAGTCAGAGCCTCTAATGATTTTTACAGCGGAAAACTACTTCCCCATAAAGAGCTCCAATGTATGTATTAATCATCAAGATTTTAGTTCTGTCAGATAGTAAGACTATTAAATTTTACTGATGTATCGGCACTGGCAGCTGTGTCATGGTAAGTGAACTGACATAAGTAAATTAACCCTAGAAGCACAGTTTTGTCTAACCTATAGCTTCTACATGGCCAAGCATATGGTAGTTCCTCAAAAGTCTCAGGACTTTTTTTTTCTTTTTTTTTTAAAATCAGGACCATTTGTGTGCTTTTATAAGTCAATTAACGTAAGGCAAAATTTTCAGAGTTAAAATATGTGGGTTTTCTGGATTTTTTTTTAAGTGTTGCATTCCTAAAACTGAGTTTTGAAATTATTTCTCAAAAAAAAATAGACTTTTTGTTTTGGTATTTTGAAAACACTTTTGAAAGTTGTTTAATGAAAGTAGGATAATTTTTGCAACAAAAAAATTGAAGGTCTACAACTGAACATCTCATGTTACATGAAGATTCACTTTGACTTAGACCTAAAACTTCAGTATTGCAAGCAAACCGGAAAATCCCTTCCTCACTAGATGGCAGTGTTAATTAATATGTGACCCATCATAGTTCCCTAAATCAAAACAAGTATTACTACGTGTACCAGAGCATCAGCTCCATTTAAAACATTGCCGCTGTAATCTTACGCAAAGACTTTTAAATGCCTTAAGATAGGTTTTACAGTTTATAGTTTTAAATCCATGAGATGCCAAACAACAACCCTGTCCCACCCCTTCTTCCTAGCCTCCCTTACCTGTAAGCCTCTCAATGTTATTTACTAGTGAATGACCTGAAAACTTTGGTTGGGGGAACTTGCCATTCCTGGGTTCCCTGTGCAAATCAAAAATCAGTGAGATCCAGAACCACTCACAGCATCTCTCTAACAGGAGCACAGCTAAGAATCACCCAGTACGACATGTGAGAAACAGGGTTAGGAATAGGTATTTCCATGCTAGGCTCTCAGTGTTCAAGTTGAAGTCTTAAGAGCAAACAGTGAAAAGTGCCTTCAGCAAGACTTAAGCTTCTTTGCATGCTCCATTGCATTGCTGATGTTTCTGTAGATGTTTTTTCACTGGTTGGTTGGTTGGCTCTTTGTATTTTATTTTAAGAAGTACTCCTGGCATTAGTGGAAATGGAAACTGAGTGGTAAACTAGTTTTGGCCTCAATTTGTCATGGCAAAGTTAAGGTTGGCTGAAATGCTGGTGGAGGAATTTTAAGGATATTTAAACTTAGCCAAAGTTCAGCAACAAAAATAGAAAATATAGTCCAGGACCGATGGCAGAAGTGCTGCATAACTTGCGTGTTAACAAATTCCTCAGTTATAGCAGGCTGAAACATTGAGAGTACTTGCAGCTGCCATGAAATTGAAACACAGAATATTTAATCCCTCAGTATTAGACATCTCTGGAGAAAAAGACAAAAGTTATAATAGAGCTTTGTTTTAATACCAGCTCTGCACACGTGCCATTAGTGTGCTTGCTGTGGACGGTTATTTTTCTTAATCAATGTAAGTGTCTTCCCTTCTAGGAAAGTATTTGAAAGAGTAGCTGAAAGACCATTCTAGATGACTTTATCTTTCTCCACTTTTTTGTTACAAGGCTCTGAAAATTTGGCCTTTCATTTGCATCTTTCATGTTAGGTTCTAAAATACGAAGTATTCCTGTACTCCTAGTAAAAGCACAATGCACCATTTTAATTTTATTTTATTTTTTTCCTTCCCATGCTTGGTTTCCCAAGTATTCCTTTCAGGACGATAGTGGTGAGCTTGCTGTCCCACCAAGTACTGCTCCAGAATTTATATGACATCTTACTGGAAGAATTTGTGAAAGGTCCTTCTAACTTGGAGGAGAAAATGACAATACAAGTACCAGAAAACAAGTTGGCTGGTTTTCTCAGGTACATCTCCATGCAAAACCTCGCTGTCATCTTTGACTTACTGCTGGACTCCTATAGAACAGCCAGAGAGTTTGACACCAGACCTGGGTTGAAGTGTTTGCTGAAAAAAGTGTCTGGTATTAGTGGAGCTGCCAACTTGTATCGCCAGTCAGCAATGAGCTTCAACATCTACTTCCATGCTTTGGTTTGTGCGATCCTGACAAACCAGGAGAACATCACTGCAGAGCAAGTGAAGAAGATCCTCTTTGAAGATGATGAGAGAAGCACAGACTCATCACAGCAGTGTTCTTCAGAAGATGAAGACATTTTTGAAGAAACTGCCCAGGTCAGTCCCCCACGAGGGAAGGAGAAGAGACAGTGGAGGGCTCGAATACCATCTCTGAGTGTACAGCCTGTCAGCAATGCGGACTGGGGGTGGCTAATCAAGCGACTTCATAAGCTCTGTATGGAACTGTGCAACAACTATATTCAGATGCATCTGGACCTGGAGAATAATGTCGAGGAGCCTCCAGTGTTCAAAAGTGACCCTTTCTTCATTTTACCATCCTTTCACTCAGAAACCTCCACCCCATCAACCGGAGGGCAATCTGGGAAGGACACACCATCGGAAGATGACCGGAGTCAAATCAGGGACCAACTGGGAGACAGTCTGACACCCCGAGGAGGGAGTGGAGAAATGTTGCTGCTACCCCCACCCCTAAGTCCTAAACCAGAGAAAAAAGAGCAAACCAGGAAAAAAGAATGGTGGGAGAGTGCTGGCAACAAGATCTACACCATAGCCACTGACAAAACTATCTCCAAGCTCATGACAGAATACAAGAAAAGAAAGCAGCAACAGGCCACGACATCCTTCACCAAAGAGGTCAAAGTGGAAAAGAAAGGGGAGCTCCTGGGTTCAAGAGGGCCAGACTCGCCCATACTCCAGCGGCCACAACATCTTATAGATCAAGGTCAAATGAGGCATTCATTCAGTGCTGGTCCAGAGATCCTGAGACAAGAGAAGAGACCACGCTCAGGATCCACAGTCAGTTCCTTGAATATATCTGTTAGGGATGCCGAGGCCCAGATACAGGTAGGACATACTTGTAGAATGCTAATAATAATAGCAATAATTAAAAAGAGAAGTATTTTTTTCTATTGCTTTTATTATAATGATTATAATCACTTCATTAAATGTCTTTGTTACATAAAGAACATGTACATCATGTTACATCACGATGAGGACTGACTGTTGCAGCACCTGGCACTGATAAAAACCTGATTCGGTCTTATCAAAAGAAAATCAGTGGCAGTGTTATCAGGCATATACTAGTACCGCTTTCAAGAGTGCTTCTGTGACTGAGGCCAAAGCTGCACTTAGTCCTAAGAACTAACAACCTACAGTGAACTCATTGCTTACTTCTAAGGGCTCTAGCCCACTTAAGGGCTGTTGAAAATGGGATGCTGCTTGTCACAATGCTTTTGTACTTCAGGTTTTTTTTGTTAATTCCACAGCAGAAATAGTGAGCTCTGTTGCTAAACAGAAACTTGCTGCTTGCATGTCCAAATCAGTGAAAGCATCAAACTTGAAAGTCTTTGTTCACTTCACTTCATGAAGTAAAAGGTGATGAAGGGTGAGCATCATGCCCGCAATACAGAGTCAAACAAGGACTTACAGTACTGAATGTGAATTAGGAAGACAGAGTGAACATTAAATGAATATGATGGCATTACTCAGTCCTCTTTATGAGGCCGCAATCACCAGATATCTTATTTTCTAACTCAACTGATGGGCTTTTCTCTTTAGAAAGGTCTTCTAAAGAGTCTTTTTTTTTTTATTCAATTTGTTTGTAGGCATGGACCAACATGGTGCTGACAGTTCTCAACCAGATTCAGGCCCTGCCAGACCAAACTTTCACAGCCCTGCAGCCAGCAGTGTTCCCCTGCATCAGCCAGCTGACTTGCCACGTGACAGATATCCGTGTCCGCCAGGCAGTACGGGAATGGCTGGGAAGAGTCGGCCGAGTTTACGACATCATCATTTAAACCTAGCTGTGCTCTGTTGCAAAGGGGAGAAGACATCCAAGGTATACAGTCAAGAAGTATTTGGGGTTCATTAATTGATCATTTGTTGGTGATAAATTAAGAAACAGTGAGCTTGTTGATGTATATCCTCTGTCCACGTGAGACTGTGTGTCCCTCACTCACACTAGCAAAGGGGGCAAAGTATGAGTGTGTCCAGGGGGGTCTGGAATGGCCCCAGAACCCAGAAACTGCCAGTAAATCAGGCTAGTACCTAAAGGGGTGATACATTTCAGTAGCCTTCATTTTAATTCAAATTTGCAACAGTGGGAGCCACATGAAACTGCAGCTGAACTTCCACACTTGCAATTAGCTGTGAACGCAACTGTCATCTGGATGTCAAACCAGACCAGTAAGCCTATGTACACTTTAAAAAAATAGATAAATAAAAGTCAGGAAAAAGGTGGGGCTATAGGACAAGTAAAAAGGTGTCACTTGTTTAGGGTAACTTTTTTCCCTTCTGAAATTAGCATGAGAGAGGAAAGCCAAATAAAGTTATTGTAGTAACTATATGCCTCACTCACTAGAGAAAGTGGAAATTTATTTTGCTCTGAGAAGAGCCTTTGAAGTCGGGTCACATTTGGGGTAGCTAATAAGTGACTATTAAAGTATCCCAGGTCTAAAACTGGTGAACCAAGCACAGACTATTCATCCTTTCATTGCTCTTGTGGAGTATTGCTTGAAGAGAAATGGCACTGTCAAACTGCCCTCTCTACAACACCCTGGCTACCTCTTCAGCTATCCCTATAGCCAATCATTTTTCCACGTGTCTAATTCCTCCTAAGGGCAACAGGGAAATTTGTTTTGTTGTTTCCAGTGAAGCTGGGGGGAAGACACACCACAGAGCAAATACCAGCATGTGCCAATATCCAGCATTCAACTAAACAGAGTAAAGAAAGTGTTCCAGTTTAAGCAACACTGTAGCTAAGTTAGCTTATGCTTCTACTGGAAACTTATATGTTCGCTTATATAGAGCTGCTGTAGCCAGGAACACCCTTATCACCTATGTTAAATTTAGCCTATCACTCCACATTGAGCTGAATCAAGATGGAAAATAGTCTGAAAGGAAGGTATCTTTCCTGCTTCTCTCTCATTTCTTGTCTGCTGCTGTAGATAGAAGGGGACAGATCCTCATGGTGGTTACATCCCCCTCTGTGCAGCAATCCTATAGTGACTACTACAATTTGCTGATATTATTAAGGGGTGAGAGAAGGGGAAGGATTGACTACTGTATTGTCAAATACATATGTGATGCTGTTCACGCTAGACACAGCAAAGAGTTACCTTGCTGCACAAGTTATGTCAGCCCCTGGGACATTCCATCTCGTACTCCCATACTACATAATTTGTTAATGGGAAGTTGAAATAATTTGTTGAAAATAAGTTGATTTTAATCTTGCGTGACCCCTTAACGATGTTCTCCCAAGGCTTTTAAAATGTGCACACCAACTAAATATACAGCTTCAGTCCCTGCTCCAAAGCATCCTCAAAATGGCATCTCTTTATATCAGGCCTGGATTTTGCACAGCTTTTAGCATCTTAAACCTAGGAAAACAGAGGGAGCCAGGAGGCTCCACTGAACAGCCATCACCCAAGCTGATGTGTTTACAAAGAGTCTGCCACTATCCTCCTGCCTTTTCCCTCCATTTCCCACTTCCCATTTGTCACCTACTAGACTTGTGCAGGGAATATTTGTCCCCTAACTTTCTGTAGTGTTGGTCACGCTGTTTCCCTTTCTTTCAAAACTTCCCTCTGCTAAGTTGTTTCAGGGACATAACAATTCCTTAAGAACAACTCTTTCATACCACATACATTTGATTTTATAAATTAGTAATTTAACAATTTTATCAATTGTCAATTTTCCCCCAACAGTTTTAATGCTTCGTTGGGGACAGGTGAGATTAGCTCTTGGTATATGGGAGAGTAGTGGCATGGTTTGATTTCTGTTGCCATGTCTTTCTTACACACCTTTAGGTAGAGTAAAAGGGTGGTTATATTTTTTGTTAAAATTTTTATTGGGCATTTATACACAACTGCTTTTAAAGCAGTACATTAATTAGGCAACAACAGAAATCAGAATAATAAACTGTATGCAGAACACCCAACTCTGCTGTTTTTCATTATACATGCATTGAATGGATGCAGATCCTTGCTGTACTAATCTAAAACTAAAGCAAATCCCTAAATTATGTTGGAGAAGTAAAATTGACAGCAGTCCAACAGAATCACTCAGGGCTCCAGAAGAGGGCCTAGTATCTCGGAAACACTGTGGTTAGGTGTTGTGGTTGCAATAGAAAAATCCTTCTGTAAAACAGAAAGAAAAGCTCTAGGAGTGACCATGCCACCACCCCCCTCAAGCCCATGAACACAGCCACCATCTTGACCCAAAATACCATTTCATTTCAACTTCTTACACTACAAATACCATACTGGAAATGAGTAGGAGTAAATTTGCTATATTGCTGTTGCCCTGTTTTAAACTTTGCCCTCCAAATTTTGCACTAAGTGCCCATTGTCATCCTCAGTGCCTCTGCGCATTAACACCCCTCCATAAGAGGTCACGAGTAACTTTAAGTAATTCCAGAAAAGGATTGGGGTGGAGGTGAAGGAATTTTTGAAGCAGCAGGCTTTACATAAGGAAAGTTTAGCATGTGCTGCTCTTCCTTTTCCTTATATGCAAAATGGTGAGCAGGTGAGGAGAGCAGGCCATGGCCACTTCAGGAACCATTAATCTGAGATGCAGCAGCTTTCTAATGCACCTCCAAAATATAAATAAATAAAAAAATGAGTTGGTTCATCAGATTCTCAGCTATTTTTTGCTAGTTTAGCCATAGACATCAGCAAGCCCCAAAGAAGTGCGACACTAAACATGTGAAGTCACCATTTCATAGTCCTGTGCACTCTGTTTCATGCATGCTTTGGGCTTAAGGCTGCCAGCGTGCTACCTTCAAGCCTCACAAAGCAAGCTTTTAGCCCAAAGGAGGAGTCCCAGGAGAAGGGTACTGGCACTAGCCTGTCCTAAGCTTCAGAAGGGGACTCCCCAACTCTGAACACCCCAATCATGTCCAGCTGTACCATGCTACAGCAGCTTTTCTGCTTTCCACTTGTGAGTGGGGAAGCACTTCAGTCAGTAGCACAAAGTAGCCCTTGTATCCACACGTGTAAGTCTTTCTCACATAACCTGTTCAAATCCTTACTTATAGCCCCATAACGCAATGCATGAGCTAACAGCAGCATATTACTAGCTTTACTGTTGAATCAGAACATTTAAGCCCTGAAAAAACAGAGTCTGTGTATTATAGCCTGAGCTTGCTCTTTCTCTTTGCTCTGGTTAATGACCACATTCTTCTCTGTTCTTGCACTTACTTTTTTTGTCACATACATTTCCATAGGAGTTGGGTTTGATTTTTATTGAACTGGCCAGTTATTTTTAAAAATGACTGGCCAATAATTTTTATTTAACTGAACTGCTTAAGAAAACAAACAAACAAACAAAAAAGCCCAGGTGCGGCGGTTTGGCATCCTTCTCAGGTACCAGAGCTGCACCTCTCCTGCCTTTGCCTAGTTCACACCACGCTCCTCAGGGCCACCACAGCGATCAGAGGCAGGCAGCCACTAACAGAGAAAGTTGCTGTTGGCCAGCATCAGCTACCTTTACTCACATGGAAGAGCTCATCATCACGCAAATATTTAAAGCTGAAAAAAAGCAGCATAATCATGAGGGAAGTGCTATTTGTATAACAGAAGCAGGTCTTACCCCAATTGATACGGTTTCAGGCCATTGCACTTTATTCTGTAGGGTGAATATATGCAGATAAATGAGACAATTGATGTGTTTATGTATAGATTCCTGTAGCTCCAGTCACTGTCATACTCTGAGCATTCGGCATATTTGCAGAGCAATATCCACATTAGTAGTATGTTTATCATGCTCTCTGAATATTTGTGTCACATCAGCAATGGTTAATGCAGTTGTTATGGTAACTTCCCCACAGTAGTCTTTTCTGAGCATTCAGCAGCCATAGAATTACCACCACTATCATTTGGTTAACATGCTTTCATGTCTTTAAGATGTTAAGATACAGATTTAATACTCTCCTAGGGATAAACACTCACTTGAGAATAGCTGACTTAATTTAGCATCTAAAAAGAATTATTAGGGAAAGATTTACACAGACGTGGGCAAAACTTTCCTTGTAAAACTCCAAGCACAGGCAACGCAGCTTTTGCCTCGTCACAGATAAAAAATTCATGTCCTCTGGACTATAGCTGGCTCATGTCAAGTCCAAGCAGAGTTTACACCTGTGACTTGTAAGGTACTTTGCCTTTCAATTTGAGCTTCAGGTTGTGTTTAAAACGTAAACCTTACTGTAAAATTCACTGGCAAATCCTCACCTGCCAAAGATATAACCCCCACCTCTACATACCTTGTGTTACCATATGTAATCTCCATCTGCACTTGATATAGTGGCATCTCAGTGTTGGTATCTCCACTGCAGCACTCGGCGCAGCACCCGTATGAAACCGAGTGGCAAACGAGTTAGCAAGTAGAGAGGTCCAGCTCCATGTGCTGCCTGCGCTTTGTAGCGCTCTCCACAGCTTAGGCCCACACTCAAAGCGCCTAAGCTGTTGAAATCAATGTGAGTTACATAGCTGGATATCTGTAATACTCAGGACTCAGTCCTTGAATCCTTCAATCCCTACATACAGGTTCACAAGTTCTCAGAAAAGGGAAAGTCCTGTACAGTTCCTGATGTCACCCTCTCTGCTGCTGTCCACTATACACCTCCCTCTTGGAAAATCTACAAGAACCAGCACATATTCCCACACATCCCAGAGCCCCAAAACTAGAACTTTTGCACAGATCCAGTTTTAACTTGTAGGAGGCTGACCATAGCAAGCCAATTATTTCTACCTAGCTCTTCTGTGTAGAAGCTTATTCAGAAATTGAGCATGTGATTTGGCTATTTTCACCTTTAGCAATCCATTCTAGAAATGCCATTCCTCAGAGATTAATATTTTTTAATTCACAAAAAAAAAGTTAAGTCCTTTCTTCCCTTGCTTTTGTGGGGGTGTGATAAGTTTATGTTTAAGCAAGCTATTTACTCATTACTCTGGTTATAGTCATTTCTGGGAAGATCTATGTATAGTGCTAATCATGGCATATGACAAGAAATACAGTTAGTTTTTTTTTTCCATTTCTGATCATTCCACAATTGTTTGAAGAAATGATGCAATACCATCAATTAAAAAAAAAAAAGTTTCTCTTCTTTTTTAGTATAAAAGGACCAAGTTACCACAGCACAGAAGCACAAGTGTTGGATTTTATGCAATGTAGATAACAGCATCCGGCAGCTAGAGATCTCTCTTCACTGAATCTCCCTTTTTGAGTAGAGCTTCTCTAGGGATACAACATAAGGGTCCCTTAGCAGTCCTCACCAGCAACGCATCTGGGACTCCCGGAAGTTGTACAGCTGCAAGGAAGGAGTCGTAGCTCCTCTTTCTGTTGTTTCCACTAATCCTCCTCAGAACATATACTTTATATGTGACACTAACTGTTATCGTATCATACTAAACAAACAGCTTTGGCCAAACATGGGGGGCTGGCTATTTAAAAATAAAAAAATATAAAAGCATGTGGCATAAGTATGCATGCTTACTTAGTGCTCAGAGGTCTCCAAGCTAAGAACTAAAAGCAGAGGGAAGAAGAAATGCCCCAATTCTGTGGATATTGGTGGAGCTACACTGTATGATACTGGATTAATGCAATAACGCACTCGCCTGTGGGACCAGATCCCTCAAATCCTCTTTATTTTTGGCAAATTCGCAAGTTGAGGTTTGCATAGTCTCCGCTGCCACCCTGAATTGGAGAACTGAGTTTATGGAGGGCATTTTTTGTTAAGAAACATGGCAACAGGATCTATTTCAATCCTTTTACCCCAACACCCCACTTTTCAAAAGGTAGTTACATACTTCCATAAATTTCATCTAAATACCATGGAGCACCAGGGCCCTATTTCCTACCCATGCATTTGGTTCATCTGGGCTGCAGCGAAGTGCCATGCTTCCACAAGAAGCAAGCCGAAACGAGAGAGCTGAGCTAGCAGAGAGGCACGGGTACACAGGTTCAAGCAGGGGACAAATATCACCTCCGCAAGCAGGCTGTGGCTCCTGAGCCCCCTGCTCTGCAGAGGAAAGCAGGATTCGATGCCAAAGGGAGAACAGCCAGGAAGGGCAGAGCACCGTGGTGACAGAGCCCTGTACCGCACGCTGTTTGCTGGAGCAGATGGGAGATTGAAAAGTATGCAATGACAGCAGCGAGCACCTTCTTCCCGTTCCCCTCACTTTCTCTCCCCCACCCCTTTTTTGTCATTATTTGAGAGACTGCAAACATACTTCCATGGGCCCTTCAACCAGAACTGAAAACTGAAAGCAAGCCAAAGGGAGTGGACACTCCATTTTGCCAAAGATCTAATCCTTTCCTGTTTGAAAATGAAAAAATCAAATGTTATTTCCATGATGATGGCTGCCATAGGAAGTGTTTTACCACAAAACATGATTCCCAGGACTTCATCTCTCTAGCTGTATATTCAGGAGGAGCCACTAATACTTTCTGCAAGAGAGACTGTAAATCACCTTGTCAAGCAAGTGCTTACATTGGGTTTACCTTCTACTGAGTTCATAGCTAGCTGCAATTCCCCAGTCTCATCCATCTTTCCTCCCTCTACCCTTCTGCTCTTCTTTAGACAAACACCTCCCCGCGTCCTGTCGTGCTGCTAGCTTTGTTTGGTCCTTGGGTGTCCAGTGGTCAGGCAGTCACTGTAAGCTGGCTTGCAAATTGTATTTTGTGTATATTTTATTCTGACTGAGTTCTGAAATGGAAATATTTTAAATCAAAAATTATAAACTATTTATGTTGCTTGTGTTGTAGAATAAAGAAGCAAATGCAAAATAAATCGTGCTTTGGTTTTGTCTAAAGATAGTTACTTGACACTTACTGATGAAGCAAAGGAGCAAAACTGAGAAGGGGCCTGAAATACTTGGTACGTACCAGCAAGGACTGCAGTTTTCACAGATGACCTGGGGAATTTCGCCACTTTGAACTGCTGGGGGTCTTTTTGGTGGGAACTGAGATCTAAATCCTTTCACAAACGAGCCCTACACCACGCCTAAGCAGAGTTTGGGCTTGCGGTGGGGGGAGAAGGAGGATGAAGCTGTGAGACAACTAATGGTGCAAGTAGACACTATGCAGAATTTTGAAGCATCTAAACAGGTGAAGCATTTCTCCCCCCATTAAAACGAAGAAAATACTTTTGGCTTTGATTTCATTGGAAATGAAATTTAAAAAAAAAAAAAAAACCAACACAAAAACCAACCCAAAACCAAACACACACACACACCCCCAAACATGGCAGAAAAGGCACCTACTTTCAATCACATAGATAACTTTGAAAACTGTCCTAAAAGGTAACCTTAGGGATTGAACTCCACAAAGTCTGATCGCACATAAAGTACACCACTTTCCTGCCACAGAAATCCAGACAGAGCCTCTCCCCCAAGCCCCTCAGCACGACAGCCACTGCTTGTAAACATCACCAGGGACGAGTAGCCAGGCAGCCATCACAGGGTTCCTCGGAGCACTAGGTACAGCCAAACTTTTGTTGGCTTTTTAAGCTAAGCATTCCCCAGCTGTATTTCCCTGCCCCATTCAGTTTAGCTAGCACCCAAAAAGCATTCCCTATCTACAGGTGCATGCGAGCAGCATGGATGATGCAATGTTTCATCCCTCTAAAAAGCTAGGCAAGGCCTCTCCCCTGTCGCCTAAATGCCTCTTTTGATTGAAGTTGGATCAATGATCGCTCCTGTTGGAGGAAAAACCTGTTTAACTTAAGTGGAAACATTTAATGAAAACAGCAAACACCACCTTAACAGCAGCCACACACACTTTCACGTGCAACCAAAATTTAGGTACAGAAAAAGCAAGGGTTGACCAGTACCCTGTCAAGAGAATTGTCATGGGGCTCCCTAAAAGCAGGAGTGTTTCAGCGACAAGATGCCGCAGCACACAGTAACCTTTAGGGCACATCTGTGTGTGCTCAGGGATGCTGCCTGCAGCCCAAAGGCAAGCTTTCCACATAATCCGAAGAGTGAAAATGCTGCAGCCAGCATTCCCACCTGGGCTTACTGGGATGGGCTCCCATGCACTGAAGCAACACAAGATCTGGCCTTCAATGTCTGTTACACAACTGCCTTATCAGCATGAAGGTTAAGGGAGACGTATTAGAGCAGATTACAAAGCAACTAAATGAGGTTGTGATGTTTTAATAATCTTACAGCACTTCTGGCAAAACAGAGTGTGTTAAATCCCAACAGTCGGATCTAATTCCCTTCCAGGAAACTACCTTCTGCTGCTTGTCTCATTTAGATCCCATTAGAAAGATTTTCATTTCCTCCTAAACAGCATTCATTAATGTAAAACAGTAACTGGGTGAATACAGAAAGTACTCTTCTACTATTTCACTAACTCTTTACATGTACAAATCCCCAACTGCCTTCTCATTTAACGGTGGAGTCGGACTAGCACGGCTTCTGCTGCCACCGGTGTGAGAGGAAGAGGTCCACAGACAGTGGAAGTGGTGAACTTTCTTTGTAGTTATAAAGAAGACACTTGGGCTTCCTCCTTTGTTGAAGAACAAAGTGTTAAGAATACTTGCCAAAGAAAACAGCTGTCAACAAATATTTTTAAAAAACAGGAAGAAAAAAAAAAAGGGGGAGAAACAGCCACACCATTACATCTCAAGCATTGTCTCCCTTTAGTGGAATCACTGAATTCACATGCCAGATTCCAGAACAAGGTGCAGGAAAGGCAGTGGCCATTGAACACATGGCTTTCTAGGCAAAATTTAACAGATGGCTTTTGGTTTTGTCAATTGACCAGTGATGAACACTTCCCATAGAAGTTGTTACCAAACACATTTAGCAGAAGAAAGTGATTATGGTTCAATTTTGAAAGGCTGACTTTTAGATCCAGGCAGGTCAGCTCTCTCAAGTCCCTCCAGAGCCTACCAAAAGACATTCCCCCTCCTAGGAGGCTCAGAGGAGGAAAAACACGCACCAAACCACACAAAGCCACACATTCTCTCAACAGCTTTGGGAAAGCTCCCCTTTCCTCTGCCATTACAAGAAGCGCCAAAGATTGATGCATGGACATCAAGTTACCCTAATCTCCCTCCATGATACGCATTTATTTGTAACAAATAGGATTTCAAAACTGATGATTATTCACAATGTGGCTACACTGTATTCATCTGTGGTCAACTAAAAGTTAAAAAGCTCCCCTCATACCAAGCCCGACATCTTTCCTAATTGTTATTTTTTGACAGGGTGCCAAGAGAGTGCCCAGTGTCACCAATACGATTTTGCAGATGGGGTGAAAACAAACTGAGCAAGTCAAAAATTTATCCCTGACCTCAGAAGGGCCCAAAGTATCTACAGCACATGCTCTGGCCTCTTCTTTATGCCAGGGCTGTAGACCTGCAGGATACAGGCAGATCTGGCAAGAGGGAGAGAAAAAAGCAACAGCAAAGACAGTTTATGGGAAGGACAATGGAAATGCAAATTAGAGGCACTAGCAGATACTTCAGGTACAGGACTAAAGAGAAGGGAAACGCACTTTGGTTGCAACAGCTAATGCACGATAGGGTTGCATAGGAGACCACTGGCACATCCGTACACCCAAACACTCAGAAAGTACCAGCATGGTAATAATGGGACAATATTTTCAGTAATCCTGCTGGAAGCATGCTCTCTCCAAGACAGATGTTTCTTGACCCACATTTTACAGACACGGAAACATTGGTTTTTTATCCACTGAGTGAGCCTGTGGCAGAAGCAGAAATAACAGGTCGAACCAGGCTTGGGTTCTGTCCGCTGAGCCACACGAAACACAGGGTGAGCTCTGATTTCTGAGCTTTTGGCAAAGAAGCTAGCATCAGGATAAACCTCTTAACATCTAATATCACCGTAAACAAACACAAGTTGAACTCTTTATCCAAATGCCTGACACAATGTCCTACAACAGAGCACTCAGCATCCAGATTTCAAAACCCAACAGAATCTCAAATAAATCAAAACAAGTCAGATGTAAGCATAGGTCAATTAGGTCCTGGTCTTATACTGAAGAAAAAAAAAAAAGGAAAAAAAAACAACCCAAACCCAACACATTAGTCAGGCTGCGTGTGCAATTTTCTGACTCCTGACAGAAATCCATGGTAGTAAATCTGGTTTGGGTTTTTTTGTTTTGTTTTGTTTTTATAAGAGAATTGTGCCTTTATCTACACTGTATTTACTGGGAGATTTGTATCCATAAGGCAGAGACAATACTTCTGGTTTGCCAGCTCCGAGGAAATACACCCAAGCTGAATGACTTCTGTTTGCTGTGGTTAGCATGACCACTTCTAAGGAGGTCTCTGTCACCATCCTCATTCCCCACCATAGTACAAAAAAATTACTTAACATTAAAATAATTTAAAATACCTCTCCTGCGTGGCATTTCTCAATTATTTACTATGGTTTTGAATGCTACATTACATTCCTGGCAGACTGCTTTGTACTTCAAATGCAGTTCTGCTTTGTGCCAGAGATTATGGGGAGAGGAACAGATCAAAATAAAACTGGATATTGAGATCTATCCCTATAAGTAAGTATGCCCAGGAGGTCAGAAACAGACAAATCTTCAAGCTTGGGAAACAAGAATGTCAAACATAATGAGAAAGTGAAAAATGGTTTTGTAGTAACTCATGTAAGGAGAGGAAGGTGGCAAGGCTCTTGGTTAGTTTGAAACGCTTACCTGCAAAAGCAATTAATCTTCCCTTGAGAAGACATGGGAATTGTCTCCTGGGTAGAATTGCAATAGTTGCACCACAAGAGCAAGCACGCTGATAAAAATGTTCTTTTAAAGTCCCAGCTGCAGGGATGGTCATCAGAGCAGATCTTACATCTCTTTTGCTTTTCTTTCAAAAGAACGCTAAATAATTGAATATCTCAGTGCAGGCTCTTGTGACCAGCCCCAAGCCCAAGAGAATAAAGATTATTAGTTTTCAAAGTCAACGATAAAAAAAAAAAAAAAAGAAAAAAGAAAAAAAGTGAAGGTTTAAATCTAATTTGCTAATAATTTTTTCTTACAAGTTTTCAATCAAGCTTCCTTTAGCATTTCAGGGGAACAAGAGCAGTAAGACGGATGGAATGGAGATGGTGTAACAGCCTGCCATGGAATTTTTTAGGCAGAGCTGTACTCTGCCACCATTAAGTGTCCCTCAGGGGTAGTGGGGGATGTAGGGTAACCTGTGCCATCCTAGACAACAGCACAGATCTGCAGTGATTGCTGAAGCAAAACAGGATGAGAAAGAAGAGCCCGGGACCGGACACAAGTGCCAAACGACGTCACTTTTAGTGTCCCTTTTAGAGCCTGAGCCATCAAACCAAGCCAGGCTGCCTGGAGAAGCATCCCTTTCAAGGAGGCATCACCCTGCACATGGCAAAAAGCAATGTCTGGAGCCAAATAAAGTTAGAAATAAAACCTGGAAAGCAACATCAAAACAAAAATGCCTCTAACCAGTCAGGTCTAGTGCTGCCCCTACAACCTGGGCCCATGTCGTGGTTTAACCCCAGCCAGCAAAAATAAACTCCACGCAGCCGCTCGATCACCCCCCCCCCGGTGGGATGGGGGAGAGAGTCGGCAGGGCACAAGTAGGAAAGGTCCCAGGTTGAGATAAAAACAGTTTAATAATTGAAATAAAACGAAGTAGAACAGTAATAATAACAATGAGAACAACAACAATAACAGAATACACAAAACACACAATGCACAACACAACCGCTCACCGACCGCGTGTCACGAACGGGGGGCGAGCCCCCCCACACACCTGGTTTTTATCCTGAGCATGATGTTACATGGTATAGAATACCCCATTGGCCGGCTGGGCCCACCACCCCGGCTGTGCTCCCCCCTCCCGGTGCAAGCATCACCCAGCAACAGCCAAAGCATCAATGGGCCATCAACGCTCCTTTCACACCGAACCCGAAACACAGCACACCCCCCAAGCTACTGGGAAGAAAGTTAACCCTGTCCCAGCTGGAACCAGGACAGCCCATTATAACTGCTCATCCGTGCAGGCCCCATTGCCCCACAGCAGCCACCTGGTTCCCCCACCATAACACACCCAGTCACTTGACCTTGAGAGTGTGAGGCCACACCTGGAAATGGGATGAGAGGACCCACACTTTGCAGCAGAAATCAAATCGAATAACTGCCTCAGCTGTTCTGTTCACAGCTGATTGTGTTTGTACGTCACCGCCCCAAGCAAAATCTAGTTCGTTGTTCTTTAAAAAGAAAATCCACGTATAATCAGCCTGGACCCAAGCCTTCCCCACTGTACAGCTCCGTTCCCATAGAGCAGTGCTGGAGCTTCACACAGGAACAACATTTTGCAGCGCAGCGTCAATGCAGGCCGTGCAGGCTGGACCGGAACCCACCACGGGGCACCCTCTTCCCACTCGTTATCCAGGAGGGGGTCACCGCAGTGAGTATTTTCTCAACACTCTCTCAAATGACAGTAAAGTCTCCTGGATTTAAGACGTGACATGCTGCTCACCTGTTCAACCTCCCCGAGCCCCAGAGCAGAATTTTCTTTATGTTTTGCTACTGTTTTGGCCCTTCTACTTGTACAAGCCCCCACCTCAGTATCAGCTTCCCACAGGAGACGCTATCACGTAACTCCATACACCTCGATACCAGAGCATCAGTCTTGGGCTGCAGCTTAAATTTGCTAGCTGAAAACCTAGCCTGTTAGTTATAAAGCTGTCCACACTGAATAATGGTTCTCAGCAGCTCCACTGTCCAGGTGGAGCTAACACCTTTCTAATGTGTAATTATTCCCCTCCAATCGTTCACACATCCCTCAGACAACAGGTTTCGTTCACAATCTCCTGTTTTCAATGCCTGGATAAGCCTCTCATTTTAAGAAGCCACACTTAAAGCCTTTGCCTTTGTATCTGTGGTTTCCTCTTGAGGGTGTTGCATGGTGCCTTACCTTTTTTAATACCAAGGGCCTTTCATTTCCAATCCCATAGCATACTTTTCCACTCACACCTCTGTAAGCTCTCATCTCCCCAGCCCGAGGACACTGTGGCAGTGCCTATACCCCACTGTCCCAAGCGCTCTTATCCTTATGGCCTTGCACTAGTCAATTGTGAAACATTTTTATATCCCTTACGTCGGAAAATGTCTGCCTTTTGTGTTTAACTCATCCCTTTTTTCCCCTCTGCCTCTTGACATTTTAGTTTCCAGGCTATAGCTCCACAGTGAGAGCTCTTCAGCCTTCCCCTCAAGTTTTTAGTTGGTAACTTCAGCACCTACTAAGGTAACGGCTCTTTATTTAATCCAATAGACATCACCCACCAACACATATGCACAAAACCTAGCAACCAATCAGCATGCAGCACATGCACCGCATCAAGTGTGATGCAATTGTCACTAACGGCATCATAAGCAAAAGCAACCAATGGGGAGTTTGAGCAGTTCCCAAAGAAAACAATGCAGTCACGCTCAGCAAAGTGTTATGGGGCACCTGCTGCACCGAGAGGACACCCCAAGGAGGAGGACACCTGCCTGGGACTCCCGCACTTCTCTTCCCAGCTGACTGGTGGGGAGAAGTTTTCCCTGTTCTCTGCCCCTTCAGGTAACTTTGCGCTCAATGTATGCCATCAGCTCTGCTAATAAAGCTTTGTGCATTTAAGGCTACCTGACCTGTCTTTGTGCAACAAGGGTCATATCCTCGAATCTAGGCTTGACCACAATTTTGCTGACAAGTTGAACCATTAACAAGTGCACTTGAGAAAATAAAGCTCTTGCCATGTCTGCAGATTTGGGGTCTTTTTTATACACAGTATTTTCTTTGCGTATTTAATTTCTATAGCGAACTTTATTTTACAGGTTGCAGGAGGCTGTGCATCTTCCCCATAAGTGGGAAGTAGAAATCTTTAGATTCACAACAGGAGATCCAGCTTCAGGATGTGAATTCTGAATTGCAACAGTACACAAAACGTGTTATTTCAAGCAAAGAGATGTTCCAGTTCACCTAAATTAAAAAAGCACAAAATTGCCCAAAGCCTCTCAGCTGATGCTCTCTTAAATAATGCACACTTCAATTCAGGGAGTTTCGTATGGATTCAGAAGTCCACGGACAGAAATAATTTTCTCCCTTGTCCTGAAGGGACAAAGGCCAAGGGTCTCCCTTGGCCCTCCCTTGACAACTGAGCAGAGCGCTGAACAAGCGTCTCCCGATTCACAGCCCCAGTTCTCACACAGATGCAGCCTGCCTAGGAAGCCACCTAACCAGAGGTGATCCGGGGTTAAGGAGAAGCAAGTAACCTGCCTGACCCGTGCCAGAGGCCAGTCAGGGAGAGCTGGGTAATCTCCGCTCCTTCAGCTTATCCTCCGATGACTGGAGCTTTCTCCTTACGGTTTCTCCCACAGCTCTCCGAGAGGCCACCTGAGGAGCCGGCAGTGCCTAACCTTTACCCCTCCTTTTGCAGAGCCCCCCACTGCTGTGTCTTTGGTCCAGTTTGCCATACCGCTTGTCCTCACGCCTACACAGGCACCTGCAATCCACTACAAGCTTACGTGCTGCATCAGCTGGTTTAGTTTATACAGATAATTTTCAACTTGCTCATTCTTACTGTTACTGCTAAATAAGTTTCAGGGCCGGAATAGATTTAAAAGCTACATTTCCTCAGGCTTTCAAATGTTTCAAGCATTTTAACAATGACAAATAAAGACTTACAGATTAATTGTTAACGACAGGAAAGATATCAGGGCTTCTCTAAATGTGTAATTAGAGACATTAACCTGTAAGACAGCACGTTAATACCTACAGTTCTTCTGCTCTGGAGCGGCACCTAGCCTTAAAGCAATGACAAAGGCGTAATAAGTAATTTGCATTTATTTTTTCCAATCTGGTGAAGAACTGAGCTAGTTCTAGAAGAGCTATTCCTTCTCCAACAGTGCCTTCTTGGCCACGTTGGTTCTAAGCAACAATATCAGAAAGACTAATTCCTTTGGCATCTAGAGTCAATAGATTTTTGGCAGCAAATGACATTAACCAAATCAGGCTATGAAGATATGATCATGCTTTTGTATGAAATTTATGGTGTTAGCAACAAGTACTGACACCAAGACTGCTGTATTTAGATACAGTCTCAAGAGATTTGAAACAACTCTTCACAATATTCCATCAGAAAATTGTATTGTTTTGAACAAAGAATTGCTAAATGGATTGAAACTCAGTTGTTACAGGCAAAGCAAAAATTGCCTCATCATTGACTGCACTTAGTTGGGCTGAGTTGTTTTAGTAGGATCACACAATGGCCAGAATTAGATACTGGTTTGTCAAACACTGTCATTAGCAATTTTGCCAAAGAAGGATAAAGCACTAACTAAATCCACGCACAATATGAAGGAAGATGCAACCACCTGAAAACACATAGGGGAAAAAAAAATTCCAAATGCAGTAAAAGATTATTGTAACAGCAGTGATTTTTTAAAAAGTGAGATTCAACCTGCGTGAATTATACATCTAAACCAAACAAACAAAAAAATCACACCACCAAAAAAAAAAAACCAACCCACAACAAAAAAGCACAAAGGGCAGCTGCTGAGCAAAAAATAAGAACTTAGTATTCATGAAAGACATTTGGAGCTCCTAGACTATGGAAAAACAAACAAATAAAAAAAATTAAACAAACCAATGCAAAACAGGACGATTAACTTTTAATCCACACCCCAAACAAGAATGTTTGGGAGAGAAGAGAATCCATCAGTGAAGGCTCCCTTTTCTAATTTTTTTCCGCAATGATGATACTAATAGAGATTATGCATTGTTGTGGGGAGGGTTTTTTGTTTGGTTTTTTGTTGTGATTTGTTTGGGGATTTTTTAACCTTTCAAATATGCTGCAAGAGAGGTTGAAATTTGGGCAATCTAAGTTTTCTAGGTTTTGCCACTATTATACATTATTTCACCAATTCCCAACTTACTGAATAAACGCAGCACAGACTCTGCAGACCTACAGAGGTCCATATCTAAGGCCTGCCCAGCATTACACAAGGTCATCAATCAGGGTAAGCAACATCAAATATAATGAACAATACCATACTATAAAAAGAAATAGTGTTTGGTCAGATGCAGATAAATCTTAAAAGCTTGCTTTTAAAAGCTCAGCTGAAGGTTAACCAGACATTCATATTTTCTCCTTAAAAGTTTATTTCCATATATTGGCACACATTATTGGAAGAAACGAGCAAAAGAAATAAAGTGTGGATAAAAGATGCAAAAAACCTATGTGCCATTCTTTAATGTCAGTGGTAACACACACACCTGCTCTATTTCCTGAAGCCTTGTAAAAGGAGAGACACAGCCTCATTGCAGATGCTACAAACATTACAATTTATAATGGTGCCCATAGTTGGCAGTTAAACTCAGGCAAATTTTATAGCTGTGTTAGACAATTTACTGAGTAGAGATCTCCAAGCCATAGAAGATTATTTTTTATTATTATTTAAGGCAAGAAAGCAACAGTTCATCCTTATTTTTAATGGTTTAACTTAAATTAGGTTGCATTGCTGGTATTAGAATGGTATAAAGCTTTACTAAACAAAAAGGAAAAGCGGAGACATTTTATGTTGTTACCAAATTAGTATTTTCTACAGGAAATCTCAATGAGCGTTTTTTTCAGGTATATTTAAGGAATGTCTATTTTTTACTTAAGGGGACTTCATTTATTTTGATATACTGCAAGAAGTAAGCTTTTCCACAATATGGAATGAGCTCTTCTCCTTCTAGCAACACCCGCCTCTTCTTCTTCACAGTCATACACACGCAGACACCCCCTCACAGCTGCCCTCCTCCCTCTCTCCCCATCTTCAGGCTACCTGCTGCCGCGGAGCCTTTGCACCCTTCTTGGATATACCAGCAGCATTGGATATTTATCCCTAGGTAGTACATTTCCATTTCCTCACTCCCTTTGCCTGAATCATTTCTAATCCATTTTTTTTCTTTTTGGAATATCCTCCTTATAAAGTAGCAAACCGCTTAATCTCTCACTAAGCTTATGGCAGCGCTTCTAAAAGCATATGCAGCCAAAAGCATATGTGGTCAGAACTGCTCTTCAGAAATGCTTTGCTTCACCCGGAGGTGCTTAAATGCACATGCAATTCCAGCCTTTAGTAACATTATCTCAGAAAAGATGCCTGCAAACTGCTCCTAATCTCATTTTGGGAAAGAGGAGGGAGAGAGGGCTACTTCTTGCACTCCTATGAAACTCAGGTTAAATTAAATAGGTGCAGAAGCCAAGAGATGACAACTCTGAGAAAGATCAGAAGAGGCCGTCCACCTTCCTTCCTCGTGCCTAGCTAACCTTCGCTTCCTTCTGCTCATTACCAGCCGTTTCCAGTTCAAGTTCAGGATTCCCAGGCAGAACAGTGGTAATCCTGAATCACTCAAAGGTAAATTGAACTCAGCAACACATTTAGAAAAGTTATGGTAAAATGGTGGAAGTAGTATTATATAAATCAAATGGCTCTTTTCTATTCCTATACTTTGTGCATATATAAATATTTTTTTAAATTCAGATTATTTTTTTGGCTAGGTGATGCGCTACGAAGTTCAGTTTTAATTTTTGATGAAAATAACAGGCTTGAGTCAGCATAAGTTGCAAAGACAATCTTTTATGTACATTGGAAAAGCAGAGGATGCTTATTTGCGGGTGACAGCCTGAGAGGAAGAATCCCTCACAGAGAAGCAGAATCAGTCAAGAATGTTTTTTCTTCAAGACGGGGGGCAGAGCACCCGATAAGCCGCGCCACAGGCTCCAGGGCAGGAAGCCACCCAGTCACCGGGAGCCTGCAGCACCGGGATGAAGTTGCCTGCGTAAATGTTCAAGCGACTGGAGTTCGGACGCCGGGGCAACGGAACTGCTGAGGCTGCCTTTACAGTGCATTCCTTATGCCAGATAAATGCTTTCTGAGTTAGGCTTTACTAAAACAAAACAAAAATCCTCTCATTTGATTTCAATTGCATTGGATAGGAGTAATACAACGCAGTGAGGCGCCAGCCCGCAGCCCACTTAGCTATGACAGGTAAGACGATATACAGAGCTTAACATCTGCCACTTTGCTTGGTGTTAGTGGCCAAATTTCCACTGGCCGTGACAGAGCCAGAGCCCAGGATGGCAGCACAACTTCCACCAACGTTAGCAGCAAGAGGGGAGGTGTCCGACAACATCAGGAAGACAGAATAAATAAAACAGGCGTATCTCAGCCTGAAAATTGAAAACATGCCCAAACTTTTAACTCATACTTCCCTCAGAAAAACTCACAACCCAACCTCCCTTTCCCCAAAACATGACCGAGCACTGAAATCAATTACCAAACACTTTAATCACACACGCGCACACACGGAGTTTAGGACAGTGAGGAAAAACACATCATGCTTTTCAAGGTTAGCTTCCTCTAAAAATGTCTGCGTTTTCCAGCCTTTGCCCTCCTGTCTCCTGGAGAGAGACATGTTCTCCAGAGGCACGCTGACAGAGGTCACCCCACACCCCGGCCCAAAGGGACATTGAGGATTTTGCCGACCAGCGCTGCTGGGACGGGCTCTGTCAGCCGGGCAGCGGCTGCAGGACAGACGGGGCTCCCCGATGCCGCGGGCACGCCCGGCTGCGCGAGGCGACCTCACGACATGGCTTCGGGCGCCTCGGCCCCTGCAGCGGGCTTCGGGCAAAGCTGCCCACCCCACCGAGCACCTAACCCTCTCTACCAGGCACCGGCTGCTGCCCAAACCAAAAGGTAACAGCTCACTTTTGGGGAGTGCTCTTACAGGGCAGGTTGGTTGGTGTCCCAGCGCCCTGCAAGGTTTACAAAGTGTTGACAAGATGGCTGAGTGGTTACACAAGGCAACCTGGGCTGAAGTAAAAACAAAACCCAAGAAACCCCACCACAAAACCCCCCACAAACAAACAAACAAACAAGAAAGAATTTCTGTAGTTTGGCTAAATAGGAACAAAATACCCTATGCCAGTGCACACTGGCAGACTTAAGTAAGAGAAAACAAGAATTCAGGGTAAGGGTGACCAACTGTAAGTGAAGGGGATTAAACCTGGCTTGACAGAAATTACAAAAAAAAAAAAAAAAAAAAAGATGGTACTGTCAGATGGATGCTGGTCAGTCACCAGCACTCCGCCGTGAGTTCTTCAAGCGTTGTTATACTCACAAAACTTTAAGGGATATTCTGCAGGAGGCGATCCTGCCCTGGCAGCGACCTGAGGTCTGTCCCTGGCACTCTCTCTAAAGCTTTTGCTTTCAGCTACTCGTCTGCAGCATCGGATCAATAGCTCAGCAGTACCTCCTCCTGCTCCCGTGGCCGCTGCTGTTCCTACGCCAAGGTACGTCGCATCAGCACGCACACATTTGCGTGCACACAGGGTCTCCCTGTCTCCATTTCTACAGGCCGTGAGTAGTCACAGCTTATCACAAACACGGCTCTCCAGAATACGGGTTTTCAGCAGGGCTATGCCAACTTGTAGCTACCCTTTGAAGTGACAGTGGTTTTAGTTTGATGGGGGGAGGAGATTGCTCTTCAGAAGGTGCTTTCTTTTTGAAAAACAAATGTATTGATGTTTAACAAAAAAGCAAAGCCAAAACCTCAGTATCGTGAAAAATTTACCAAAAAAGAGCAAATCACTGTGAATTGCTTAATCACCCAAGTGAAAAGGAATGGACAGGAGCCAACACTCCACTTCGTCTGATAAATCTACACCTGATAACACGGTACCATTTACAGTGGTAACACCTCACCCACTAAAATTCATAGTTTTGTATTAATCCCACCCAAGAGCGCAGTCATTCCAGCAGGGAAGGTTCACCACCGCCTGCGGAAAGCAGCAAAAGAAACTGGGGGAAGAAAGTAGCAAGAAATTTGAAAGGCCTCTAGGGCAGTGTGGATATTATGTTCCCTACCAATATTAGTGGCAATACAGCCTAGAATTACACTGCTAGCCTCGAACACCTCAGCAAATCAGAAGGATGAATTATTTATGACAGTTTGAGCTTTGTACTCAGGACAGTGGAGGTGCCCATTTTCTGCAGTGCCTTCCTCAGAAAACCCCTCCCTGCTCCCCTGCTAGAACACTGGAAATTATATTAGCAACACTGCCGCATAATTAAAAACATCATGTTGCCATTGTTTTACAAACATTTACCAAACTTTCATCAATTTGATGGTACCATTCCATGCCAGCTATCTTCTCCGGATTATTTGAGAGGGCAACTGTTAAACTATTTCAAAGAACAAAGCCAGTGGGGGGCGAGGGGAGAAGCTTTGTCCATGTCAAGGTCCGAAGACCTCCAAAGGTCTACCTCCCCCACGCTTCAAAGCGGCAAGCCTGACAACTAGCCATGGGGCCTGGATTCAAGGATGTTCCTCCTCCCAACTTCCACGCTACAGCATGCCCAAGCTATGGTGGTATTTATGAACTCTTTGTGAGAAGGAGAAATAAGTGTCATGTGTGCTCCACAGAGCTGCTAGAAATCTGCAACAGATTTGTCATCGCAAATACAGTCTTGAGTGGTACTGTTTCAGTTCTGCATGGGAGCAGATCTTCTCTACAAAGGCAGTACGTCAAATGAGCATCCGACCACCGGCAGCAGAAAGATGGTATCTCCACTGCTCTCAGTAATCTTCCTGCTGGGTCCACTAATTATAAATTATAACAATTGTTATTTTATATTCTAATTACCTGCGTGACAAAGGCCACCACATTGCCTTAAATTCCCATTTGGCCTCAGTTCTACAAAATTAAATCATTCTTAAACATTTGCCAGAGGTCAAGAATTCAAAGCAGCACTTGGTGAATCAGGTCAGTGAGTCTTAAAAGTGCACACCTTATTTTTGCTAAAATTCATCTAACTGTAGCCCAAGGATGCCGAACAGGGTGTTTATACTGTAAATAGACATAATTTTTTTACTTCTCCTCATTATTCATGACACAGTCCCAAAGCAAATTTACAGAAAGCTTTTAAAAATAGCATTAATAATCTTAGGGGCTGTATTAAGACCCTAATTAAGATAGTACATGAATGTTTCCTGCTTGCACGTGAGATGACAGATTTAAGCGACAGAGTCACAAGACTCCTTAAGGAATTTATTTTCTTAACACCAGTTTGGGAAAGATGGCTGTCATTCCTGCTTCCATACAAAGTGTCAAGACATCAAGTCAGAAGTCTTGGTGTGACCTGTTAAGTCATGTTTAGGACCCAGCTTCACAGGGGACGTTTTAATTCACAGCGTAACTCCCCCGGACTCTGGTTGCAGCAGATATTACTGCTCCCCGTCCACCGCTCAGCTGGCAACTTCGGTAACAAAATGGGATGGATTTATCAAACAATCTCCTCTTTTTCCCACAGCCCAGGTTCACCTGCAGGGTAAATCCCTCCTGCACGCTGCAGCTGCAGGGATCACAACCAGCCTTGGAACAGGCTATTCCAGAGTCCTCTCGTTAGAAATCAAGTGCTGGCACTTCTGACCACCGTTGTTGGAGCTGCAAGAGTTCAGCCTGCTGCAAATTAGGCCTACAGTTTTCTGGGAGCTGTGAGCTCAAGAGAAGAGCTGACAAAAGGGAGTCCAAGCAAGAAAGAAGAGGTCACAATTCTGACCCCAATTTTGTATCATCAGTCCCGAACACAACTTTTGCTTGAACAGGTTAGCCTTGAGAAACCATGCAAAACACACCACAGCTGAATGAGATATTACCACCAGCCTCTCCCTCTGCTCTCAGCAAGGCAGAAAAAGACACCTCCAACTTTTCAGTAAGAGTTAAACCTTGATTCAACTTTCAACTTAGATTAATTATTCCTCCCTTCAGAGGTTAACATACATCACTGACATTTTTTTTTTTTGCTGGATAAACAGTACAAAGTCTTGTCACTCAAGACAATTGCCATTTAACAATGCACATCCTAGAAAGCTGTAAACGAGTCCTGATCTAACTGAACTGACAACTCGTTATTACTGAAAGCAATCGTATACTCTCAGTGACTCTCCTTCCTGGCAGAGTGCTCTCTCTGATTAGATCACTAACATCTACATCCTAACGCTGCTAAATAATTCAGCGCAGCATTTAGCCTTGTGTCCTTGCCTGTCTACCCAGAAACCGCCCTCACTATTTACTGTATGTTCCAGCAACAGGGAGGAAAAACCTGCCTGGATCGTGGTTCCTCCTCGCGCTGCGTAACTGAGAGGGAAACTTTGCTCTCGACATAGAAGCACGGGTTTTATTTATTTTATTTTGTTGGAAAAAGTATTTATTAGATACCTAAATATAGAGCGCTATTTATCCACACGGAGTCATGACCATGTGGGCTCAGATTCACATGCAAATTCCCTTTTTAATAATCCTAATGCAGGGAGCGCTCCAATCAGAGCGCTATCAGCCCCGGCTCCCTGATACCTGATGCCAGCTTTGCTGGTAATGTAGGCCACCGCAGCAAATCCAGAGAGATTGAGTTGGAAGTGGAGAGAGGCTCTGAGATCTATTTGCTTGGCTTCCTGACGAGGCGGGGGCTGGCTAACTTCTTTTTTTCTTTTCCACTGTAAACGGGATATCGTTTAAGAGGGATCATTAGCTGAGAGCAGCCCAGCTGTGTCAAGGCTGGGAGGCGGGGATGCAGTTGCAAGCAGTGAAGCAAGGTGGAGGCACGAAGACAGAAGCCCAGGTTAATGAAAGCATGAGGTGGCTCTTAGGCAGCAGCTGGAGAAAATTTGGACACGCTGACAGGGGAAACTACGACTGGCTAGACAGTGAACCCGGTGGGCCGCTTCTGGAAACAGAGCTTCAGGTCTGTACCCCACTGCTCGTCTCTGTGGCATGTCCTTTGACTTTGCATGCGTGTGTATGTCTGTGTAATGCCTCGGTGTGTAGCACAGAGTAAAGACCTGGGTATTGAGACATATCAAAGCAGTAATGCTCTATTATATGGAGTCAGAGCATTTATTTATTGTCGGTAAGTTGTTTTAAACACATTTGTGGGGAAAGAGGAACATTAGATGGAAAAATCTTGCCGGAGCGGCAGGTAAAGAAGTTTAATGATTTCTTTTAAGCACAATGCATTCTGCTATTCCTTGATTTCCTTTCTTTTAAATACATGTTTACACTTTGGATCTGGTCCCACGAAGCCTTTCTGCATTTGTTAAGAGTCAGTAGCAGTCAGCAATGAACTCTTGTTCCCTAAGCTGTGCGCTGATTACTTCTGCGAGAGAGGATCACATGCAGGCAAGTGGGGGAAGGGCAGTAGCCCTCGGAGATCAAAAGACAGCCTGCCTTTCTGGCTTTGTCTGGGATACAGCGAAAGGGTTTCTCTGATCATAAATAATAATTTAGGGTGCACATACATCCCCAGTAAATGTCCGAGTCAAGTAGTATTAGCAAATGAACTGGCCATGCTACTTAGCTGAGATATCAAGTGTACTGTTGTAAAATAAAAGGGGGCAGGAGTGGGGGGTCAAAACAGGAGAAAAAGTAGTTTTTAAATGCCTCTACAATTTTAACAAAGTCTACCTCATCAGTAACATTGCCAGAGTTAGAATGGCAATGGCAATGTCTTCACACCTTGAGACTAGTTTTGTCTGACAGTGAAAAACAAACAGCACCACCAGAGTCACATTCTAGCAAGTATTTGAAAACTCAGTGTAAATCTAGGCTTACTTCAAAATTATGTGTCATTATTAATGTATACAAAAACACATCAAAATGTTTTTCTGTTTGCCAGAGTTATATGTTTTTGCTTTTTACAAGCAACAATGAATCAGCTTTAAGAAGCAGGATGGAGCTTGGAAAAGCACCTATGTGTGGACCGCAGCCTAATGACTTCAAAGCAGACTTTGTTCCAAATCCACTTAAAACATTTCAGAAGTATTGGTTTCCTGATTCAGCTTCAAAGATATTAGTATAAGTATGGACTATATTAATAAAAATTATTTTAATAAAGTGCTAAGTACCCTAGCAAATCATTCGCAACATAATAAACCTAGCCACCGATCAGTCAGTCACTTCAATGGGAATTTCAGTAAGTGAAATAAACTTTCATTTTTCTATCCTTACAAAAAAGCTTTCTTTAAACTCGTTAGGCCTTGTTAGGTGATTCCCTTCAAAGCCAGGTTCTAGGCTTCTTTTGCCTATACAAAGAGTTCAGTTCTAAACCCATGCCATTACTCACCATGGGAATGCCACACAAGTGGGCTGCACTCTGCATTTCATTCCTTTACCAACAGGCATGAGTAAAAGCTCATCTAAACTGATATGGGTCACGTAATCTGTAAGCTGGCAACTGTACATGCTCAGCACGTTAAAAAAAATGCAGGCAGACAGATTACTAGTGAAAGGCTTTACTATTTCTAGTCTGTGCTCAGTGTTTGGGAAAACTGACCCTCTGCTTCAGTCCCTACAAAGATACAAATGAAAGGAAGGTAATAAACATGAGCCTACAATGGCCAAACCATCCTACTAAAAATCAGTTCTGGGAAAACAGAGGACTTTCTAGAAACATAATCCCTTTTACCCCCATGCCCTTTTCTGCCTTTCTTTTTATAAAGGATATTTTCCCTGTATTTATGTGTCTGAAACTTATTTCATGCTGGAAGTCAGAGCCTTATTTTTGTCCATTACAAACCCCACGGTAGCTGCTTGCGATGACACAGGCAGAGCACGCTGACCTCCAGGGAAGCAGCAGCACCAAAACCAAACCAGTCAAGAAAACACTACCAAGTAATTCCCTCGGTCACTTAATATGCTTGGTTTGGAAACTTCCAGATGTTAAACAGTTGAGGATTTTACTTTATGTGTTCTACAGTTGGTTTATTTGCTTACACTTTCATTTCAATTACTGAAGATCCAGTTTCATTTCTAGATCATTTTATTTTCCAGTACTGGCAGCTATTTCTGATACCTATACACACTGGTTCCTTTTCTCATTTTAGAGCTTCAGTTCTAGAAGTTAGTTTTAGTTAGTTAGTCAGTTTAGAACTTTAGTTTTCATTTAGAACTTCAGAGCAAATACTAGTTTTTTTCTAAGCGACCTTTGTTTCCTTTTATTAAAATTATTTCTATTTTTAGTATAACCTTTTTTTTAATGGCTGTAAGACTTTCCAAGTCTTTATTCAAGATCTTTGCAACATTCTTCAGTAGCTCCTTACCCACTCGTCCCAGAAATAGGCACAAAATCACAACAGAAAAACAGCGACTAATACTGCTCAATTGTCTCCCAATACCTTTGATATATATCTGGATATACCTACAAAAAGTTAATCAGCTTTTTGAACTACATCTCAATGTAAAATCAGTCCATGTAAAATGTTTGGTAGGAGGCAGTATCAAAATGGACATGTAACTGTGATTTATGCGTCAGGTTCTGGGCATCTGTGGGGCAGTATTAACTTGTTAAAAACAATTTCAACCCAAGTAATACGCTAAGTAGCCTACAGATTATTTCACCCAAACAGGAAAGCTAAGGCTTAACGTTAGCTGTGTTTAAAAAGCTATGGACACTTTGAAACACAGGCTGAGGAAAACTGGTCCTTAATGTCACCTGTTGGCATACAGAAAAACATCCTTAATCCTACCTGCTTCACATGCTACTATTTTGCAGATCATAGTAAGACATACTTACTGTTCTTTCACAACTGCATGGGACATGGTATTCACTTCATTACTAGCCATTCAATGTGCTACTCTCCCCACCTTTCTCAGCATACAGCCCAGGGTCTTATTTACCGCATCTTCTTCGAACAAGAAATTTCTTATGTCTCGTTTTATACACATTACTGAATAGATAGTCACTGGGCACTTGTGTAGTTATTTGGAATAGAATAGAATAGAATACTTCAGTTGGAAGGGACCTACAACGATCATCTAGTCCAACTGCCTGACCACTTCAGGGAGTACAAGAGGATATGAACTGTTTCATAATTACCTATGTCATTTTTGCCCAGATCCCTTAGTGTAATGAAGCACTCGCAGGCTCAGGGCACCGCTCTTTCACCTTCAGAGACAGCGACGCAGATGCAGAATTTCTGCAGACCAGACCCTGGAATCTCAACCCGGGCACTCAAAGTGAGGTATAACTAACGAATAACCCTCAACAAACACCTCCGCTGAACTGTCTTGCCCCCCCTAGAGCATTCAGTAACAGAGACAGGAATACAGCTCCCCAGAAGAGCATTCACTATCCCTAACTGGCAGGCAGTCCTCTCTCTTCCCCCAGGCTCCCGACTCAGTCACTACACACTCTACATATCTTGCAACACATTACCCTGAGCTACTGTGGTCTTCTTCCCTAAACAATCTATCGCAACCCTAGAGTAGGCACTTTGTACACAATAACGTAATTAAAAATTATGTACATTGTGGGTCAAATTAAAGATTCACAGATTTCCAAAATGCATTTATTAAGCCTTGAGGGCTTGCATTTGCAACTTTAGAAGCGATGCTATAGGTTATTCTTGGAGGATTTTTAAAAAAAAAAAAGAAAGTTTTCAGCCCAGTAACCACGCTGACACCCAAATGAATCTAGGTTGTCCTTTTATACCTACTTCACAGACTCTGGCCATCTGAGCTAGCTCTTACTACAAATAGTTTCTCTTCTTTCATTTTCTTACCATTAGATGCAAATTGGCCCCTCCAACAGTAATACATTTTACATATTTCTGTTGACAGATATTTCTTTGCAAGATTTAAGACTGCTGGGTTGCGGTTGAGGCTTTGGAGCAAAGTATTGACCCAAGACCATTTGTTGATTCTTTCCATCAAGCTTAACCTTTCCTTCCCCTACCTCCCAGTTTGTCACTAGCCCTTTCCTTTTTCTTCTTCTGCAAAGAGAATGGGACTGGTGCAGTGAGAGAGGAGCCCCAACGTTTGCTCCTCAGACTTCTCTTCTCAGTCCTATCCAATCCTACTGCCCTTGTTCTCGGTTCCCTTTTGCCTTTCATCCCCACAGCTTTGCATCTTGTGCATCTTCCTCACAAGCCGAGGTTCTCCATCCACGCTGGTGCACCATTCCGATCTGCACCCTTCTCCACTCTACCCTCCCCTGATGAGTCCACAGCTCTTCACTTCAAATCCACATCCAACCCACCAGTCCCTCCTCTGTCTCCTCATCACCCTGTGGATTCTCAGAAATCCAGTATTTGTATGAGGCCATGTCTTAAAACAGGACGTGTCAGGCAACCGTAACACTAGCCTGTGCTTCCACCAGCACACGAAGGATACGGGGTCCTTGGCCACTATTTAAAACAGGAACTTCCTTTCAGTGAAATTCATAGGGAGGTTGCAGAGTTTGAAGGTAAGAGAATCAGGACTTTATGTACCTTTTACAAGTCCCATGTAGGAAACACTGGCAATCTATCTCACCTTCTGTCCTCACAAACGAGCACAGTAGTGCACAACTCACAGATCCGAGGAACCCCACTGCAACCCGACTGAAAGCCCGCTCCCTACAAATTAAACCCAAAACTTACACTTGGATCTCAAAAATGTGCTCTTCACTGATCATGAATAATGCTGTCCAAAATAAGCTCAGCTCTTCTAAATATTTATTATACAAGTATCGGTAACATAACAATATCAGTGAGTCTCAATATACGTAGTGCATAAACATAATACCGAATGCTTTTTTCTCATTTTCCTGTGAAGTGTTTCATGCATGTCATAAGACACAATAATAAAGAGTTAACAAACATTTTTAAGAAAATCCCCTCATTTTTTAAAGATGATTTAACGCCTGCATTAGAATAATAGCTGAACAGTTTCTTCCAACTCTGCTGTTTCCTGTAGCTCATTTAATGGTCAGGTAAGACAACAGCTTGTACTGCCAGAAACTCTTAAATAAGAAATGATCGGTAAATAGGAGATAGTTCTTTAGTATGCATTTCTGTGGTAAAAGACAGCTGGTGGAAAAAAGCTTAATAGCTAATCCACAATATTTTCAATATATTTTGAAATTACTTTAATGGCTTTGGCCTGAGACCCACATTACCTCAGGGGAAAAAAGCAGAAGACTCCCCTACGCTATTTGTTAGAAGTCAAAACCTATTTACTTTCTTTTTCTTAGGCATGACCATATACTAAGAATTTCGTAATATGACAAAGAATTGGAGAGGTAACAAATGCCTGGTAGATAATCAGTTGACCGTAGGTTACGGTGTGATTTTGTAGATAAAAGAATGACCGTGATTTTTGGAAGAATAAGCAGAGAAAGTGTTCGTAGACTAAGAAGGGGGCACTGGAGTTACTGACCTTTTCACAAAGCCATTACTGCGAACAGCCCGTTTGCATCCCTACTTCCAAATGCTTTGAGGAAAGAACTGCTCAAGTTCTCCTAACTTGAAAAGCTGCCTTTGTCCAAAATAAAGGAAATCTGATCCATTGATGTTTAGTCTCACCATAAAAATGTGGAAAAGCCATCTGATTACAGTCTTTGAGTACTTACAAAGGGAATGAGTTGATAATAAACGGCATTTTAGGGTTGGGGTCTTTCCCCTTCTCTAGACTAGACTCTGAATGAGATCCAGTTACTAGAAGCTAGAGCGAGATAGGGTCAGACTGGAAATAAGATATATTAAATTTTAAAAGTGAAGCTAATACAAGAGAAGAGCACAAATACCATTTAAAAAAAAAAAAAAAAGCTTAAGTCCTGTTAACCCTATAGCACCATTCAAAAGCTGTGGGACAGAGGCTTTTTGTGCAATATTTTGCAGGAGATTAAGCTGGCTGAATAGTCACAGCGCCTATTACTCTTACACCAGAAGTTCTTTTTCCACAATTTAAACAAGGACAATGATTCTTGGATAGCTGGCAGAACAAGCTCAAGAAAGAGCCCTAGTCCAGGCTGCCCTGACACACCATGTTTTATTTGGGGCTGGCCTGTAAGTTTAGAACAGCCCCAAGAACAGCTACTGTAGGCAGTTGGTCCTGATGAAAGGGATAGTTGTCATAATATTTGTTCTTTAAAGTAAACAGTAGAGTTTTCCAAATAGAAAAAAAACAACACTAGATGGTGGATCACCAGCCCTACTCCTCTGCAATTCAGTGTTCTCCCAGGTTTTAAAAGCTTAAGCAATCTCTCGCAAAGAGGACTGGTCCCAGCATAATCCAGGAATAATAAAATCTCATACCAAAATACATACAGTTCCAGGTTGTTGTTTTTTTCCGCCCATGGAGACAGGGTTTCCTAGAAACCCACCACTCTTTGCAACTTCTCCATTTCTTCTGTCTCTAGTTGTCAAAGTATTTTGTTTTAATGAACCAGCAAATAGAATTTGACAGTTCATGAGCCTGCAAAACATATTGCTCAAGTGCCACTAATGCAGAGAGAAAGTAACTTGGAAAAGCAATGGCTAGGTCATAGGAGGAGGAGGTGGAGAATGTGTATTTTTTCTCCAGTTAAGAGGTCTCCAGGAATCCAACACACTACCTATTTGCTTTAATTACAGAGCAGACAACAGACAAGTTCAACCAAAGACGACATAGAACCATTTCTGTGCATCATATTGCCTGCCACCATGATGCTCTTTCTGGCATTCCTGCTGCTCTTCCTGTACCGCCGTTGCCAGCGCTCCACTCCGCAGGGGCAGATCTTCAGCATCGACCTCCCCGAGGCCCTGCCCGAGCACGACGTGTCCAATTTCCTTTCCGTGCTGCCCTGGAACAGCGAACAGAGTTTCCACTACTCCACTCTGCTCCCTGATGCCACGTTCCTCACTGTGTGTTTGCCTCCGTCCTACGAGGAGGCCACCATGAAGACTTCCATGGATGCGGCTCACATTGAGCTCTCTCCAGATCCAGTGCCTCCTTACGAAGAGAGCACGCTGCAGTCCAGCAGCACCAAATAAACTTCCTACGGAAGCACCTTAGCTGAAGCATGCAGCCCCTCAAAGCACAAACGTGGAACTGCTATGGCCTTTAAAATTAGCAAAATGATTCCAAATGAGGCACAAAACCAATGAATTAACGAAGGAGGAAACTTGGAGTAACAGGGAATGAGTCTCTTCACCTCATCCTAGGATTCTCCACCTTCCATTTGTGGCAAGCGTACACACACAGTGTAGCACCAAATTGGTCCCAGACTGGTAATGTGGGTATTCCGGTGAACAGTGTGTCATGCAAGGATTAAGCTTAAGGACAGGTAGGAATCTGTCCCTCTGCAATCCCTCAGCTGCAAGGAAATATGAATTATGCTATAGATTCACCAGTCACAAAAAGGGCTTTTGGCACATACCTATTCCAGTTTGGCTTTTTCTTTTTTATGTGTGTATTTTTAATGGAGTTTCTGACAAGTTGATTTACTCAACCTGTGTGTGTTAACATCAAATCATTCTGCAGCGCTCCGGAATGATCGCAACAGCTCTCAGGAAAGCAAATAAATATATAACCTCTACAAAGTTTCCAGCGACTGTCCCCAAAGGCTCAAATGTTCACTGTGGGTAAAGGCTGTCTTTTATCACAGTTGAACAATGAGGACAACCAGAGAAGACCTGATTGTTCTGGGCGAGGAAGACTCCAGCAGCACCACACGAGCACGCTCACACCGTTGCTGCAAGCTGCTTGCCAAGGTCTGCAAGGTCCTGACGTTCCAGACTACTGGCTTGACTTGTTTTCCAATTTACAAGTCTACAACAATGAACCCTGTGACCTATTTGGTGCAGCGTGTAAAAGAGTTGGGGAAAAATTAATAAAATCAAATGCACACCAAAAAAAATCTAGTCTATATTTCAAAACAGCATTATACTCCCTTCCCCTGCATCACTAGAGCAAAGTAAATCTCATTCAAGTGCATTGGTGCCAGTGGTTCAGTTTCGGGAGAGCTTGCACATGCATACTTTTAGACAATGGTATGTGTTATCTTTAGTTCTTTCTTACAGCATAGATTTTCCACTATGTTGACAGATGCTCTTGTTATGGAAGGTGGCTACTACGGATCCTGACAGCCTCAAAAGTTATGACAGCTTCTTCCTTGCAGGTGTCAGCTGTTCCGTGACATTACAGTTTTCTGTGGCTTGCCAACATAACGACTACTGCATATTATTGTGTGCAGTCTTGGTGTAACCCAAAGGCTGTCCTGACTCGCACATTGTGATTCCAGCAACTGTCATGAGGTGTCAATATCAGCCAGTCCTGCTTTGTGAACATACCACATTCTTTTTAAAGAAAAAAAGAAAACAATAATGGAAGAAGAAATCATCACTGTACAGCAGAAGAAAGGTCACTTTTGAGCTGTAGGTAGTTATATTTAATGTTGTTATGTCAACAGTGGCACAAATCACATCACCACAGTAACTAAGTAGTCCAGGTCAAAACTGATGATCCCGCTCATACAGTTCCCTTAAAACAAGAAAAAAAAAATCGTCCTTTTGTAATTCAGCATTTCTTGAGATTGTTACCTTTTCTAACATTCCTTTTTGGTTACCAAACTGTAAGAACAGCAGCAGATGTTTTGGACAAATCCAAATTCAATCAACCATTTTTCTTTTCAGACCATGTCTGGGATGAGTTCCTGGTATTTGCTGATGCATTTGAAAGTACTGTATTTTACTCTGTCCTTGCATTTTGTTTGCCTCCTTACTAGTTGGTACATGCAGTTGCCAGCTACAAGGAAAGCTGGAAAAATACAGGAACACCAAAAAACATGCGCTACCTAATCAGCAAGGTACAAAGGTTTGAGGTTCAAAGATAAATCACTTTGGCCTCTGGTGTCTGTATATTTCACTAACTTCAGCAGAATTGTACGAGTATGCTTGAAAATTCAGCTGCCGTCATATCGAATTGAGTATATTTTACCTTAAAAGGATCCACTGTGTTGTGAAACGAGTTACACTGTTCCTCAGCACAATTTCTTGTTTACCCTTACCAGGGTAGCGCCTGAAACCCAACCCTTGGGCCCATCATTCTAAACTGCTCTCCAGTTACCTTAGTTACAATTAAGATAACTTCTTGAGTGATATTTCTTGTGACCAAGACTGATATACTTCTAGAACTAGTCAAGAATTGCTATTCTCTCCAAGAATATAGAGAGTGATTGTCTCTGACATACTATTTATCAGATAACTCTCAAATCCTGCCTTAGACAAATTGTTTGTTTGTTTGCATTAGTATAGACAAATAAAAACAGATACTTGCTCAAATCCAAATAAACAGGAACATCTCCATGACTTAAATTATTCTTTCTAATAGACTAATAGCTTTTTATTTAATCTGGAATGGGTATCCCTTACCTCATTCCAACACAGATTTGTCTAGTCTTGCATGTTAATTGTCCCCAGTAGGTTTTAACGTAACCAGCATCTCCCTCTTAAATCTCCACCCCAAAGAGAAGGTCCAGTAAAACAAAAAAGAGAATGCTTCTCATTTAATTAATTAAATTAATTAATCTCCATTGCTTAGAAGCTACCTCTGATCACATCAGCCTGTGGTGACACACATCCGTAACCACAGTGTTATTGGTATTAGTGCTACTTGTTGCGGACCGGCTATCGGGTCCTTGGGGCAAACACCTTCTGCATCCAAGCACAGAGCTCATGATCTGTGTCTGGCAACCATAAGTGTAGGGGAAAAATCTTTAATTTTCTCAGCTCCACTAGTCTGAGAGGTGAAGGTTTAGAGCACACCACCTAAAAGAAGGATGTTGGAGTTGAGGCTGTAGACAAGAAGAGTGAGGAGAGACATTAAGTGTTCAAATACATAAAAGGTAACTGCAAACAAAGTAAAATAAACATCCTTCATGCCTGCAGCAATCTGAACTGCTAATAGTGAGCTTAAAGTGCAGCAAGATTAAGTCAGAAAAGAAATTTCTAAAAGTGAAGTGCAGTCTGAAAGTACAGTGAAGCACTGGCAGCACCATCTCTGGACACGTTAAGATGCTAGACAAACATCTGTCAGGAGTGATGAAGGATCCTAGTTGGAGCAAGGAATGGATTAGATATCTTCTCTGGGTCCTTTCCTGTTCCTATGCCCTAAAGCTGTATCAAAGTAAATTTTGTTCATCATTTCCAAGTTTTGTATGAAATCAGATGTCTGTTTCTTTGAAAATACGATACTATGAAATTTCACATGCATCCGGAGATCACTGTAACCCTGGCATTGTACTTTTTATAACCACAAGGTCCTTGTATACATTTTTCTTTTTGTTTAAATCTGATTAAGATTAGGACTTATTAAATATTAATGCCTGCTAATACACATGTAAAGTCTTGCAAGTTGTGAACTCACCATAGTGTGAAGGGTAATTGTATTTCAGTTTTCCATTGAGAAAATACTAGCAACCATGATGAGATTTATTATGTATATACAACCCCTTGTTTATACTTAGTAAGAAATTATGGAACAATACAGGCTCCCTCTTATTAAGGAGGCTTTCAAAAGCTTAGAGGGCAATCTCTGTGCTTGTTCTCTCTAAAGAGCTGCCAGAGTCCCTTACTGACACGGGTCCATTATTCTGTGGACTAAGATGCATATACATCTCACACACATGCAAGTTTCTCACTCAAAAGATATTTAAAGGAAAACTTTAAACCATTTATACAAAATGGTTCTACTAAATACCCACTGAAAGTATGCAGCACGTATCTCCAATAATAGTACAGTGCTTTAATATTAATAGAACATCCTTATTTTACCTGAAGGAAGAAAAGATGACACAGCTCTTTGCAACCACAGGAGGAGCTCAGAAACAAACATCTTGGATAAAATTGATTCATGCTTGTACACAGATTGAGCATCTGGCACCTAATCTTTGCTGAGCTGAAAACTAACTCATGACTCACTGGTTTATACTTGCCAATAATAAAATGTGTTTTCAAAAGCTTGGTCCTATGAGGTCTTACGAAGTAACCAGCTTCCACCCTTGGTCTAGGAGAGGAAGAACAAGCACTTCAGCACACACATTTCACTGAAGAGAGATGCTCATTTGTAACAAGTATCTTGACTAGAAATTTAGATCCTGGCTTCACGGAAGTGGAATAATTTTAAAAACAGAAACAAACGCTGTCTTTGTCATAGTTCAATAATACCACAGTGGCCAAGAAAGAACTGCCCCCAAAATAAAACATCTGGCTTAATCTGTGCTTACAAGGATTTTACTTGGGTCCATATGCCAGGAAAGCCTCCAAATACAGGCACAAAACTACTTTTGCCAGTACAAACTCCACTAGCATGAACTATATATGCTCTAGTAGTAAAAGAACTCTTATGAATGTAAGTTTTATCTTTATGACAAGTTGAGTCAGCAGTCTTATTCTGTAATTTTTTTTTTTAATACAAACTCTTAAGGAGGAAAATTGCACAAAAACATCAGATAAGAATGAACTGAATGCTTATGGCAAATAAACTATTCACTGACTCCTCTCTCAAAAACTGCCCATAAGTGAAACAGTTAAGAATTTTTAATCATGGAATTTATTAATTTCAGTCTAATTGTTAGTAAATCATGTTCTGTCATGACTTTTGTTACACAGCAGTTCTTTCATCATTTGGACAACCAGGTCTTCTGCAGAACAGGAAAGGCGTGTGAGTGTGGAGCATAAGGGAGGTATCCTCTGTAATAAACACAGCATACCGTTCTCAATAGTACAGCTAGCAAGGCGGGGTACAGCTATTAAATCAATGCCGTGAAAGCATAGATGCCAATGAAGACAGCAAAAACTCACTGAAAACTCTTGGATACCTGACTAGGCTGACAGCAGTGTAAATGTACATTTGCACTTTCACAAGCTTTCCATTAAAAATTTCAGTAAAAAAAAGATGTCTTTCACGTTTGTTGAGGGTGTGAAAGAATCAAACTTGTCTATGACTTTGGCTCCATCAGTAGTTTTACTTCTGACTGTTCACAAAAATGTAATGTCTAGGAGATTATATTGTCAGGAAATAAGTATAAGGAAGAAGCAGCAATCAAGACTTTAATACTCAGAATTTCAAACAAGTCATGCCATTAATATCATGTTATCTTCTCCAGCCCCTTCCATATTCATTTGTTCTACAAAGTCAGGATGGTTTTTTTTTTGTCGAATGCTTATCTTACAACTTTTCAGACATTTCCATTTGTGACAAAATAAATACTTCAAAGCAGAAGTACATGTACAGGCAATCCTTTCCAATCATGTCAAGCCCATTCATAGAATTCAAGGTCTAATTTTTGTTCTGTAGGGTGTTTTGTTTTGTTTTGTTTTCCAGGTCCAAACAAAGAGAACTGAATGCATGTTTTTTAGTTCTTTGAGTGCAAATGAACTGAATTCCTTTAGTGGACTTCCACGCACGGAGCACGGGAAGCGGAGCCCTATTCTTCCTGCCCTACCCCATCAAGCACCCTAAAGGGAAAGGAATATGCAAAAGAACGCAATCACAATGAAAAAATAGTAAGAGAGAACGTGCCCATCCAGAAATAAGCCTCTTACAAATTTACTTTCCCCTCCCTTACTTCCCATTCTTCACGTCTCTCTCCTTCAGTTTAATTCACTTTTATGCCAGCTGTAACACCCCCAGCCAGCTGACCAGACAGTTGTCAGAGACATTCATGATTTTGGTTTGTCCAGTTTTATTTATTACCAGATTTTCAGTTTTACCTGGGACTGTTATGAAATATTTACACCAAGTGTATTGATTTCCAATAAATATAATTTTCTAGCTTTATTAGAAGATAAAGACTATTTCCAGAATGGCTTGTATTTGGAGTGTTTATACCCATTTTTGAAAAGCTGAAAACACTTTTTCATTATAATGACAATCTGCTTGCCTGGCACAAGTTGTGCTGTGCACATCTCCCGGTTCCCAGAAGAGGAGAGCACAGAGAGGCCTCCTCTCCATTAGCTAGTTTGCCATCATGTTTAACAGCACAGGCACTGAGATTGAATTCCCACTTTCTTGAAGACTCAGCTTGTTTGGGGAAGACAGACATCAGCACACCTAACAGCTACTCTGAAGGAGAGGTTGGGTTTCGTTGCTGTTGAGCCCGAGGGAATTCACAGTGACTCCCGTTCGCCCACTCTTGTGCCCCCAATGCTATACCAGTCCTTTAATTTAAAGTTTTATGCCTTTGTAATTTTCATAAATGACTGTAATAGGACCCAACAATATAAACTACCCCAGCTGGTATTTTTCCAGTTAACACGGTTTTGAACCATAAGTTTTGAACCATGAATTTTGACAAACACGTGATCAACCGCCCTTAACGGTACGAGGGCTTCCGCCCCCCGCCCCGTAAGTGTGGCTTCCGACTGAGGTCGTCAGGAGATGTTTTCCTGTGTGCATCAAGCTCCTGGAAACGAGAACAAGCTTCCAAAGCCAGCCAGGAGCTCCAGGGGTGCCACACCGGAGTGCTGGACCAAGCAGCAGCTTCGTCCAAAAACCCAAGTGACAGTTCAATAGCGCTGTATTGAACCATCAAGCGTCTGGTAAATCAGCGTAGTTGTAAATATTTAATACCAGATAATTTGCTCTGAGTAGACTAGCACCTACTAATTTTTATCTCAGTGTCCCTCGCTCGGTGCTCCACGCAGAGGGGAGAGACGGCCTCCAAGCCCTGTCAGTGTTTGCTTGCTCCCGTGTCCCCTACCCTCACGCCTCCCTCGGGGGCATCCGTGACCAGCAGGTACCCTAATGAGGTAACAGCGTGAGGAGGTACAAGGCATTGCAGGCAGCAAAAGGCAAGCAATGTGTGTTACTTGGGAATGATTTCCCCAACACCAAGGGGAGAGCTTGGGCACCCCAACGGTTTCCTAGAAAGGGTCACCAAGTACCTGCTGAATCATGAAGTTTGCTGCACAGCCACAAGGATCCGACCAGCACTGATTTTCATTACCTTAATTCACTAAACACACAACTGCAGCCATCCAGAAGCAGATTCACAGGTCTGGCTTTAGGGAGGGCAGGGAGTCTGTCTTGCAGAGAGTCTGGTATTTAGCAAAGATAACACCTACTGCTGTCCAATTTTAATCCACAGCCTCCATACATCTGGCAGTCAGGGCACCCTTAATTTAGCTGTTGGTTGAATCCAGGGCACAGAAGCTAATGGGTAGTAGTAGTCCTTCCAGCAGTCAGCTTAAGGACAAGAATGAAAAGAGAAGGCTTTAAAGCCATGCCCTGTTCACCAGAAGAAGCGTTTAACACAGCTCCTTCTAAATCTACTTTCCAATTTCTTCCTCTTGAATGCCTTTAATTATTGCATCCTCCGGTTCCATTGCTCGCACCACTCGGAAAGTTGTAACTTCAGATTAAATGCAATTTGTACTGAAGAACAAACATCAATAGGACAATTCCTATACGATTTAAAGCAGCTTGAACGTTTGACCTACATTGAAACTACTTGATTACAACCATTTTGAGAGGATTTCCATTGGCTGTTTTCCATGCTGTACAAGGTTCTTCAGCTTTGACGTAGCTCCCTGAACGACAAATTTTCCCTGACACAGTATTGTGAAGGCAAGGATCCTTCCAGGATAGGAATGACTTCTCTTCTGGGTCACAGTCAATAAAACAGCAACAAATATTGTAATGTAACTCAACAATCTGCACTTAAAAATACCTGCAACAAATGGTGCCTGATGAGCCATGGGAAAGCCAGGTTCAGCCTTATAGATGTCTTCAGATGCAACTGCCACCTTCATTAAGCTTTTCAAAGCTCACTCCAAAACTAACTAACTTGTAATAAGAAAGGTTTCACCTGTGGCCTGGTTTTTGCAAAGCAATCAAGGAGTTCCCAGGATTTAAAGGAAACCTTAAGCAATCATTATGCAGCCAAAATTTAATTTTCCTAGGTAGTCTGGCTAGTTTCAATTAGACGCTAGTGCTGCTTTTGACTTCCTTGGGAATTACTTAGCTGCTACCACCTGGCCTAGCCTCTCCAATCCCACAGGCAGCTGTGATCTTTTCTTGTGCCCATCTGGGAGTAAATTTAACTCATTCCAGTCCTTAGAGAGGGGAAAACAACTGAGCTGAATAAACATCTTCCAGGGACAGGAACAATCTTTTTGTCAGGTCTGTAAAGTGCTTGGCCCGTGGGGAGCTGCCCCCATTCCTAACAGGCTTGCTACAAACCAAACAGCGTTCAGGACCAGTAGTGATCCTTCAGACGTACTCCCTTTGGTCACGGTGCTGGGAGTCTACTAGGTAGCTGAGGAGAAAGGTGTGCTGGGTAGCAAGGTTTCCTGAGGAACCTAGTCTAATGTGATATGGTTACGTTGCATGGGATCTCAGAGTCTTTTCTTCTCCTCCTACTGGCTTTTCCACGCTGTTACGGCCTCTCTGTGAAATCTGTATGCAATTAGATAATTTCAAAATATAAAGTTTCTTTCAGTTTCACAGAAACTCAAGTTTCAAGGAAAGTGACCATAATAGTCACCTCACTAAGGGAAAGACTGTCGGATTAGGTCCTCTCTTGTAAGACACTAAGAAAATCCACATAGAAGAAAGACTCCGTAAATACAGTAAGCAGGGTATTGCAGCGTGCACTGTGCGATGCAGCAGAAAATCCAGCAAGACATGAAGGTACGGAAAAACAGGCGTTAGTACTTTGATGCCCACGGAACTATCACAGAACAATGAAGTTGTATTAGATTTCTTTGCGGAATTACTGCCCTCCGTACAGAATTAAAGGAGCAAACGCAGCCTTTAAACAAGCCACAAAGAGAGATGCTTTCTTAAACTCCATGCCCTTTAGCTGATCTGCTGGAGTTTCTACGTGCCATTGAGCTGTTTTTACTTATTTGCTCTTCTGAAGGGATGAAAATAGAGATGGTGCCGCAGTGAGCCTGGTGCACATCCACTCTGTCCACCTTCTCAGTCTCCCGTTAATGCCACTCAAACGCCAGTGTGATGGAATTAATCTGTTGGAATTGGATATCTTCGCTGAAGAAAGAGCAGAAATGAGGGTGTCTGCCAGGTGGGGATTAATTTGTGCAGTGCTGCCAAATGGTTTGTGTCCCTAGAATACAAAGGGAATCTGCAGAATAATAAAGTGAGTAAACTAGTACCTGCTTTCCTGCATTAGGGAATTTTCGTTTTCACCAACTAAACCATGCACTGCCTAAAGCCAAAACCTGGTCTGAATTAGCCCGTAATACAGCAAAAATCATTACCCTCTTACCATAGGCATTCACTGGGGTGATTCTTGTGCAAAACCCCCACATTTTTCTTTTTTTTTCTTCCAAAGGCTACGATTTATGTAGATTATATCACATCAGATTACATATTACTTTCTATAATCACACATTTTCCCTGCTTGGTTGTGTGAGTCAGCACAGGCAGTATGCAGGAACAACCACAAAACAATGGATGAAATGCAAAAACTATTTTCATTACCTCGCCAGCCGGGGGATCACCCAAGCGGCACCAAGGGGCAGAGGCACACAAGCGGGGACGCAGGCACCGTGGTGCTCGGTCCATGCTAGAGAATTGCTGAACCTGCTGTTTTCGCCATACAATTAGTATGTATGTATTTTTCTACACCCTGGCTGCAGGTCACTTGTGCGTGTTTATAATCCTCCTCGCCAACCTTCCGTTATTATCCCACATTCCACCCCCTTGCTCAAGGGATCATCTTCTGCTGGGGCTGGCAACGCTGGGGGTGTCCATTTGGGCTTGCGGCGTGTAGGGCAGGGTAATTTACAGAGGCATGTAATAAACACATATAGAAAAAGGAATAAACATATCACTACAGTAATGCTTTGAATCAGGTGTCCCACCCATCCTGTCAGGGAATTAAACCACACAGCTAGCCAGGCGCCACCAGTAGATTGTTTCATTTGATGCATTAAGTCCTGAGGATGTCGAATGTTGTCCTCTACGCTGGCTGATTCATCAGTTATGTTGAAGCAACACATGCCTTGAAAATCGGAGCAGTGTTTATGGTGTCGAAGAAGGAGATAGTCCACTGCCAATCGATTTTGTAATGATCCTTGGTGTACAGCCATCACCTACTCGTAAAAAATAACAATGAATGAGGAACAATAACATCAAAAGCACTTAACAGAGTATAATCCTGTAATACAGCTACTGAGGTTGGCAGGCCAATGAAACACGTTGTCAAAGATCCGCAGCTGTTAATCCTCCCTCAATGCAAAAGGCAGATGAGGTAGTTACAATAGAGGCCAACCAAATCCAAGATTTACGTGTCAATCTCATGGAAATGTATCCAGGGTATGTGCTTGTAGTACAAGACTGCAAACACGACAAGCCAGCCTGTGGTAAGGGCAGAAAACAGGAGTGTCATCTCCTTCCAGTAACACGTACGCCGTTGCTCCAGCTCCTTCAGCTAATACTACTCTGGGTTTGATGACCTCATGCAGGGTAATTGCCCACACAGCCTGAAGAGCTATGGCTTGCGCTTCTTCAGATTGAACTTCAACTCGATGTTGGGTTCGTGACACCAATAACACTGTTCCAATGCTATCTCCTCTAGGTAAGGCACAGGTATTCATCGAAGATACCTGAAATATAAGAACTCAAGAATCTGATATCAACAGAGGATATAAAATAAGAGGAGAGGTTGGAGTACAGACCCGTACAGCATTCTCAGGGGTTATTATATGAATCTTCACGTCTAAAGTAGTAGGTTGCAGTCCCACCACACGATCTGTTGGTGTAAACAATTCCACTTCCCCTGTAATTTTTAGTTAATATTTGGAACGAGATACCATCTGGAAGAATTCAATTCTCACCATGTTTTGTACTGGAGGTGGTGTAACACGATCATAGGGTGTTTGCTTATGAATATTCCGGCTGTTTAATAAAAAAAATGTTTTAGTAAGATGTGAACTCCAATGTTGCAAAGTTTTAGTACTGGTTAGTTTTTATAATTGTTCCTTCAACACCCCATTCATTCTTTCAATCAAGCCATTAGCTTGGGGATGGTAGGCAATGTGGAATATCCCATCTATTCCCAGCCCTCGAGTCCAGACATTATATCCACTAAAGTGTGTTCCTTGGTCACTTTGTATTTGGTGAGGAGGTCCGTATTGATGAATGAATTGTTCTAATGCTTCAATTGTGCTATGTTGATTAGCATATTTGGTGGGTTTAGTAAAAAATAGTCCTGACACTGTATCCACCGCAGCGATGCATATCGCCACCCCCTCGGTGGGGGCAGTGGGCCCATGTAATCGACCTGCCAGGTATTCAAGGCCCATTGACCCCGTTTTATCTTTCCCCGTGGCCTATAGAATGCCCTTAAATGTAGCTGCATACAAACAGTACGATTATGTGCACGTGCTTTATAAATGTGTAATGGCAGAGGGGTTTGATTGTGAGCAATGTCCCATGTGTGCGCAGTATGAGTTGATCCATCTCCACAAGCTCTATGCGCATTTGTAGCTTGAGCGTGTACTTCGGTGGAGGTCATATCAGCTACTTCCCTATTATTTTGTGATTCAAGTGAATCATCTTTTTGATGAGCTGAGACATGCCTTATTTTTAAAGGATACCTTTGTACATATTGCCAAATTTGTTGCCACATATCTGCCCTCCATATAGGGTGTTTTTGTACATGCCAATCCTCTTGGGCCCAGCGGGTAACCACATTGTGAGGCTTTTGTATCAACCCAACTGTGAGTGTATAAGTAACGGGCCTTCCCTTCCAGGATGGCAAGAGATTTCAGCCATTAATTCAGCCCAGTGACTACATGCCTGTACACCTGTTTGCCATAATATAATTCCTGGAACCGGAGCATATGCACCGGCTCTCCATTTTCTTTGCCCAGTTGCCGTGTATGTTGCACTTCTTCTGTCAGTAAACTGGGCATCTTTCTTGTGCTCTTCTATTAACTCATCGTAAGGGGGAGCTTCCTCCACAGGAGATGTAGGGATATCTCCAAGGGGAAGAGTTTCCCCTACTGTGGGTATAAGATTAAATGATACGGTTCCTAGAAGAGCGGCGTGTGGAGTGGTTACATGTGGTTTTCCCAGTAGAAATCATTGCTGTAAATAATGTTTCCATTTCCAATGTGTGGCTGCCTCAGCTACCCCTGCATGGGCCCTAACGGTACCGTCAGCCATGAATAGGTATAGGGGTGTGTACAGTCATGCTATCTTGGCCTGTTATGCTTTCCGTTGCTTGTAGTGCCCGAACTACAGCTAAAATTTGTTTTTCCATCGGAGTATAATGTACAACGGAGCCTTGTAATGCCTTAGACCAAAATCCTACAGGTTCTTTTTGATTTTTCGGCCCAGTCATCTGCCACAATCCCCACGAGACTGTATCATCTAGAATTGTTACTTCTCATTCAAGAGGATATCCTCGCCTAGGAGTGTGTAATTGCACATGCTCAACCAAAGCATTTTTGCAGGCATCAAAGGCTTCTTGTTGTTGCTTGGTCCACTGCCAAACCACCTTCTTCCTAGTTAACGTCTGCAGAGGGCGCGTTAATGCTGCCAGGCGTGGGGTGAAAGTTCTCCAATACCCTGAAAGTCCCAAGAAGGTCTGTAGCTGTTTTCCTGGGGTTGGTACAGGAAATCGCTGGACTGTTTGCTGTACTTTACTTGGTATTTCTCTAATCTGTCCATGCCAAACTAGTCCCCAAAATTGTACAGTAATACTAGGGCCCTGTATTTTCTTTGGATCTTCTTTTCTTCTTTACAGTCTCGGTCCTGTAAATGTGCTTTCAGCGATTCGGCA